>NC_143158.1:735736-1103605 GCF_041381405.1 Jatropha curcas | reverse complement strand
GGATTTGAGCATTTCCCTGACACCAAAGCTCGCATTCTTGGCAACATATCTGAATTCCTTCCTCCAATTCTCACCACCTAGCTTCAGCAACACATTGTATGATAATTAACCATTACCAAATGCAAGAACAATTATTGAATTTAATCATTGTCACACTTTACCAAATACATTAATAATAGTAATAATAATTCTTTGTATTATTGTTTTATTGTGGGTCTCACTATCGCTCTTATGGGTTAGGTTGCAAATATTTCTTTTTTATTTTTTTGGAAAAGGAATTTCATTTACTTGTATTGGACTAAATCAGCCGTTACCCAGAAGCATTCATGTTTTGTTTAGCAACAACTTTTCATAAATTATATCAAGAAATGGATGAACGGAAGTGAATCTTGGAAATAATCTTAACCGTAGATATGACCAACGATCTGTATTTAACATTGGGCCCCATGATGTCCCTCAGTTAACCAGAACAGGTAGTCGTGAAGTACGAAACAGGTGTGCCAAAAATTCGGATTATTTAACTTATACAGATAAACACTATATTATATACCAATTACCGACTTTTTCTGGGCAGCAAATAAATTTGTTTGAGAAACAACTGCACAACAAAGAGACTGACTTTACTGTAAAAACTTAAAAGGGAGGCACACAGGAAGGAAGATCTCTTTGGTTGAATCAGTACAGTAGCCAAAGAGCAAATTTTTCAAAGGAAGGAGAGAAGAACCCATAATCTCCAACCATGCCATTTTTGAGGTCTCACCTAATTTTCCTTTTTTTTTTTAACAAAAAAAAGAAAATTTTTCTGAGGAAACAACAACAACTTCTATTTCTTGTATTTGCTAGTTTTTTTGTTTTTTTTTAGTTCTGTGTCATTCTTTTCTCTGATTGTCAGCAGAAGATTTCAATGGAAAGGTTTTTAACTGAAAAAGTTTGTTTATTTAATGGATTTGATTGGGTTGTTTTGATTACTGTGCAGGATTGTTAGGTCACTCCTCCCCAAAATTAGGGTTTCATTATCAACATCTCTTGCGTGGCGCTTGTAAATGCATATTTGTAGATTTACTCCTTCCTGGATCTGTCATTTTATTGCATGCATGGGGTAAGCTTTTCGGTTTCTTGAACTATATATCATTAATGAATTCTGTTTGGTTCTGGAGAAATTTTTTTTTATTAATTATGCCTTTATCACAAAAGATCAAACGCCTATAAAAATTTATCTTGTAATATTGTCCTTTAGCTCTCCGGATCACTAAAACAGAAGGATGATCAATACTGTAGTCTAAGTTTACTTTTACACTTGGTTTAGAATCTTTTATGTTTTTGTGTTGCTTATTCTGTAAGCGAGATTGAGTGGAGTGAACAGAGAAACATGCTCTGCTTTTTATTCTGTATTTGTCATTCTTTCCTTCAGGTGATGGTCAATCCGATATGCCATAGATTGGGCTATTATTCTTTAGCATAGGATTTTGTTGGTATCATGTATTCTTGGTGTTGTTTCTCTACCCAAACAGAGGGATGCTTTAAGAAGAATCCCTGCTGTTCATTTGTATTGTTTTCTGGTGCTTGTTTCCGGTCTGCTATGTTCGTCACCATGGAATCACTTCAGAACAAATGCAAGACCCTTTTCAGTGTACGGAAATTTTGTCCATTTCTTGTCTTTTTAAGTATGTGCCAAGAGAGGATGGCTGTTCTTTTCTTTTCTTTTCTTTTTTTGCTGAATACACGCATTGTTTAGCAGTAGTGTTGTTTCCTGGCTTCAATTGAACTTTGTTTCAGCTAAGCTAATTTGGAGCAACTATGATACAAATATCATACATGCACACTGAGGCAGCTAATCTATGAAATTTTAGCTTTCTTTGGGTCAAAAATGATATATTGAACAATTTGGTTCCAGTCTTCGTAGACCTAGTAGATAATAACTTTTAATTTGATGATGAAATTTATATCCTTGCGATGATTTTGATCATGCTAAGCTCTGTTTGTTTTAATGGATATTGGCATTGGAGATATTTTAATGAAATATTTTTTTGGCTTGCTTAGTAGACTATCATACTTTGTAATTTTCTTTTTGGGCCAAAGAATGTGATGTGATTGCCGTTGGGATTTTTTTTCACTTAACAACATGCTGCAAGACTAGAATTAGTTTTCTAGTTTGCCACTTTCTCTTTTCTTGATATTTTTCTCCTTTTTTTCTGGTGGAGGACCCACCAGGACGTATAGCTTAACAAACGAAACTGTGTTTCAATATGAGAATGCTTGATTTTATTCTTCTAGCACACTTTTTTTAATTTGTGGAACCTTTTCAGTCTTCAATCAAGCTGCTATAGCTGAAATGAGGTTTAATTTGTTGATCACTGGTGGTAATCATGTTTATGGTGAAACCTGATTTGTAACAGAGCAGAGGTTGTTTTGGATGCTGTGCTAAACCTTCTACAATTAACGCGGTTGATCAATCATCAAAGGGACTGAGAATTAAAGACGAAAGAGCAAAGCAACACAGCATACCCGACGATTTTTGGAGTTCCATAAGAATAAATACATAGAAGAAAGTCTCTCTTTCAGTTGGAAGTTGATTGACTTGAAAAAAACCATTGATGAACAAATACATATGTTTTTTGTTTGGAGAAGAAGACTAAGTCCTCTATTTCGTCTTTTAAATTAATTAATTTGTTGGACTGTCTGAAGCTTTTGGATTTATTAATGAATGTCAACCTTCTGGTTATGCATATTTATAAGGAGACTAATTTAGTGGTGCTTAATTTTTTTTTTTTTTAGAAAATATAAATTCAGGTCAGATGTGGTTCTGCTTCTTTGCCTCATTAATCTGCACAAATTATAACCATGATCCCCTTCTTGATATGTCCTTTTCATCTTCGGTGTCACCTTAAGCCCATTAGAATTTTTTCTCCATTTCGTACATGATATGCTGGGCCCAACTTGCTTCGAAAACTTCTTTTTGTAGTGTCTTGAATCAGAAGCCCAATTCAATCTTTAGTGGATATTATGAAGCCCATTTAGTCGGAGTTATTAATAGAAGATTCAGGGCCTAAAGAGGAATATATCTTCGATTCAAACCTTAATTATCAAGAAAAACTTAACTCTATACCGAAAGGTGAGATGAAATAACAGAGATTCTTTCTCCTTTAACCAAAAGTCTTATGTTTAAGCTCTATGTATAGAGTCCGAGATTCCTTCTCCTTTAACCAAAAGTCTTAAGTTTAAGCTCTATGTATAGAGTCCTTTAAACAATCGGGAGGATGATTAAATTAAAAAAAATAATTCAAATTAGTCAAGCCAGTGCACCTACCCGATATGAATTCAAATTGTGGATTTCAGAGACCGGAGAGTTCCATAAAGAATATTCCATTGAAATTCATAACAAAACTATAAAGTGGAATTACATTACAATGGCTTGACACTTGAAATCCAAGGAAGCAAAGGCGGGAATTGATTCTAACTTGAACCCTATTGAGAAATATATCTCTTCCTTCATCTTCAAAATGCATGATATTCTATTTTTCTCTCTCCATATCTATAAATAATGATAAAAACTTATCTTGAATCTCTTAACAGTACACCAGATTTCTCCACAAGGTTTGTCATCGCCATCTCCAAGTATTGAATCTTACTACTGCAACTCTTTTACTTATTTCTTGAATTAGGGTTGGTGCTATATGCTAGCGAACCTTTCTTCTTGTGGATGTTGCAATTCTTACAGGCATATTTTTACCCCTTTCTGCTCCGGTGATTAATTACAAAGATTGAAAAGAATGCCACGTTTGCTTCATGGGACTCTTTTTGTGACAGTATTTGAGATTGATATAATTCAAAATGGCTGTGGATTCAATTTGTTCAGTGAGGTAAGTGCATGCGTTCTTTTTCTTTTTTTCTTTCTTTTTTTTTTCAAGAATTGAAAAATTACAAGATATATAATTTTCTTTATATTTCCATCTTGGTTCTTTTTGAGATGTAGAAAAATGAATGAGACTGTGAGACTAATCGAGATTTCAAGAATGAAATGTCACTTGATTATATGAATTGAAAAAAAAAAAATTATAAGAATCCCAAAATGCTAGATCACACGATAACAAAAGATTTTTCTTGTTGGCCTTTAATTCTGATTAGAAGTTAGTGGGTGAATAGGTGTTGCTTCCTAATAATTTTTTATCCTCTATCCTTTTTTCTTTATCTTTAGTCTAGAACAGAATATCACAATTTGAGAAATTAAATTATTGGCAATTTTTTTTATTCATCTTCTCTCTAATCACTAATACGAGAAGTAGAAGGTCTTCGGTTCGAATTTTCTCAGCCATAAAAATTTTCATTGGTTTTATCTTTATTACTTGGCCATAAATCATAAATATTATTGCAATTCATCGTGCCTCCTAATGAAATAAAAAAATAATAATTTTGTTTTTGCTTAGTTGCTTGTGATGTTTTGCTGGATCTTGTGCCGTCGAGATCCACTGCTTGTTAGTCTAAGGAAGAAAATGGGCCCATCGAGGCCCACGTTTTAGCGATGGCTTTAAGCTCAGGATAGAAAGACAAGGCATAAAGCAGCAGCAACAATAATAATAATAATAATAATAATAATAATATTTTCAAGCTATCGTCCGATTCCAAATTGCAATTTAATGTAATTATAGATTTTTTCAATCCCTTAACCCGTTTTACTTTTGTGTTTTATTTCCTTAAAATTTGGAGGGTATTGGACAGCAAAATTGTGGAAAAAGATTTCTATCCAAAATGAAAAGAATGGTGCTTTGTAGACCTGAGGTAATCCTTTCTTCTTTTCTTGCACTGAAAAATATCTCTCATAAACAATTTTTTTCTTCTTCCAATGTGACAATTATCATTAAATTTGTTTTCCAGATAGTTTGTTCTAAACTGTATGCAACAGTTGATCTTGACAAGGCAAGAGTTGGAAGAACAAGAATGATAACAAATCAACCTTATAACCCCCAATGGTTCGAGTCTTTCCACATATACTGTGCCCATCTGATCTCAAATGTAATATTCACAGTGAAAGATGATCAACTTGCTGGGGCAACATTAATTGGCAGAGCTTATATCCCAGTTGAAGATGTCATCAAAGGGTATATAATAGACCGATGGGTCGAGATATTGGATGAACTACACAATCCCATTGGCTCCAAGATTCACGTCAAGCTGCAATATTTTAGTGCCACACAAGACACTAATTGGTCTCAAGGAATAAAAAATCCGCGATACGATGGAGTTCCTTACACATTCTTTAATCAAAGACATGGTTGTCGTGTTACTTTATATCAGGATGCTCATGTTCCTAACAGTTTCATTCCCAGAATTCTCTTAGGAGGAAAAAGCTACGAAGCTCATCGATGCTGGGAAGAAATTTTTGATGCTATTAGTAATGCTAAGCATTTGATTTACATAACTGGTTGGTCTGTGAATACTGAAATAACTCTGGTAAGAGATCCTTATAGGCCTAAACCAGGAGGAGAGGTCAAACTTGGAGAGTTACTGAAGAAAAAAGCTGATGAAGGTGTTACAGTTCTTGTGTTAGTTTGGAAAGATAGAACTTCTGTTAAGCACCTAAAAAAGGATGGTCTGATGGCAACCCATGGTCAAGAAACTAAGATCTATTTCAAGAACACAAAAGTGCATTGCGTTTTGCGCCCTCGAAATCCTGATGATGGAAGAAGCAAAGTTCAAGGATTTGCAATCTCTACTATGTTTACTCACCATCAGAAAACAGTTGTTGTTGACTGTGAAATGCCTGACGACACATCGAATAAAAGAAGAATTGTCAGTTTTATTGGAGGCATTGATTTATGTGATGGAAGATATGATACACAAGATCATCCTCTATTCAAGACTTTGAACTCAATCCATCATGATGACTTTCATCAACGAAACTTTGAAGGCGCATCGATCAATAAAGGCGGTCCAAGAGAGCCTTGGCATGATATTCATTGTAAGCTAGAAGGGCCCGTAGCTTGGGATGTTCTTTACAATTTTGAACAGAGGTGGAAAAAGCAAGTTGGAGAAAAGTTTCTGATTCCACAATATGAACTTGAAGCAAACATAATTCGGCTATTGCCTGTGTTGCAATCTGCAGACACAGAGACATGGAATGTTCAATTATTTCGTTCCATTGATGGTGGTGCTGTTGTTGGCTTTCCTGAAAGGCCTGAAGATGCAGCTGCAGTTGGCCTTGTAAGTGGAAAAGACAACATCATTGATAGAAGCATTCAAGATGCTTATATAAATGCAATTCGGCGGGCAAAGAATTTTATCTACATAGAAAATCAGTATTTCATTGGAAGCTCATTTGATTGGAAATCAAAAGATATAAGAGATGAGGACATCAATGCCTTGCATCTTATTCCGAAAGAGCTATCATTAAAAATAGTTAGTAAAATAGATGCAGGAGAAAGGTTTACAGTTTACATTGTGATTCCAATGTGGCCTGAAGGTATTCCTGAGAGTGATTCAGTTCAAGCAATTCTAGATTGGCAAAGAAGAACAATGGAGATGATGTATTATGATATTACTGAAGCACTTAAAAGGAATGGAATTAAAGCAAATCCTAGAGAATATTTATCATTTTTTTGCCTAGGTAACAGAGAGACAAAGAAGATTGGAGAATATGCACCTCCAGAAACACCAGAACCTGATTCTGATTATAGTAGAGCTCAACAGGCTCGTCGCTTCATGATCTATGTTCATGCCAAAATGATGATCGGTGAGTGATCAACTCATATTTACATAATCATAACATAATCATTTCAAATTTAGTTTAATTATATTGAATTCCATAAAACTGAGTAAAATTAACATTTTCTTTCATACCAAATATGAAAATAGTTGATGATGAGTACATAATCATCGGATCAGCCAACATCAACCAGAGGTCAATGGATGGTGCAAGAGACTCAGAGATCGCAATGGGAGCATTTCAACCTCATCATCTAGCAACAGCACAGCCAGCAAGGGGTCAAATATATGGATTTAGATTGGCATTATGGTATGAGCACCTTGGACTCTTAGAACCCTCTTTTCAATATCCTGAAAGTGAAGAATGTATTCAACTAGTGAATAAGATTGCTGATGAACTTTGGGAAAGTTATTCAAGTGAAGTTTTTGATCAAGATCTTATAGGTCACCTTCTTCGTTATCCCATTGAAATCACCAACAATGGTACTGTTACAACTCTGCCAGGATTTGAGCATTTCCCTGACACCAAGGCTCGCATTCTTGGCAACATATCTGAATTCCTTCCTCCAATTCTCACCACCTAGCTTCAGCAACACATTGTATGATAATTAACCATTACCAAATGCAAGAACAATTATTGAATTTAATCATTGTCACACTTTACCAAATACATTAATAATAGTAATAATAATTCTTTGTATTATTGTTTTATTGTGGGTCTCACTATCGCTCTTATGGGTTAGGTTGCAAATATTTCTTTTTTATTTTTTTGGAAAAGGAATTTCATTTACTTGTATTGGACTAAATCAGCCGTTACCCAGAAGCATTCATGTTTTGTTTAGCAACAACTTTTCATAAATTATATCAAGAAATGGATGAACGGAAGTGAATCTTGGAAATAATCTTAACCGTAGATATGACCAACGATCTGTATTTAACATTGGGCCCCATGATGTCCCTCAGTTAACCAGAACAGGTAGTCGTAAAGTACGAAACAGGTGTGCCAAAAATTCGGATTATTTAACTTATACAGATAAACACTATATTATATACCAATTACCGACTTTTTCTGGGCAGCAAATAAATTTGTTTGAGAAACAACTGCACAACAAAGAGACTGACTTTACTGTAAAAACTTAAAAGGGAGGCACACAGGAAGGAAGATCTCTTTGGTTGAATCAGTACAGTAGCCAAAGAGCAAATTTTTCAAAGGAAGGAGAGAAGAACCCATAATCTCCAACCATGCCATTTTTGAGGTCTCACCTAATTTTCCTTTTTTTTTTTAACAAAAAAAAGAAAATTTTTCTGAGGAAACAACAACAACTTCTATTTCTTGTATTTGCTAGTTTTTTTGTTTTTTTTTAGTTCTGTGTCATTCTTTTCTCTGATTGTCAGCAGAAGATTTCAATGGAAAGGTTTTTAACTGAAAAGGTTTGTTTATTTAATGGATTTGATTGGGTTGTTTTGATTACTGTGCAGGATTGTTAGGTCTCTCCTCCCTAAAATTAGGGTTTCATTATCAACATCTCTTGCGTGGCGCTTGTAAATGCATATTTGTAGATTTACTCCTTCCTGGATCTGTCATTTTATTGCATGCATGGGGTAAGCTTTTCGGTTTCTTGAACTATATATCATTAATGAATTCTGTTTGGTTCTGGAGAAATTTTTTTTTATTAATTATGCCTTTATCACAAAAGATCAAACGCCTATAAAAATTTATCTTGTAATATTGTCCTTTAGCTCTCCGGATCACTAAAACAGAAGGATGATCAATACTGTAGTCTAAGTTTACTTTTACACTTGGTTTAGAATCTTTTATGTTTTTGTGTTGCTTATTCTGTAAGCGAGATTGAGTGGAGTGAACAGAGAAACATGCTCTGCTTTTTATTCTGTATTTGTCATTCTTTCCTTCAGGTGATGGTCAATCCGATATGCCATAGATTGGGCTATTATTCTTTAGCATAGGATTTTGTTGGTATCATGTATTCTTGGTGTTGTTTCTCTACCCAAACAGAGGGATGCTTTAAGAAGAATCCCTGCTGTTCATTTGTATTGTTTTCTGGTGCTTGTTTCCGGTCTGCTCTGTTCGTCACCATGGAATCACTTCAGAACAAATGCAAGACCCTTTTCAGTGTACGGAAATTTTGTCCATTTCTTGTCTTTTTAAGTATGTGCCAAGAGAGGATGGCTGTTCTTTTCTTTTCTTCTCTTTTTTTGCTGAATACACGCATTGTTTAGCAGTAGTGTTGTTTCCTGGCTTCAATTGAACTTTGTTTCAGCTAAGCTAATTTGGAGCAACTATGATACAAATATCATACATGCACACTGAGACAGCTAATCTATGAAATTTTAGCTTTCTGTGGGTCAAAAATGATATATTGAACAATTTGGTTCCAGTCTTCGTAGACCTAGTAGATAATAACTTTTAATTTGATGATGAAATTTATATCCTTGCGATGATTTTGGTCATGCTAAGCTCTGTTTGTTTTAATGGATATTGGCATTGGAGATATTTTGATGAAATATTTTTTTGGCTTGCTTAGTAGACTATCATACTTTGTAATTTTCTTTTTGGGCCAAAGAATGTGATGTGATTGCCGTTGGGATTTTTTTTCACTTAACAACATGCTGCAAGACTAGAATTAGTTTTCTAGTTTGCCACTTTCTCTTTTCTTGATATTTTTCTCCTTTTTTCTGGTGGAGGACCCACCAGGACGTATAGCTTAACAAACGAAACTGTGTTTCAATATGAGAATGCTTGATTTTATTCTTCTAGCACACTTTTTTTAATTTGTGGAACCTTGTCAGTCTTCAATCAAGCTGCTATAGCTGAAATGAGGTTTAATTTGTTGATCACTGGTGGTAATCATGTTTATGGTGAAACCTGATTTGTAACAGAGCAGAGGTTGTTTTGGATGCTGTGCTAAACCTTCTACAATTAACGCGGTTGATCAATCATCAAAGGGACTGAGAATTAAAGACGAAAGAGCAAAGCAACACAGCATACCCGACGATTTTTGGAGTTCCAGTGCAGGTGACATGGACTATAGTGGAGTACAATCCCAAAGAAGTGCTTCATCAATCAGCGCCTTGAATCAGCCCTTTGATCCCTCTGCTAATGCTGGCAGCACAAGCAATCCTTCTGAATTTGTAAACTATGGCAAGTTCTTATCTGCTAACTTCTTTGATGCATTACTTTCTCTGAACTCTAAATTCTTCATTTATCCATTCTAATCGTTCCCTTTCTTCGCAAATCTGACAGTGCCCTTAGTTATTCAAGTCTGCACTCTCAATTAGACCGTGTTAGTTCATCTCTCTTAGGACATTGATTCCCTCTACTTGCCTGTTAGTGTTCAGGATTATATTACTTTGTCTTTTTCAGTGCTAAGTATTATGCATTTCTTTTACTTTTTCACTTTCTCTCCTTGCTTTGCTGATGCATGCATGAAATGGCTTTTAATGATTAAAACTTTGTTGAATGCACAGGTCTTCTTCTCTGGAAGCAAACAAGGCAGCAGTGGCTTGCAAATAAAAGGTCTCCAAACAAGAAACAAGTTCGAGAACCCACTATAAGGTGAAATATCCTTTTCCCCTTCAGTTGGCAATGTGGTCTTGAGGCGCTTTAAGCATTTCCACTTATGAATTATATTATACTTTTTTTTATCTTTAGGCTTTGCAGTAAAACTTTGAGTTTATCACAAAACCTGCAGTGCAATTTTTTGTCCTATTGATATATCCACCTTTTTCCTAAAATTATACCTGCCCACCACTTTTATGCTGCATTTACCTCTTGTTTTTCTGTTTTGGTTTCCAAATATAGTATGTTTGAAGTTTAGTTTTTATGCTTGAAGTTTAATTTTTCTTCTTTCAAACTGCCCTCAAACCGTAAAATCGAAGCAAACCCCATCCGTAGTTTGGTTGGTTTGAGTGCCTTTCATGATTTGTTTTGGTCTTGATTTTTTGTAAATAGCAATTGTACGTTTGGTTTATGTAAAGCTTTCAAACTGAATCAAATTGAACCCTGAACTCTCCCATAACAATTTGTTCTATAGCAAAATATTGTTATTTGCAATTTTGCTCTGACAATTTTTGTCAGCGTTTTTTAACATTTCTTTGAGCTGCTAAGTTTTGCAGGTGGAATGCCACTTATGAGAACTTACTAGGGTCAAACAAGCCTTTCCCCAGACCTATCCCTCTTGCTGTAAGTTTCTTGCTGCCCATTTTAGTGTAGTATTATGAGTTCAAAGCCAGCTCCTTCATTTTCCTACTTCTTCTGGGATGTGAATGGCAGGAAATGGTGGATTTTCTGGTTGATGTTTGGGAACAGGAGGGTTTGTATGACTGAACAGCTGGAAATCCTACAAGTCCTCTATCCTTCCTCCAGTGTCTCAACTCTCATTCAGTCTTTTGGTACTGAATAGAGTTTATACTAATGTTTAATTATTTGTACTATCCTGGTGATTCTATAGCCTTTCTTTACCTCCTTTTAGGTCTTTTGCATGAGCGGAAAATTGTAACTCTTTCTTTTACCCTTTTTCTGTATGCTTGCTGTTCTATCTGAATACTAATATTTGCCTGAATAGAGTTGCTTAGCAAGTTATCAACTTACTTGGATTTTGTCTCCAATTTCCATGCATTTTACAAGCATAAGACTTGCAAATTCAAGGAAAATATTTATATATATTGTAAATAATCTACTCCATTTAAAAAAAAAAAAGAATAAATATTAAGATTTGATTCTAATAAATACAAATAGTTAATGAAGAATAAGGCTGCTCAGACTGAAAAGACCAGATAAAGAAAAATTATTATTTAATTTAGGAAAATTATTTTTGAATAAAAATACTGTGACAGTGAATAATTGATGACTCAAAAGCTTAAAGGAAACGAGTGATTTGAATTTAGATGGAATCTGGAATATGAAGAAATGGGAATTGATTGCCTCCATTCCATATATTGGCATAGCCTCGTAACTGGACCTTAGGCATGGGCCATGTGATTATTAGGCTGTGACCATGTGTTTCGCATGTTTTATTATATGCCCATTTTGGACCATCTACCCATCAACTTTTACATTATAATTTACAAATTTTGTTTACATAAAAACCCTAAAAAAACATATTTTTCGAAAATAGTAAAATGGCAATGGGTGGTGATAGCTGAAAGTGAAATGTGAAAGCGTGTTTCTTTTTTCAATGGTCTGCTTCAAACACATATAAATAAATAAATAATAAAAACACAGAACCATTGAATTGGAAAGGAATCATCAAGTGGGTGTGGGGTAGTCTTTATTAATTGAAAAATGATGGATGCTGATAAGCAAGAAAGAAGCACAAAGGCTCCTCATTTCTCTTTCTCTTTCTCACTATGCGCCCAACAATATCACAGCTGAGACTTTTAAATGTTTTCTCTTCCTTTTTATTTATTTTTATTTATTTATTTATTTATTTATATGCTAATTTGCTTATTTATGTAGTTGCATATACCTACTACGTCGTATCATTCTCATTATGCTACCTTATTTACTATTGTCTCCCTCTACGCGTAAAAGTAGCTATTATTATTGTACAGAATCATTCTAATAATACAACCAATAAATATTTTTTCTATTATTCATTTTTCCCAATTCTAATATTATAAAATAGCTCTCTTTGTCATAATTATTTGATTTTCTTTTGAAAAAAAAATGAGGATAAATAAAATTATAATATTTTTTCTTTAACTTTTTTTTTAATGCTTCGAACTAAAATAAATAAATAAATAAATAAATAAAGGGGGCGATATCAAAATCAAAGAGGAAGACCGCTTCAAGGGTTACCATGTAAGACTTTGTCTTAGAAAAATCCATTTCTGAAAATGAAAATAAAAATAAAACAAAAAGGTACACAAAAAAGTCCATGGATGTACGAAGAGTTCCTCTTAGGCAAATCAAATGTCAAAGTATCAAAAGATTTTTTTTAATTTATTTTTTTAAAGAAAAATCCTAAATATTTAAAAGCAGAGCAAAATGATTCAAATATAATAAGTATTGGACCATGTCAAATCAACTGGATTAATTATATCTAATTAGATTATTTATTTAATTAATTAGTGAAAAGTAACAATCAATATAATAAAACCAATTAATGCGTAGAGGCAAGTGGGCATTTTAGAAATAGAATATAGTCAAATGGAGCAGTTATCATATGTGCTTGTGCTTATGCATGCATTTGCAATTGGTGAGCTGTTTGCATCAATTTCTAGGATCTTTTTAATTTTAAATTTACTATTGGGCTCATGGATATCATGGGATTAATTCACATAATATAATTATTATATTTATAAACTTGATGCTTTAAATATATATATATATATATATATATATATCATTTTCAAAAAAAAAAAAAAAAAAAAAGAAGTTAAATATATGTCACAGTAGTCTGGTCAAGAGAATCTGGTCTGGGCTGTAGAATTCCCCCCAAAAAGGCTTCCCACCCAATTGGGATTTCAGAATTTGACTAATTTGCAAAATTAATCATTTTCTTTTTTAATGGGCTGCTTATTTAATTAGGTTAAAATATTGATTAGGTTAGGTAGAAAATCAATTGTAATTTGATTTTTTTTTTCTCAGTACCTAAATTAACACCTAACCTTTTCAAGAAAATTCTAATGGTACCATTAATTTTTAAATTTACTCCGATTATTGAAATTATATTTATTAAATACAATAAATTTTTAAAATTGCATTCATTGAACATAATTTAAATAATTTTCAATTACTGAATAAATATTTAATAAGTATATAATTTTACATAATTTTTTTGACACAAAATGATGATTTCAATCTTTTTAATCGATAGATCATTTGATAAATATTTTTTTAAAATTAAAATGTTTAATATATATGATTCAATAAGTATAAGCATTCGATGGATCTAATTCTATAATTTTAATTCAATAGAAAAAATTTTTTATTTAAAAAAAAAGTAAAAATTAAGGATGCAGTTAAATTTTTTTTATACAGTTTATGTGTAGCTGAGTCTTCTTTTTTTTTTTTTTTTTTTTTTTAAATGCATCTAAATCCATCCGATGACCACCACTTGCTGCTAAAAACATTAGTATATATATGTTAATATTCGTAATTGAGAAATTAATATATGTAGAGCGTTGTTTATTATTGTGGTTGGCTATTATTTTAATAGTAGTCCAATGTAACATGCGGCATGCCTGGATTCTGATTCTATTATATATATATATTCCTATATACATGCACAACTGGATCGATGATCTCTCTGTTAATGCTCCTTTTAATATATAAAATTAATTAATCAGATTTGATTATACACATTTTGGCAAGTTGATAATATATTGATATATGAGAGCACATGCATAATCAAATTTTAAAAAAATCCAATTGATTTTATATATAAATTCCAATTAAAGATAATTTCCATTTATCAGTATAAATATTAAGGTGGCACCGGCACAAATGTAGATACCAAATATAACATGAGATGGACGCGAAATACGGCAATTTAAATCAATAATATGTTAAAAATATATTTTAAAAATGTTTTCAAAGTGTTGTTAAAAATAAAAAAATAAAAAATAAAACACATTTTTTGGAATATTTAATATGCATCTAAGCTGGTTTAGAAAATATTCGTATTTGATATGAGCAGGACAAGGATAGTACATTTTCAAAATTGGATACTTAGTAGTATATAACAATGATGCTATGTTTGAAAAGAGATACGGAATAAAATAAGAGTGTAAAATGATATTATTCGTGGTAATCATGTAGTGGTTTGATTGATTTTATTACTAATATGAAAAATAGAGAGTCTTAAGTTTAAGATATTTCGACCACAATTGTTTTTACTAATTCGGTAAGTAAAGAAAAGAGTTACTCTATTGTGTAGCTGCAGTATTATTTCCTATAAAATCCTTTGATAAATTTTAAAAAATAATACTATTCATTTTCTTTAAAAAATAATGTGAAAATTAAGTTAGAAAGATATAAAATAAATTTAAAAATTTTAAAAATTCTAAGGCATTTTCAATATTTTACATCCATTTATATTTTACCTCCACCGAATTGCCCAAATTGCTGGGGAAGAGGAGAGCCATTTAATTTAAGGACGGTGTACCTATACAGAAACAAAAGAATAAGTTATTATCAGCTGTCCTTTTATTATAAAATATTTATATGATGTAGGATGACATTGGAACATAATATTCACTGTATTTCCCCATTTTTTCTTGGAAACCATTTTAACTAATTAAATAATTATTTTGTTCGTAACTTTATCATAATTATAATTTGATAATATATTAATTAATTTTTGAAATTTAATTTTAATTACTTAATTTTTTATTAAAAAAGGAATATTTTAATGATTTACTTATGATATAAAAATTAATTAATTATTTACTGTTTAGTCCTTATATAACAGTAAAAATAATATTTTCTGGATGAAAAATTATTTAACTTTTGGGATTAGGTTAGTTATTGTGTTTAATAAATAAGAGGGATGAAGTTATATTAATTTTGGGCAGCCCTAATACAGTCAAAAATTAACCATAACACAAGAAACAAACAAGCCTAAACGTAACATCGCAACCAAACAACCATACAAGAGCAAAGAGGAAACCGAAACCACTAAATGGTTTCCGGTATTAAATCTGGTGCGGGTGGGAGAATATAACAAAGAAACCCCACTTCTTTATTCAGATACATTGCATTTGAGCAATCATTGCGTGTATTGTCATGTACCCAAACCACACTCCACTTGCAATAAAGCTTCTGACCACCTCAGCTCACCTCTGTCATTCATTTTCTCTATCTTCTTTCCTCTCTTCCT
Source organism: Jatropha curcas (assembly GCF_041381405.1). Lineage (NCBI taxonomy): Eukaryota > Viridiplantae > Streptophyta > Magnoliopsida > Malpighiales > Euphorbiaceae > Jatropha > Jatropha curcas. The sequence goes on along the minus strand of NC_143158.1, from coordinate 1,088,063 downwards.
CTCTCTCTCCTTTGCTCCTTTTTTTGCCCTATCTGATAGGGTTTCCATGTTCTTCGAGCTCTAATCTCTCTCATGCATTCGTGTTCTCAAGCTCTATACCGTGGTTTGATAGCCTTTATTGTGGTTGCGTTTCTCTTTTTTGCTCTCTTTGGAGGGTTTCTTGTTGCTAAAAGGTGCGGATTTCACCTCCCGGAGTTTTTTGAGCTGTTCCCATGTCTAAGCTCTTTGGATTCGCTGGTAAGCTTTGGAATATTTTAGATATAGCTTATTTTTGTGAAATTTTAGCTGATATGTCCGCTTTTCCAGCTCTTTTGGTAGATCGGATATGTGGTTTCTTATTTTTGAGATCTTTTTTGCTGTTACTATATGGGTTTCCTGTTTTTCGGGATTAGGAGCCGTGATTGTTTGCTTTTATGTGTATTATGAGGATTGTGTTCGCTATTTGTTGCTTTGAAAGCTTTAGAGCTCAGATTTATGCGATACCATGACGTAGATCGTACGTGGGATCTTAAATATTTGTTGATTGAATGATTTTTCTTTGTAGATCAGGTTTGTTAAAAAATTAAATCGATATCGTTTCTTGGATATTATGGAAAGGTTGAGCCTGATGATTAATTGTTAAATACTTAATAATTTGCCACGATATCTCTAGGTTTTTTCTTATGGTAGATCCTAACTGGAAAAATTGGAGATCAGCATCTCTGATTGGTAATTATAGAATTCATAATATTGTCTACCGTAACTGGCTTTGGAAGTGTAGATGTCCAATATCTCCACTTGGATTCAGAAGATGATAATCTTAGTCCTCCAGATCTATGCGGTTGACAGTTGATGCAAGTTGTAATTAACAACTGCTTTTGACCATGTTGGTTTATTTTGACTTGCCAATCCAGAAGCTAGAAGCACATTAAGTTTCTGTAATTTCTCTTCGTTTTAGATAAGCAAGGGTTTGCTCGTGTAGTAGCAGGAAGAAAGATATTAATTGTATTATTAGAACTTCTTATTGCATATCTATTAGAATATTGAGGCTAATTTTATATCAAATTTAGTTGATCTGTAGATTTTGTTTCTTGAATTGATCGGAGATGTTTTTCTCTTTGGTTTATCAGGAGATGATGATTTTTGCCCGGGGGGCCCAATATACGCAAACCCGAAGGAGGCAAGCCTACTTTTGTCCCTTGGTCGCCATGTGGATGTGTATTTTCCTTCTCGCAAGAGGTCTCGCATCAGTGCTCCATTTGTTCTTGTTGGAGAGAGGTTTGAGCAGAAAAAGCAGGCATCTATTGAAGTTCTGCCAGATGAGTGTCTCTTTGAAATCTTCAGGCGTTTGCCTGGAGGGGAGGAACGAAGTGCCTGTGCTTGTGTTTCAAAGCGCTGGCTTGCTCTTTTGAGCAATATGTCCAGGGATGAACTTTGCAGCAAGAAAACTACCCAGTTGTTGAATGAATCAGCTGAAAAGAATGGTGAGGCTGAAGATCTGGAAATTGAGGATGATGGATATCTGTCCAGGAGCTTGGAGGGGAAGAAGGCCACAGATATTGGACTTGCAGCTATTGCGGTGGGAACTTCTAGTCGGGGAGGTTTGGGCAAACTTTCTATCCGTGGGAGCCGTGGGGTAACAAGTGTAGGCCTGAGAGCAATTGCCCGTGGTTGCCCTTCTTTGAGGGCTCTTTCCTTGTGGAATTTGCCTTCTGTTGGCAATGAAGGTCTATTCGAGATTGCTAATGGCTGCCACATGCTAGAGAAGCTCGATCTTTGTGGGTGTCCTGCAATTTCTGACAAGGGTCTGCTTGCAATTGCGAAGAGTTGTCCTAATTTGACTGAGTTAACCATAGAATCTTGTGCAAATATTGGGAATGATGGTCTGCAAGCCATTGGCCAATGTTGCAACAATCTGAAATCCATCTCAATCAAGGACTGCCCAGTTGTTGGGGATCAAGGAATTGCAAGTCTGGTATCTTCAGCCACATGTGTGCTGGCAAAGTTGAAGCTCCAGTCTTTGAACATTACTGATGTATCTTTAGCTGTTATTGGACACTATGGTAAGGCAGTTACTGATCTTGTCATCACCAACCTCCCAAATGTGACTGAGAGGGGCTTTTGGGTCATGGGTAATGGTCATGGCTTGCAGAAGTTGAAGTCGTTTGCAGTTACATCATGCCGAGGGGTGACAGATGCTGGGATTGAAGCTATGGGGAAGGGTTGCCCAAACTTAAGGCACTTTTGCCTTCGGAAATGCGTATTCTTATCCGACAATGGACTGGTCTCATTTGTAAAAGCTGCACAATCACTGGAGGTCCTGCAGTTGGAGGAGTGCCACAGGATCGCCCAACTTGGGTTTTTTGGTTCCCTTTTGAACTCTGGTTCAAAATTGAAGGCCCTTTCTTTGGTAAACTGCATGGGCATTAGAGAACTAAATCTGCGATTACCTCAGGTGCCTCCTTGCAATTCCCTGCGTTCATTGTCCATCCGTAACTGCCCAGGTTTCGGTGATGGCGGCTTGGCTCTGTTGGGTAAGTTGTGCCCCCAATTGCAGAATTTGGAATTGAGTGGACTTCACGGAGTGACTGATGCTGGGTTTATCCCATTGCTGGAGAACTGTGAGGCTGGTTTGGTGAAGGTTAATCTTAGTGGCTGTGTGAATTTAACTGACAAAGTGGTTTCAGCATTGACTGAGCAGCATGGTTGGACTCTTGAGGTTCTGAATCTTGATGGATGTGGAAAAATTACTGATGAAAGTTTGACTGCAATTGCTGAGAACTGCTTAATGCTCAGTGATCTTGATGTCTCGAAATGTGCTATCTCAGATTCTGGGCTCATGGTTCTGGCTCGTTCAAACCAGCTCAATTTGCAGATCTTTTCGGTTGCAGGTTGCTCTATGATATCAGATAAGAGCTTACCTGCCATTGTAAAAATGGGTCATACTCTTTTAGGGTTGAATATTCAGCACTGCAATGCCATTAGCAGCAGCACTGTTGACCTTCTCGTGGAGCGTTTGTGGAGGTGTGATATCCTTTCTTAAGTGAGGAAGGATGTCAAAGGAGATCCCTTTTCAGAAATAGGATGGCAGATAATGCGTGATTCAAAGTAATTAGCCTCAGGCTCTAGTCAGTTTTTTCAAGTAGCAGCAGCTTGTGTAGTTTTTGGGTCCATCAGCTATGGGTCTTTTCTTTGTCTTCCAGTGCTCATTTCCCTTTTCCTGGGATTGTGGCCATCTACCCCACTTTTTTCACAGGTTTGGAAACCTGTTGTTTTAGCTCCAAAAATTGACAGGAGTGTAGCTTTTATGGTGGCCATAACTCCCTGAGAATACAGTTAAACTGGGTGCTGGACTTTCAGATTTTAATTGTTTCCTGTTTCAGGGTTTTGACATTGGGTATTTTAGCTTATCCTTGCATATGGGTGAAAGCTTTACGAGACCTACCAATGTCTAAGTCTGTCCATTGTGAGTCTTTCATGTTTTTGTAATCATGTATTGGACGTGATGGTTGGGTCAGTTTTCCTCAAAGGGTGGGGATATTTGGAGTCAGGTTTGTCTTGGTTGCTCTTTGGCAGTTGCAGTTTGAGATATGGCGCCTTGTGGTCGTGGGCTTTGGCCATGGCAGCAGTTTATAGTGACTGCCATGACAACCTTTCTCCTCTCCTTTAAGGAGAAGGTTGTTTTTTCCTATTTTAATCCAAGTCCTTGTTTTACAGGCGTCATTTCTTCACGAACTGTATTTTGCAACCATTTCACTTGGTGTAATGAAAAATATATCTCCACCCTTTGTGTTGTATGCTTGTTATCTTATGGAATGATATGATAAAATAAATAAATAAAAAGGAAAAAAAAATTATGTAATTTCGTATTTTGTATGCTTCGGAATTCGTCTTGGTTTGCTATCTCTGACACCGTTTATGAGAGCCCCATAAGTCATTGCAGGCTGCTGAGAGCTGTTCTTGTTTTGGATGTTATTGCTCGGTATTGAGGAGGCCAGGCCACGCTCTTCTGGTAGGGACTAGTTGTATATTTTTATTCCCATTGGGGATTTGCCAACTCATGGCTTTTGTCTTCACCTGACATTACATTACGAGGGTGAAGTGGGAATGAAAAATATTATTCAGCTTGTGATATGATGTCAGCAACAGTGGAGAAAAGAGGCCATACCTAACTAGCTATTAATATTTGATTAGACTTAATCCTGTGCTTGTTTAATCAAAGCTAAGATTTCAATTGCCTTGTCATTTCCATGTGTTGCTCACTAATCTATTTCTTTTTTCAAAGCAAGCATAATTAAGATTCTTCTTTATAAGAAAAATTTCTTAGATATATAGTGGTTAGAAAATAGATGGGGGAGAATCCAATAAAGAGGAAACATATCCTTCCAATGAAAATTTTCTTCCAAACCCTAAGTTTTCTAGTTTTGTGGCTTGGGATTCTCATTTATAGGTGTTTGGTATAACAAATTTGAAGTCTTAAAGGCAAATCCATTGAGAAACAGGTGGGACAAATTTTCAGCAAGGATGCCACCCACCAGCATCACATGTTTCCAAACACCCCCCATGTGAATTGAATCGGACCTTGAAAATTCAACCTTGGATTTGACGAATCTTTTCACACAGTAAATAGATTCTTGGAATTGGGCCTACTTCCTATTGGACCCTAACTCGATAAATCTGTTAGCCCAACAACCATTTCTCTGGTTTTGGTTTGTGGGCTTTCTGTTATGTTCCGACCGAGAGAATTGGAATCCAACTTCATGGGATAAGAGGAAAGTTAATATGCATGTCCAAACACTAATGCCACACCTTAACATTTTTTTTGTTTTTTTTTTTTTTTTGAGAAAACTAAGGGATGGAATCACAAGGAATCTTTGATGAAAAAAAAAAAAAATGCTAAATTCAAGGTTTAACCCTCTCTCTTTTTATTAATTCTGATGGACCGTCCAGGTTCAGTTACTTCGAATTAGCATGTGAATCAAACGGTGATGTGAGAACAGATCACGCTTATTAAAAATGGAATAGAAAATAAAATTAACCGAAACAGTCAATTTCTTCGCCAAAATTCGCTGAGGACCACACGCTATGATCTTTTAAAAATAATGGTAGTAGTAATAAAATGGCTGTGCCTTTAACGTCTGCCGTAGGATTACAATCAGACGGTCAATGCATATCTATTTATTGCCCATTGTTTCCAGATACATCTCATCGTTCTTTATCTATTTCATCAGTCATTTGTCTCTGAAACCCATTTCAGGGTTTCAAGAGAAATAAAACGAAAACAGAATCAAATCAATAAAAAATAAACACCCGAGAAATTTGTTAAAAAAATGCTTCTAAGGAGCACTTCAACGCCATTGTTGAAAACATATGTTTGCCAATTATCAACTCCAGAACCGGATCCGGGGTCACCCCGACCCGTTTCATTGTCCCTTGAGCGGACATCATCAGACGGCGAGCTCAAGCTTTTATCTTTAGTCAGAGAGAAAATGTTAACAAAAAGTCCTGCAAGGTCTGGTCGCGCGGTTGTCTTTAAGGAAGAGAAGAGCGTATGCATGGAAACAGCGTCGTCTCTTCTTTCTGATAGTAGTAGGTCGGTGGCACTTGATGATATTGAAGAGGAGGAGAGAATGGTCTCCGATGGTGGTGATGGCCTTGGAAATGGTGGCGGCAGTGGTGGTGCAGGTACCAGAAATGCAGGTGATGGGTTTTGGGATTTAAGTCACGAACGTATGGATAATTATTATCAGATCATGATAGAAACATATCCTGGAGATGCCCTTCTTCTTGCAAACTATGCCAAGTTCTTGAAAGAGGTAAAATAATTTCTTGAATTTTAGTTTAAACATGAAATTAAACATTACATTACAATGTTATTTAAACATTTTTATAGGTACGAGGTGATAATGTGAAAGCTGAGAAGGTGTGCGAGAAGGCTTTAATGGCAAATGCAAGAGATGGGGATGTACTATCTATGTATGGAGATCTAATATGGAATAACCATAAGGATAATGCTCGAGCTCAGACTTATTTCGATGAAGCTGTTCAGTCTTCACCTGATGACTGGTAATATATAATTATCTGAATGTTTTAACTATTTATTACTTGATTTATAGTTATTGTTTGATATATTTAATTATTGCAGTTATGTTCTTGCTTCTTATGCTCGATTCCTATGGGATGCTGGTGAGGAAGAAGAAGAGAAAGAAATTCAATTGAGCAATTTGAGTACATGTGCACCATCTCATAATAATCTTTCGCAGGGTTATGCTCATCTGGCTGCTGCTTCTTCTTGAAGCTTTCACTACTATGTTCTTCTATTTTTATTTTGTTAATATTCACGTATATATACTAGAAATAGCAAAAATTTAAATTAAATAAAGACAAAGGAAAAAAAAAAAGAAGACCTTCAGAGTCTGTTTCTTTTGTCGTGACCAATTATAAACTGTTACCCCATTCTCGTTAATGTGGGTTGTAGGTTAATTTGTTTAAGGAAGAAAAGGGAAATATCTAGCAGAAGATAGAATCAAGAACACTGGAATGTAAGAGAGTTTCTACCCTGTATTATATGAAATATACAGAATCCTTTTTTGTTATTTAAATAATTTAGTGGCCCTTCATCGTCTGTTCTATATTTTTATATCAGCCTACCCTATGGTCAGTATGCACAGTAACAAATTATGAGAAGTTCAAAAAATAATAATAATAAAACACGCAAAACCAATAAGATGTTGCTTGAAGCAGTAATCTATCCTCGTCAGAAAATGCATTTTACCGGAAAGGCAAAAAACCTTTAAGCTATTATACTAAAAAACAAAAAAAAAGAAATAACACAGGATTTTGCCGATTTTGCATACAAGAGAAAGCTAAAATACATTTCATAACAACAAACCAGGCTTCAACAATATTCAATTGTTCAATTGAATGGGGGGTGGGTGGGTTCAAACGGTGTGATTTCAAGCTTAAATAGCAAGCAGCAGACTTCTCCAAAATTTTTCCTAAAATATTTTCAATAAGCAAGCGGGCTTAACAACATAAATAAGGATTTCAACTTCTGCAAAAGATAACATATAATGCTGCAAGCGGAATGAGAGTAACTCTACCGAGAGAGAGAGACCGCCAGCAACCTCCAAAGCAAGGCACACAAAACAACTGATGCTGCTGACTATTGACCAACAAACATGACATCACAATCCATACAGCAAAAACCCTTCAAGTCTTCTTCCTTGTGAGATATGATTCAAGTCTTGATCTCTTATTTACGGATATGGATTCAAGGTCTGCGTAGCACGAGTGTCTGATTCTAATGCTTGATTAATGCTCAGATGCTATAGGTTCTTGCAGTAAAGTGGGCTCAGCTTGCTCTCTGACCACTACCACCTCGTCTATTTGGGCCTCAATTTCTTCACTAGCCAATGCCCTTGGAATAATCGCTTCCTGCTTCTGGGCAGATGCATCTTCAGTCATTTGATTAGAGGTGGGGGGATTTTCCTTGATTAGTGCTTTAGATAATGGAGTTTTTTCATCATTTGTTGCATTGGATAAACTGGTCTTCTCAGAAGGCAGTTTAGGAAGAGATTTTCGCTGTGGCTTCTTTGAATGGATAGGGGAAGGTCCTTTGGCAGAACGGTTAGTAGACACTTTCTCGTCTAAACTTAGCCTGCCTGGTCTACTGTTTTCGCCGTTGTTTCCTTCAGAATCCACAGGAGATGAACTCTTCCTTCGACCTAACTTGGGAGATTTGGGTCTTGTTGGAGGTATCTGCATTAAGACAGGAATAAAGCCAACTTAATTTTGAAAGAGTGATATCAGTCCCACCCGGCCAGTCAAAAATACATTAGAGATTAATGCTACTACACAGAAGCGAGTAATAGCCATGCAGATCATCAAAATGCAATGACAGTAACCCCTTGGAATTTGAATGAAACTGACTAACACATTAGTCCAACAAATGTTGATCAAGTCTGGAGGTTTCCCCTGAACTCCCTGAATGAAGAAGGTTCAGCAGAGAGGAAAATCGGGAAACATAAATAAATTCAGCCATAAATTTTTAACACTAACTCTTCCTACAAAAAATTATAAATTTTTTATATTGACCTAGAAACCAATTACAATAAATGAGATGTTCAATCAAGTATGAGGTATGTTAAACTAGAGGTCTTCTATCCCCAAATTGGTTACCCCCACAACTGTGAGAAATTGGAAGGGCAAACACCCAAAATATAGATAGTGCAAGAATTCCAGGGTTCAACCAAATAAGAACTATCACTACACATACTAATTATAGTAAAAGTCCTAGTTTACAACACAACACATGCATATTGTAGCAAAAATATTATGGTATTTCAAGTGCATATAACATGTGAAGAAGAGAGCATGAATATGTGAACATCATAAAAGAACATACAACTTCTCCTTAACTAGTTCATGCTAATTTTATCATATTTAATAAGCTGCAGTACTAAAGGTATCTAAGATAAAGATTGTGCTGAAATCGGAAGAAACGGTTGGAGAAGGCTTCAAAGCTGCAGTACAGATATAATTGGCAATTGGGTCATAGGTGTTAAGATCAGGATTTTTCAATACTATAGAGAAGGGAAAGATGCAAGGCTGCTAAAATCAGAATTTTGGCTAACTTAAACACAAATATTTAGTTATGGTAGGATTCTCAATGTAGCAGACAACTGTATATGGAGCTCATAATCCGGTGCGTTCAACTTTCAAGCCTTCTGAGACAGTTCAAGATCCAAGAATTTACCCCAGGCTAGGGCAACTCAGAACACGGAGTAAATTCACTAAGATTGACCAGAAAGACAATACTTACCTTTTTTAGTTCCAGCTTAGGTGGTGGAGGTTCTTGATAGAAGCTAGGCATTGGTGTTGCTTTAAAGTTCAAACTCTTCCTGAGCATCTTGATCTCAGCTTCTTGAGTTTCCTGAAAGAAGATTCAATTAGCCATTGTAGGAACAAAATTTCAATAGAAATCATAATAATTATATACCTTGGACTTTGCTTGTAATGTATTCTTTTCTACTTCCTTTGCATGAATCTTTTCCTCAAGTTTGGAGTAGAACTGTCCAATATAGTAACAAAATATTACGTTAGATATTTTGCCACTCAATTGGTAGCCAGAGAAGCCCAAATCAAAACTTGAGGATCAACTACAAAACTAACCTCTCTCCTTTTCTCAGCTCGCTCATCACACTTGAAGCTAAAACCATAATTTGGAAGTGCACCCACCCTGCGAGGTTTAGAATCTTCTGCAGTGGGACTTCTAATGAATAATTAAGGAAGAACTCTGAAAGATCAAATTATAAAAAATGATAATGCAAAGACATAAATGAGGAATGAGCCATTTCTATCTGCAGAAGAAGATAATCATAAAATGTTCAAATAAAAAGGATACAAAGTTTGTGTCTCCCCTTCTGCTTTAATAACAGAGTCATTTTCTGTGTCCCCTTCAGCTTTAATACCAGGTCCTTTCTTCAAAGCTTTCAGTTTTGTCCTTGACCTGTATCCAGATAATCACAGTTCACAAAGAGCTGGATAAAACAGCAAATACCTATAAATATCATTTATAAATCTTAACAGATACTTAAACATCATCAGGTATTCCATATCAAGTTAGTCGCTAAGCACTTCATTATCTCTCTCTCTCCATCAAAATTAATAGAGGATATTAACAGGCTCAAACAATACATACATGAGGCCTTCAGAGGATGCCACATCAGACTTCCCAGATTGCTGTTAGGAGCAGACAAAATCAAATATAATATAAGCAACTTTAGAGAGGTGAATGCAGATGCAACACATGCAAGAAACTTTAATCACATAAAATTGTACCTTTGATGCCTGAACTTGCCTCTCATTAAATGATATGCTTTTGAAAGTCTGTTTTGCCTGTGAATTTGATGTAACTGAGCCATTTGAAGCAGTAGGAGGTGTTCCAGCAAATTTCTCATTCTTGGCTTTCTTCTCTTGAGTGGCTGAGACAGTTTTGCGGTTTGATGGTTTTTCATTCTTGCCCTTTCCAGGGCCCTTCAGTGATTTGACTTGCTCTGACTGACTTCCATCTTTTAATTCCCCTTCCTATGTGACAGATTTATAAGTTTCTAATCAGCCTTTGCCTTATCTACTTACCAAAAGAACAGATTGCAATTTACAACACTACTTTACCTTAGAACCAGTGAATCCATTGCTTCCCACATGTACATTTGATCCTTCCCTGAACTCGACAGCATATGAGTTGCCAGTACCACTGTCTTCCAACTTAGATGCATCATCTAAATTTCCATCTGGCTCAGTAGACACTGTAATTTTCTCAATATTGCCATTTGCACTATTTGAAAAAACACCTTCCTCCCCAGAGGCAGGACTTTGCTCACGAACGCCATTTTGATGAGCCGTCTCAAGCCCATCAATGGGCACAACAAGGTTATCAAAATCCATCAGGCACCCTAAAAAAGAAAATTAAACTGCTAAGCCTGGACAAATGATTATGGTGAACAAAAGAAAACGCATAGAAAAGAGAAATTCCAATTCTGCTAGAGAAATTACTTCTAATATCTATATGAACTCAGATGATCCTAATCACAGGTCTTACTTATTGAAGCAAGACAAACTAATAAGTATTTTTGTCCAAACAGAACCACAACCATCAAATTCTATCACCATAAGGTTGCCGGAGTGAAAATCATTTAAATAACACAATTTCCAGCTAAAGCAAAGGAATCAGGACATTTTGCTGTAGTAAAAATTGTTTGAACAATACGCTTTCCAGCCAAAGGAATCAGAGCACAGATAATGTCTCTTTCAAACATGTGCAGTTACTATATAGATGACTCACCAAGGTCCTAATAAAAAATTTCCGCAAAAAGATGCCTACAAGTTTAGCCTCTACTGGGACGATGAGAAAATTAGGAAAAAACAATCAAAGGTACCTCTTCAAGTCAGCACACACAGTAACCTAGACAAAAAAAAAAAAAGTAAAGAAAACCCATTGCAATTTCTAATTTTGATTAATTTTTCTCCTCTTCGTCAACAACCAAGCAACGAAGCATATTAAAAAAAAAAAAAAGAATGACACGGTTGGACACAACAATCCACCAAATGAAATTTCTTTCAGAAATAGAAGAATGAAAAATCAGAATAGAAAACACCGTGAAAAAACAGTAAGATTCAACCAAATTAAGAATCTCTACATCCACTAACAAAAAAGGCGAACGCGTTTAAGGGGCAAATCCGTCATTTGAACACTGATCTACTCGTAGCGGAAACATGCAAAAAAAATCTCGAATCTAAGTCCACACTTGGTGCAGTAACTAAGCAATTGTAACAGTGAAATAGAAGGCACTATTTGAATCTAAGTTACATTGAGACTTCCGCTTACAAACTAATAGTAAAAACAGCTTGAGATTTAGTTTAGTCTACTTTCTAAGCAACCAAACAAGAAAAAGAAAAACAATTAACTTCACTGAAAGTTTTCCTTCTTACCTGGTGAAGGAAGCGATACTCAGAGCTCCATAAGAGCAGATTTGACTAAGAAGAAAACAAGATTTGCGAATGGCTATGAAGGATCTGCAGGAGACAAAGAGAAGCAGAAATGAAGGGAGCAGGTTTTGCAAATCGGAGGATCCGAACCCGAAACTGGAGGATCTATCGGATATTATAAATTGAATTCCACTTCGCCGTTTGTGAGTGTATGTGAATGCGATTCTTCTGTAAGTGCGCAGGATTTGAAGGCTCACAACCGATTTAAAGCAGCGGCTTTCAAATCCATTTCCAGGTCACTGTCTAGAGAGAGAGAGATAGAGAGACAGAGTGGTGGAGTGTGGGAGTTCATACGATTAGATAAAGGTATACGGTTATTCTACGGTTTTAAATGGAAGAATGGGCGGTTAATTAACGGAGGAGTAACTAAATAGTTACTGGCTGACTAATGACAAAGTAACTAGTATCTTATTTGTATTTATTTTATTTATGTAGGCCAGGCCAGGTGCTGTTTTTCAATTTTTAGCATTAAAGAATAAGAGTATTTTGTCTTACTAGTTGTCAATTTTTGTAATTTCAAATTCAGTGGCATGGATGAAATTATATCCTGAACGTAGACAATTCTAATTCTTTTCGAATTTCCTTTTTAGCATCTAAAATCATAACTTGACAATTTTCAATATAACTGATTTACACAATATGTATAGCACACATGTTTATTTCGAGTTATAATATATCTAAAATTAAAATTTAAAATGATCGAACCCATTTTGTCTGTATATTTAATTATACAAATTTATATTTTAACACATTATATATGATTAATTTAAGTCCATTATAAGAGTTGTTTCAGAAAAAAAAAATTAGAAGAGTTCTTTAATTTAATACGTAATATTTTGATGTTACGTTTGAGATATTTATTTTGTTTAAAATGTTTAGCCATCCTTATTATTAATATAAATGTCTTTAAATTTATTATAAATATAAATACTAAATAATGTTATGCCACCAATAATATAAATACTAAATGCTAGTTCTGTAAATTTAACTAACAATTTGATAAATAAATTTTGCGAATGTATAAATTCACTTCTATAGTTTAAAAAAAAAAAATTAATGGCACTCTAACTTTGCAAGGAACTATTATATCCCTAAAGTTATGAATTTTGGTAATGTTACTCACTTCTTTATCTTAGCAATAATAGTTTGATATTTTAAATTTTTATTAAGAATGTCAAAATGGATTGACGTGTCAGGTTTGATATGAATTCGTTTAACACACGACATGATTAAGGTCAACACAAACACAACGCGTATAATCCGTAATGTCATAAACATGTTAAGTGGATCGTGTTGACCTATACACGATCCATTTAACATGTTTATAATATTTTTAAATTTTAACCTATTTAACTCAATTTGTATTTAAAAATATTTCATAGATAAATTATATAAATTCTTCAAGATTCATAACTAAAATAAAAATATATATAACAATAAAGTTTAAATAGGTTTTAGTTGAACTATTTATATATGACACTAAAATTACATTTTCTTTTAAATAAACGGGTCACTCGCCTAACCCGCTTGTCAACCTGCACAAAACATATTTATATTTGTATTATAAATGAGTGATTCGTTTATGACACGAACCCGTTTAACCTCAAGTATAATCTATTTATTTCGCGTGTTAAACGAATCGTGTTCATGTGTCGTGCCCATTTTGACACCTCTACTTTTTATACGTACATATTGATTTGATATGAGGTTATCACAACTTTTATAATAATAATTTTATATTTTTAAATTATTTAATAAATATTTAATTGATCTAAAATCTAAAAGTTAGAATATATGATAAAAGAATTTTACAAAGTGAAGTATTTAATAACTGTAATTTTATAAATTAAAGTGTCCAATAGATTAAAACAAAAATTGAAAGTGGTACGATATTTTTTGTGTAAATTTATGTACTTTGCCAAATAAATTTAGTTGTGTCAAAACTTGTACTTTATTACACAGACTAGGAAAGAAAATATTAGTACTAGTTTATGAGCAAATATAATGAATTGATGATTTAGGAAAGAGATGGTAATTAATTGGGTGTGGTCACACACCGACCAATTTGACAACATTGTCGGAAAATGACTTCGTACCGCAGTAGACCGCCATGTTTTGCGGATTCTTAACCCTCGGTATCACAGCGTTAACAGTTAGTCATTTGTTTTATAATAATTTATTTATTTTTATATTTTTTTTATATATATGAGGTTCAAAATTTAAATTCAAATTCAATTTACGTCTATTTTAAAATTTAATTTTCTTTTATAATAAAAATAATAAATTTGTTTCTTGGCTTTAAGTGTAATCATTGTTACTTAGATTAGTTAAACTAAAAAGCAATTAGAAGTCAAATTAAGAGAAATTGCTTTGCTTAATAGACAGTTTCCACCTACATTACAAAGGGTGAAAGACAAATGCTTTAAAGCCAAGTTGGACAGGGCAACAAAAGCCATTGAGATAATATTATAATTTTATTATAGGACATTATCTCTCTGCTCCACATTTTTCACCACTTGATGATGTCATTCAGATTATTTTCAGACCACTAACCACTGATAGCTACAAATAACAGATTTGAGGTTGTTTTCACCTAATCAAAATTATCCTCCTCCTCCTTTTTATTTAATTACATAATCGGAGGGAGTGTCCTACGAGAGGGCACACAGGCTGAAGGGCAGTCCGAACGGTTGAGAGCTGATAGATAATCAGTGCGTGCATGTGTCCCTCTTTGGGTTTGGCCTCTGCTCTTCAGTTCCTTCTTCAAGAGATTCCCTAGCATTTGCACGTGTATTATGCGACGGTTCTTGAATCATATTGGGTCCTCAACACGTGGCTTGTTTTAACTTTAACTCCATTGGAAGTCAAAGCCAAGTAAACGCTACTTATAAATTTATTTTATATTCAAAAAATAATTATTTAATCACTAAAATTTCACACAATTTCGAAATTACAGATCAAAACCCTTCGTTCATAATAGAAAGACCAATCATATCACAACTGATTAGCTAGAACAAAATTTCATAATTAGCATATATTTTTCTTTAAATATAACCAAATGCTTATTTATCAAATATCATTAATAGCAAGAAAAAGACAATCGAAAAGTTAACAATAATAAATTAATCATAAAAAAAGTATATATTTGATCATTGAATAGAGAAAAAAGAAAGGTCTTGCGAACAATGGAAGCAAACATGTAACTTTCAAATAGTAATGGTGGTGGCCTAAATATATCATATATTCTTTTTTCAATTAATTCTGTTATTTAAATTTTTGGTCTATTGTTATTCAACCAATACTGGCTTAGTAGAGGTCCGACGTTAATTGCGCAAGAAAAAGAAGTTACCGGTTTCTATCAAAGAAAAAGATGGAATCTTTTTTTTTTAACCATTTCAATTTTACTGGTAAGAAAGGGCGAACCTTCAATCAAATCAAAGAAAAAGGAAAGAAGGAAGGAAGGAAGGAAGGAAGGAGTTTTGTTTTAGATGGAGAGCTCTTGTATGTTTTTTTTTTTTACCTTCTTACTTTAATAGAAAAGTTCCAATGTAGTAGGTAAAAAGGTAAAAGAAAATTAACCATAACTACTGAAAAATAAATGTCCTGACTTATCTCTAACACACTAATCTCCAAATGAACATAATACTTGCTGTTAAAGGAATGCTTTAAATCGGCTATCTGCTTTTAAGGAGAAGAGTTATGGTAACCTAAATACCAAAACTAAAAGACAGGTCACAGTAGAAACAAAAGTATTATGTGGATAAGGACTCTTCTCTCTTTATATATGACATCAGAACTCGGAAAGCTCCAAAGGGTATTTATGTATATGCATTGAGCAACTACAAAACTTGAACTAGTCACCATGGTTAGAGACAATGAGACATGGATTTAGTGATCCTCTTGAGAAAATTGGACTGGTGTATATCTTTTATTTCAAAAGAAAGCTGTTGAAATTCTGATGCACAAGAGCAGTGGGGCGCCCATTCCAATTATTTCTTTTCCCTAGGTACAACCAAATTCTAATGAAAAGAAAGAAAAAGTCTTGAGAAGGTATCATCACAAGCTTTTCCATCTTGCACCAGTATTCACAAGTTTGATGTATGCATTCTTGAAATCTTCAAAGAACGTGTTCTGATTGTCAGCATACTTTTTGATCCATCTGCAAAAAACAATAATTTTCTTTTAGTTGAGCAACTAGAACATTTGATAAGCTTTTTCTGGTATTATGCTGCTCTGCGTACTGTTTGTGAAATTTGGAACTATTCTTGCACAACAGCTGCCTATAAGTATTTGCTTTTCACACATTAATGTAGTTTATAAGTACTGAGCAGAATCATATCGAGACAAGACAGCATGGATAATATGTCTGGTTAGGAGGCTTTGGAAGATAACTAACCTTAAGCATTCATTATCCTCAACAAGTGCACGATCTGAAGGAAGGCCAATCATGCTTGACATTCCACCTGTGTTTCAAAAATCAGAAGCAACATTTCAATTATGAATTATAAAAATTTGCAAAAAGGAACCAAAATATAGAACATTCCATTACAAAAGCCCATAATACTGAAGTTCGGAAGAAAAATTCTAATTGCTCTGAACTAGTAAATGCTTGTTTTACTCACAAATAGACTAATCTAATGAGCTTTTAACTAGAAAAACGAAATGGCAAACGTGTTTACTGATCCTGATGTATGCATGTTAACAATTCCTCAACAGAGGAGATTCAACTTAAAGCCTCCAAGTCTAGGCTTCATGGATTCCATACTATTAATAATTTGAAATCATAAGGCAACAATCTGATGCAGCTAGAACAATTTCTAGAAATATGAAAATTATGATTTTTTTTTACTACCTGAGGACATCCATGGCTTTTCCAGAAGAATTTTATAGTAAGAATTGTCGAAAACAGTTGGATTCCCAAACCCTTTACTCCCAAGAGTATGAGCTCCAGACAACGCAACAAGTTCTTGTGTTCTGTGAAGGAAGATTAGCCTTCTTCAGAAAAAATAACAAGCAAACTTAACTGTGGTAAACATACAAGAAAATTTTCTTATAATACATCACTTCACATTGACAGTGGTACCAAAATCATATTTTCATATCTGGTAGGGTTAACTAATGAAAGGCGCCCAAAATCATTATCTAAGAACCATCAATGTAAACAACAGTTTTGTGTTGAAGAGAAAGCAATCCTAATGCCACCAGAAAACAGGGACATCAGATAAGTATTTAGTAACTGGCATCTCAAAAGTCAAAATGGACACTGAAGATAATGTAAATAACTTTTTCTTTGAAATCATTGCTTCAAACCAAAATATGCAAAATATGTAAGAAAATACATGTAAACTCACGATAAACCCTTTCTTTGAAAACATTGCTTCAACGCGGAAGCATCCAAAGACTCTTCAGGAAGTTTGCCTTCAGTATCTACATCCCTGCCAAGAGGTACTCATTAGTGACTGATTTCAAGAATTTTAAGTTGGCACTATTTAAATTTCTATATTTTGTCAGTAGTTTACATGAAAGCTGCATAGAATCAAGCGTGTGATAATTCTAGCACAAGGATCTGATTCACGTGATATTGGGTTTCATTCCATGTTAAACTCTAAGGTTAAGAACTTGCGGCGTCTTACACTGAGTCTAGTCTGCCCAATGTAACTGGAATTGTTGGACCTCCACAAACTGAAACAGCTTCAGCTCCAGCCACAGCAATCATGTCTGCCCATGATACTAATAATGGAAAAAATCCAATTGTGCATCAGCAACTCTCCGTACAATCTACCATTATTGAAACGCTTTCACAGAGGACCAAATTAATAACCACCTGGTTGTATTGCATCGACTTCCCTCTTAGCTTTCTCAAGAATCTAAACAAAAATGCAACACACTTTGGAGTTAGTTGGTAGGAGATCTTAGAAGATTTGACCAGTCTGAATTTATGTCCAAGAAGAAAAAGGAACATAAGAAAGCGGAAATACTATGACTTCAGACATGCTATACACCTGATCAGGTCACAAGTTTGTGCTATAGGAACAGAAGCATGAGAAGAAGGGAGAGGGAGATACCTTCAGAGATTTCTTTAAACCTGCATTTTCGGGTCTATCAAGTTCAAAAACTATAGAACCATTCATACCCCCTGCAGTAGTAAAAACCATGCAAGAGTAAGTTTAAAGCTCAGGAGAACAACATTTAGCAAATAAGAAGAAGACCAAATTGTGGCTTAAAATTTTGATAAGTACTGGAAATCTAATTTCGACAAAGTCAGGCAAATATTTGATTTGCTCTCTGAATTCACTTACCAATCCAACTAAAAACTAGAGTTGCAATCACTACTTCCATGGCACTGCCAAACCTTAAAGTTCTCATTTTGTCATATAGGTCCAACAAACATTGTATGGTGAGAATCCTTAATTCAACTAATACTACGTATGTTATGATCATTTCAAAATCATATTATATCATCCACAAAATTAAATACCTGAATTCCCATCCATTTCAAAAGTTCCTGCATCATGAAAAACAAGCCGAAGTACACCGGCCGCTTTGCCTTTGGACACCACCTTCCTTAATTCTTCCTTCATGAGCGCGTACATAGTATTATCCAACCTTTAGAATTAATAGAGAAAACAAAATCACAAAAATTGTAAACTAAGAACTATCCAGTAAATGAAGGCAGCAGAATTATATATCAATAATCCACCTATAATATTTCAACTCTACTAAAGCCAGGTGCCATATCACTTGAATTAAATGCAATTCAACAGCAAAATAGCAAAAACAAAGAAAAATAGGAGGGAGGGCATTAGGTTAACTTACTCAGTTCCCTTAGCACTAAGACGAAATAGAAACGGTAATACGGATACACAGATAAGGATTTTCCTTCTATTAGAAACCCAGTCACGATTCTCGCCTGTAGACCCAGAAATCAAATCAGAGAAAGATAATTGCTTTGCTTCATTTTCTCAGCAATCAAACATACAGCAATAAAAGGGGCAGTGACGTTTACCAGAATCACCATCGCCAGTAGTTGGAAGAGTGCAAGCTTGGAGAGTTTTGGCTCGAAACTTAACCGTTGGAAGAGAAGACCGTTGTGATTTAGCGGGAAATTTGAATTCAAGACGGGAAGGAGAGTACGGAATACAGCAGAGAACATAAGCATTGGCGTGCAGGATGGTTAAAGACGCCATCTTTAACGGACGGTTTAGAAGCTGCCTTAATTTGCTTGCTCAGTGCTAGTTTTAAGTTGGAGAGGTGATGATTGAATGCGGTTGAGAGTACAATTACTCGACTAGAGTCGAGCAGTCAAAAAGGAAACGCTACAACTCAACACCCGAGATTGGCCATTTCTAGTGTCGATTGTGCTCATTTGTTTGCACCGGAAACGTACGTTTGCCAGTTAAAAGAGGTTCAGGATTCTGTCAATTTAAAATAAACATAACTTCTCTTTAAAAGATCTATTGTCAATCTCTGTATATGACAGAAACTTGTGAATTCCATCTTAATGAGTTATACCATAAATCAAACTCCATGTAATTAATTATGCTGGTGACAATTTTTGAGGATTGAGCTGTTTTAAGATTTAAGTATGTTCATTTTATATCACTTTTGTAATAATCACGCCTGTTATTTACAGAGCAATAATGAATGGGTGCAGAAACAAGTGACCAGCTTTACTAACAGCTATTATTGCAAAACTGCTGAGTGTACTAGCTAATATACAGGACTATTGTGGGAAATTTATACATGAATAGCTCGACTCTAAATCTAAATAAGTATCCCCCAAATTGTGAGTGAATGCTATCTTGGACCAGAAAGCTGCACAGAAGAAAGGTAGGCGTCACTGTTGTGCTCTGAAAATCCTGAGGAAGTGCCCTCCTCGCTTGTTGATTTAAGGAAACTCGAATAGAGGCGAAAACCCAATGGTGAAGAAGTTGGTGGATGAGGAACAGGACAGAGACCTTCAAGCATTTGGACAACTTTGGGCATTGATGGCCTCAGACCCATATCTTCTTGTATACACCACAATGCAACTTTAATAGCAGTCGATACCCTCTTGTCGTTTTCATCGAATTTCAGCTCTGAATCAAGGATTTCTCTCAGTTTCCCTTCTTCCATCATCTTAAAAGCATAAGATGGGAAATGGGATTTCTCAGAAGATTCGGTTGGGTTAAAGTTTTTCCTTCCACCAATAATCTCAAGCAACAACATCCCATAGCTATAAACATCACTTTTCTCTGATATGGCATAATTTGTGATCCATTCTGGTGCAAGGTATCCCCTGGTGCCTCTCATGGTTGTGAAAACATGGCTTTGCTCTCTATTCATTAACTTTGCCAACCCAAAATCTGATACTTTAGCAAGGAAATGATCATCAAGAAGCACGTTTTCAGGTTTTATGTCACAATGAATAATCTTTACATCACAATCTTCATGGAGGTAAGCTAGTCCTTTTGCTGTTCCCAATGCAATACTGAATCTTGTTTCCCAATCCAATTGGAAATCTTCCTTGTTTCTCTTGAAGATCCATTTATCCAGAGACCCATTTGCCATGAACTCATAAGCAAGCAGACGGTGAGTTCCTTCAGCACAGAAGCCTTTAAGCCTAACCAGGTGGTGGTGATGAATACTACCAATGATACTAACTTCAGCTCGGAATTCTTTCTTCCCCTGACCAATACCTTCCAATTTCTTCACAGCCAGTTGTGTTCCATCAGGAAGAACTCCTTGATAGACTGAACCAAATCCTCCGTGTCCAAGCTTCACCGCGAAGTTATTAGTTGCAGTTTGAAGATCTCTATAACTATAACGAATTGGCATCCCAGATAAACCCTCTAAGAAATTATCTTCTTCAGAGGTCTCTTGAGGAGATTCTAGCAACCTTTTCTTACTCTTGTAGTATCGAAATGCCACATAAAGTAGGCTAAAAATGACAAGTAAAGTTGCAGCAACTATTATTATCACAACAGTAGGAGAACCCTTATTGGAGCCATTGTCGGAGCCATTATTAGCATTGTTACTCAAGACTTTAATGTAGGTGACAAAACTAGAACCCATGTCAGATTTGAAACTTCCTACTTGATCAAATAGGAAGCAACTACCGGTACTGTTCTGGAAGAATAAAGCCAGGCATGAGCAGTTATTGCGACAAGAGGACTCGCAACCTTCCAAACTGGTTTTTAAAGAGGGTGGAACATACCCAAGCGCAAAATAGTTGAGCCCATTTCCAGCACTCATAAGCACTGTTGAACCCTTTGAAGTATCACATGAAGAGACAATTCCTGTTTTGCAATTTTGAAGGTTGTTAAGAGTTGAAGGGCATTGGCATACATTGTTATCAGAACAAACATAATATGCATCACAAGGTTCTGGCCTGCTGCAACTATCACTTGGTATTTTTGTCGATGAAGCACTACCTCCATCATCAAGATTGTAGAAAGAAACAAAGCCATCATTTCCAACAACTGCAATCCAGGTAGCATTTGCAGCTTTCTCGTCTGCAAACTTGTACTGCCACAACAACACTTTGTTTTTGTCATAGAACCTCCATGAATTTGCATTAAGGGATGCCATAGTGACTGCACCACTACCTTTATTAATGGTTTTCTGAATACCATTTTCCTTTTGAATTGACCAATAAGGCTGTAGAGTTCGAAACCCAGCAGAAAGAATCATGTCCCCAGACTTGATCTCAAGGACATAGGTCAAGTTATTAGAGCTAGGATCACTGACAAGTTCCATTCCTTCCTGAAACTCCTGGTTTGATATTAGGGTGTCCGTGGGATGGCTAAAGCTCTGCCAAATTATATTACTATCATTCCCAAGCAAAACCAGATTTCCTGAATCCTGCAATTTTATCGCAGAAACCCTTTTACCTCCAATATCAGGTGTCCAGACTGGAGTTTCTCCTTTGTTTAGAGATACTTTACCGTCCTCACCAAAGAAGAAATTATCAGAATTTGCAACTGGAGAGCCTCTGTTTGCAGACCAGATAACATGTAAGCTTTCCATGTGCATGATAACTAGTAAATATAAAGTGGTGTCTTGAGTGGGTCGGAAGCCAAAAGCAAAATTTGAATTATTAGACAAAAGAAACAACCCGCTTTTATCAATCCAGTTCATCTGAGACCCTTGAAACCCCGGATAAATTTCTCCAATACTTTGTATACCAGCCATACAGAGTTCAACTAGAAGGAGAAAAACCAAAAAAACGGAGCCAATCAAGCGAATGAGACACTGATAATCCATGGTTGCACAATGAACCTAAAACTTTGCTAGGATTTGCAGAATCAAAGGTCAATCTGGATGCGAAGCACAAATCAACTGATGAAAAGAAGGGAAATTTGCAAATAAATGAAGGACGACACACAGAAAAAGGCCTTCTAACTTTGCATTCTGCAATCAATCTCAGTCATTACGTCAAAAACCAAAAATTTGCTGTAGATAGAAATCACAGCGGAAGACATAATAAGATAATAATTCCTGAACTAATAAATTTTCAGGTTACTAAGAAAAAGATAGCAGGAAACTGAAAAGAGTGGATAGAATTGCGAGAATAACAAGATTTAATATCAGTGGACAAGCATGAAAACACACCTTTTAAATATTCACACGTGAATTGGACAATCAAAGACTTTTCTCCTTCACCTTTATCTCGAATTCAAAAACCAAACTTTAAGTTCCAAATTGGCTAGACAAATAAGCAAATGAGGAGACATCAGATCACATGATTTCACTTGGCATCTAAATTTAGTATTGAGGCACCAGCTTCAGACCTAAAAACTACTACCAAACACTTAATTCAGCATCTATCAATTGTTTCAGGACAATAAAGTACGGAATCAACAATTACCATTGATGGGTACCCTTCACTTCAGTGGTCCATGAGATAACCACTAAAAGAAGAAGAAGAAGAAGAAGAAGAAGAAGAGAACCATCAATGATAATTGAGGAGTTCTCTTTATTTGGCCCATAATCTGAGACCAAGTAGCAGAAAGAGATAAGTGAAAAGAACAAGATTCAGAAGAACTGAATTGTCCTGTAGCAGTTAAATGAGAGAGAGAGAGAGAGAGAGAGAGATTAAAGACAACAGGCAAGAACAAGCTCTCCCCTGGTTTTCAGGGGTGAGGTTGGAGAAAAAAGTGGAATTGCAGACATGGGTCTCTGGTCTTTTCCAGAAGAGAGAAGAGATCTGAGGTGAATATATTTACAAGGTAGCTCATCAACAATCAAATACATGGTTCTTTCGTGGATTGACAGACTCGTTTTTTAATTTTTAAATTTTCTTGCTTTAATGCTGTTCCTGTTTGCTCCATGTTTGACTCGCTAGTCGCTACTTGGAGGCTAAGGATTTATTCGTCATTTTTGCTGTCGGAGAAGAGGTGTAATTTTTTTTTTTTTTTTAAATTCTAAACGTTACCTTTGAATTTTATCATTTTCGAAAACACCTACCTATCTATAAAAAACCAAAGTGAGCCTTTTTTTTTATTTTATATACCTTTGAAAAATTATCGATCCATCATTTAGTCTTTCCATTTAAAAAATATTATTTTTATATAGTTAAATATTTTATATTTGATAAATATTTATTTCTATTTAATATATGGTTTCAATATAGCCCTTCACATTCATTCTCTCTATATATAATTACAATTTAATTTCTCATTTAACTATAAAAACGATACCTTCAAATAAAAAAAATAATTATATTCAAAAATAAATAAATAATTTTACTAAACAATAAAACAATTATAATAAGTTGAAATAAAATTCAAAGACTAAATAATTAATTAGTAGGCTGATGTCGAATTGTTTTGAATTTTTCAGAGTTTAAAAACTACAAAAACACCTTGAATTTGTCTGGTCTTTACTCTTTTTTGTTTTTTTTTTTTTCTGGAAATTGTCATCATAAGGACTTTTCTTCAAAAATCACTGTCGTTTTGGAGAGGAGATGGCTTAAATTATGTATTGTTAAATATTTAAAAGCCCCTTTCAAAAAAAAAAAAAAAAATATTTAAAAGCCAAGTACATTGAATAAGCCTGCTTCTCCTTATCCCCACCATCTATCAATTCTACATGCTCATCAAAATTGTTCATATTCTGTATTTTTGTATAAAAATTTAGAACAAAAATGAATAAACTAAAGTTGCAAGGAGACATGGTTTTATAATGATTACACCCGTCATCGTCATAATTAATTTCATTTGATTTAATTTTTTTATAATAGATTTTTATTTATAAATTTTCATTAGAACGTTTAACTTCATGACGTGTATTTATTCACCGCGTCAATTTATTTAGACGGTATGATAAGGTATTTAATAATTATTTTTTAAATATTTTTCAATTAACAAAATGTTGGTATTGAATTGATTAAGGTCGAATAAGTCTTTGAAAATTCTGTGACGGTTGAGATTTAATTAAATGCAGGGTTGGAGGGCTTGAGAGAAAGAGTCAAAGCTTTTGCAACTATTCACACCCTACGGAATAGGGTCTTCAGCAACTTGATTAATGGGTCCCAACCCAACCAAAGCTTCTATTTTCATTTTCCTTTTACAAATAATTATATAGTCTAATTAGTTGTTTAGACTTTAGAAATTTAATTCAATACTGTCAAATAAAATTATATTATAAAAAGAAATTAGTATTTATTTATTTATTTAAACCAAGATCTGGGCAATGAAAGTAACTTGGAGGCACGTGATAAGCAAATATTCAGCATTAGCCAGCTATCCAAAACCTCCTTTCTCACATGCAAACAAACAAACAACAACTGATATTCTATAAATATTATTAAAAAATAAATAAATAATTTAGTTGCTCAATTATATTAACCCTAGCACAAGAAAATGAATGTATGTATACGGTATAAATACATGATCACATGCATGCGAATGTTAAGAAGACAAATAGACAAAAGAGATGCTTCTACAGGCAGCCAAAAACCTTAAATACAGCAAAAGACCCGTACGTGTTAAACTATATATTACGAGGATTAAAATTCTGATATGCTAAAACTGATTTTGAAATAAGAACCTTAAAAGGCTAATTAATGATGATAAAACGTTAATTAAACAAGGGAAGAGAGAGACATGGATTAAGCTGGACAAGATCCTCATCTTCTGTTATATTTTCCCAATTCCAAGAAAACAAAAGCCAAAGTACCCATTCTTTCAAAAAATCAAAAACTCATCTCATCCCACATTTTAGAGGTGTAGGTTAAAGTATTATTACAGCCTGAAGGTCAGCAACTGGGATTTTGCTTGCAACCATAAATGAGTGTTTGATACACGTGGAAAAAGGACAGCACTTGATGGGTTGGTCACATGGGTTGCTCTTGCTCATTCATATATATTTCTGTTTCATTCGAGTTCCTTCCTTTCTCACTATCCTACCACGACAAAACCTTAATTTGGACATAATCCAGTTTAAAATGGAAATGAACTCCATTTTGTTATAATACTATAATATAAGGAACTCAAATTATTATGACATTTTCTAATATTTAAAAATCTACCATGAAGTTTTATTTTAATTAATTATTATCTCAACTGAAAACTCAATTATATGATATTATGATGAGATATATGTACGTCCATTTCCAATTTCATTATTCTATTCTATTTCGACGGAATCAATTCTCTTTTAGTATGCACATCACATGCATGAAATTACAATAATATATATATATAAATGATTTTGTTGTTTTAGAATCAGCCTATCATATTAATTAATGCATAACTATATATCTCCTTAACAACTGCATGGAAATGGTAGCATGCATGATTTATTTATTTATTTATTTTTTGGGTTAGGTCGACTGGGGGTGACATGGGTTGAAATTAAGGTTGAGGCTTCCCATATATATATATTCATAATAATTGAATTATTTTTCTCATATTAAAATTACATAATGGTAGGGTCATGATCCACCAAATAAGTGCATAATTAATATTCTACAACCCAAGTTGTTGCAAATTTGATTGAATTATTCAATTTTTCAGATATTAAAAATAGATATATTATGAAACAGACACTTTATAATGCTGGAGAATTGATTAAAGAGGGTGAAATTAGAAGGTAGTTAAACACTTATTATGGTGAAGAAATCGAAATGACTCTGTCAAAATGTTGGAAGCCAATCTTCAACTTAACATTAAAAATGGTTTAGGTAATTTTTGAAACTTACAAGCTTCAACCAAAAAAAAAAAAAAAAAAAAAAAAAAAAGCAAATTTCGTTGAAATAAGTGACCCCAAATTGACTTTGTACCCATTTTATATTAATGTGACAAGAAATTAATTATTTACATTAAAAGCATTGCATTTTGAATTAGTCCAATTGTACCTCAATGTCATAATTTAACGTCCACTTGCATTAATTTTTCTTTTTTTTTTTTTTAAATATAAAATAATAATATTTATCAAGAAATATTGCAATTTGGTCAAACTGCTTTTTTATGATATTGAACCGCTTATCATTGAGCCAGTAATTAAGCCCAAATCATCATCAAACTTGGCCCAATATCAAATGGCCCGTCATTGGATGGCGCGTCATGCATATCAGTCAAATGAATGGTTGTTTTTGTCGTTTGTCAAAGACACACCACTCGCGAAGAGGTAAGTATTATTTACAAATGACTTGTCGTTTTAAGGAACACCTCTAGTTAAAAACACAAGGTCGAACGACATTTATCTATGCAAACGCCAGGCGACTTTCCCACGTGAGAAAAGTGACACGTCTGGTTAAACCGCCGGATGACAATGTGGTAGGGCTAAAACATCCGGTGCGGAATATTCCTCTGTAACATAGATGGTGTCTGGTTGGGGATTTCATTTTCCCACGTGCGGAAAACAACTTGTCATGAGACGCGTGGCGAAGCGAAAACCTGGTAGTAGTTTATTTTTTCTTCCAAGTTCAGACACCTCACGCATTTTCATTTGTCCAGAACTTACTAGGAGTCTAGGATGACGTGTTCAGACCCTCCCGCCAATTCTTGCTCGTATCCGACGTGTTCAACATTCTGTCCGGGATGACGTGTCACAACCCCACCACCGCTTTCCACTCTGGCTTCTCTAACAGGAACGATCGGGTGCAGTACGCTCCACAGAACTGCCAATACTTAACCCGCAGGCATAATACATCAGGCGGCTCCTATTTACTGCGGGTGTATCCTTAAAAACGTGGAGGTCCACACGGAAACAAGAACCTGACCATTTCCATCGCTAGCCATGAACGTTCAAGGAAAATACAGATACACAAAACTAGCTAACAAAAAATTCGTCTTTTATTTGCTGTTATTTTCTTAACATGTAAGTAAAAAAAAAATCATAAATAAGCGAACACAGTTACTACGTTTAAGCAAACAAGATGAAGAAGTTGTCGTCATGGCTACCAGGATCGACAAAGAAGCTCCATGTGAAGGTGAAGCCATTAAAGCTTGAAGGAGTTGTTATTGGAGAAGAAACCGAAGATATTGGAAAAGAAAGAATAGTTGCTGTGGAAATGGAATGGAAAGGGCCAAAGAGTAGATTAGTTCCATTTTATAGAGTTACGAAGTGGCCAAAGAATTACAGCAGTCATAAATTCTTGAAAAAAGGAGGAGAGCCTATTGAATGGAACGAGGAATTTGAGAATATATGTAATTTCTCGATTGCGTCAAAAGATGATACTAAATCTTTTGGTTCATGGGCTGTATCCTTCAAAGTTATATACGTAAGTTGTTTTGTTTTATTCTGCTAATTATAGTTTCTTTTGAGTAATTTACGATAGTTATCATTGCACTTAATTAAAGTTTGATGG
Source organism: Jatropha curcas (assembly GCF_041381405.1). Taxonomy (NCBI): domain Eukaryota; kingdom Viridiplantae; phylum Streptophyta; class Magnoliopsida; order Malpighiales; family Euphorbiaceae; genus Jatropha; species Jatropha curcas. The sequence goes on along the minus strand of NC_143158.1, from coordinate 1,060,738 downwards.
TAAATAACAACCATGGTGATAAAATGTAGGGTGAGGATGCAAAGTCGAAGACAAAAATGAAAGCGGTGGGGCAAGCTTCATTGAATATGGGAGAACTGGGTTCCAGTACTGATTCTGAAATAGAGAAAAAGCTACCCATTGCTTTGCAGATAGATGGAGTTGTCAGCAAGGCTACACTTTCGGTCAGTTTAATTACCTTCTTTTTTCCTTTTTTCTTCCCTCTCTCAAAAATCGTACTTTTCTTTTTTAACATTTATACAGTCGTTAATGACCTGGTCTTTAATCAACTACTGATTATTATTAATTTTTGCCTGTTTTCCTTCTTTAAATTGTTGGTTTCTGATAGATATGCGTAAGCTTTCCCGAGGCAAGAAATTCTACTGAGCCAGCAGCGGATGGGATCGTTCAAAACTCAACCGAGTTCGATAACAAAGAAGGAATATTCAGTAGTGGAAACTGTGGAACAACCTATGCAAAGAATATCGATAAAGAAGATACGGATAGCTCTTCTGACTCGAATGAGTCAACTCAATCTATCTCGGATGGCTTATCTGGAAATGAGTCCATTACCACAAGCGAAAATGCAAACAATGCGGATATCGGAGAGTCAGGATCGTCTTTACGTGCATGGACTCAGCGCAACTCGAGTCTCAGATCGAAGCTCTCTTTATGGGCAAAACAACGGCGTTTTTTGGTATTGTCTAGAAGAAGAAAACCACAGGTAAATTTCTCTACTTTTTTATTTACAACTTACGAGACAAACGACCGAGTCCTAAATTAGTGCCTTCTAGACCTAAAGCTTGTCCTGAAAACATTTGCAGAAAGATGACAACTGCATCGCAAGCAGGGAAGACTGGGAGAAGAAAGAATTAGTCAGCAGAGATGGGCAAGCAAAACTAAAAGCCAATGTTTTCTTCGCTTCCTTTGATCAAAGAAGCCAAAAAGCTGCCGGAGAGAGTGCCTGCTCAACGCTTGTTACTGTCATTGCCCACTGGCTCCAAACAAACAAGGAGTACATGCCAACAAAATCACAATTTGACAGCCTTATAGCAGAAGGATCCTCAGAATGGCAAAAGCTTTGCAACGATGAGGCTTACATGAACTCATTCCCTGATAACCATTTCGATCTCGAGACAGTATTGAAAGCTGATCTTAGACCTTTGAGCATTTTGCATAATAAGTCTTTCACTGCAATATTCAACCCTGAAAAATTTGAAAACTTGAAAGGAGCCATGTCTTTTGATGATATATGGGAAGACATAAGTAGCATCACTGAAGAATATGATCATAAGGTGTATATAGTTAGTTGGAATGATCATTTCTTCGTGTTGAAAGCAGATTTGGATGCTTATTATATTATCGACTCATTAGGAGAGAGGCTCTTTGAGGGATGTAACCAAGCATACATCTTAAAATTTGATGAGTCCACAATAATGTACGAGAAAGTGAGGAAAGAAATTGACTCGGAGGAACAGACAGCAGCAGAGAAGGGTAAAGATGAGCAAGATACTCAAGAGATTATTTGCAAAGGGAAAGAATGCTGCAAAGAGTTCATCAAAAGATTCCTTGCTGCTATACCACTCAAGGAACTTGAGGAAGAAGAGAAAAAGAGAAAAGTTTCAACTTTCTCTCTCCTCCAGAGATTGCAGATAGATTTCCACTACAGCTCTTCTTCCTCCTCCTCTTCAATGACATCTCCTACTTCATCTTGCTTCTCAAGTGGTGAGTGAATTAACTAGTGTAACTGAATTTTGTACATCATACAATTGTTTTCGTGAGAGCTTATTTCATAAAGTATGAGAATATTGTAATACAAAATGTAGTTTTTTTGTTCATGTCAATTACTCAATTCACTAAAAAATCTTTAACTAGCTAGCCTTCCTAGTTTTACGGTCTCCTGTAGAAGTAAGTTATTTATTATATACATGAAATAGCTTTTAATGCAGAACTAAAAACACTAAAAATAAATGGCAGGTCTTTCATTTTCTATGATGCTGCAAGTACAGCACAGAATGCATATAATTGGATAACAAGCCATAAAGTTCTCACACTAGATAAATACAACTATGCGACTCTCGAGCAAGCATCTCCCTATCTTTTTCCCTTCCAATAACTTTTCAACTATTTATTCCTCAGGAATTTTGAGAGTTCCATTACTTTTTCCTCCCATACTTGAAGATGCTGCTGGTTCCCTAAGCACCATCATGTAGTTGAAGCTAAAATGCTGAGAATGAACTTACTCCACCCATATTTTTTGACTCAACTAATTATTAAAAGGGAAGCTTACAAAGACCAAATGGTCCACGTACAAAGCTATAAACTGGGCTAAAGGCAAGAAGAATGACTTAAAAATTTAGAATCCGGCCCTACAAATGGGTAATAGGCACCTAATACCTACAAATATTAATCACCACTCGTACAAACATAAAGTTCTTATCCCCTTGCTAATTAGACCAAATGGAAAGGGGTCCACAACACAACCCCCAAGCACATATCCAAGATAATTCTAAGATTTGGCATGAGACGCCTTCTTGTCCCCCACTAACACAAACAAAAAGCCCTATCCAGTTATTCATTAATCATTTCTTTCCCACTTCTTAACCAGACCAGTCAGAATGGGGGCCAGTACAGATCAAATGACCCAGAATTATTTCTTCTAATAGTTAAGTTTAAGGTTTACTAAGGGACACAAATTTTCATCATCCTTTCCACATAGATACCGTACTCTATAGGTAACTCTCAAGTGCAAGGGCAACAACTAGGTGATTTTGGGATGTGTCAGTGTAAAACTTAAGCTAATTGGACATATAGTAACATAATAAACTCCCAAACTATCTTTTGTCTAAGGTAAAAAATATTAATAAAAGGTTTAACAAGTTCATCTAGGTTCCAAAATCAGTTTTGTTGTTGCATAAAATATTCCTCTGCGCATTGCAAAAGCACAAGCCTCCTCTGTTACTTTCTTCAAGATTTTTCTAATTTACATTTGGTTATTTACATCTTACATTCTTACAATATTTCAGCTAGCAGCTTAGCATTACCTAGAGCTAGGAAAACTTCCAAGTACAGCTAAATTACCAAAAATGCTCAAGGCATATCATTAAGGCATGTCGAGTTTGAAGAAACAAACAGAAGCAAGAACCCGTCAGTCTACGAACCTGCACTTTTGTTCTGCCAGTCAAGTAGCATCTGTCAGTCTATGAACCCACACTTCTCATTCTGCCAGTCAAGTCATTGCATGGAAGCTTAGGCTGCCAATGATAAGCCTGATCATCCACAGGGTGACCAAAAACTGCCTTGCGTTTTCTGAGCATCACATCTAGACTATCATGTCTACCCAATTCGCTTGGACATGAATCTGATGAGTAATCCATATTGCCTCTATTGAAGAGAGAAAGCTCCTTATCCATTTGTGGCATCTTATTGGACTTAATCCCCTCTCTAGAATGACCAAAGCCAACATCTTCTACATCCTGGAGATGTCTGTTTTGCATGCTTGGCAAAGCAGCTGAAAGAGAGCCCAACCGCAATGATAGATCACAACCAATTTCAAGTTGTTCAATTGGTTTGTCTATGGGATCTTTTTGATCTATTTTAGCAATCGCATCCTCATTACAAGACAAGAGGTTTTGCTCAATTCCCACTTTGACAGGCTCCAAGATGCTAGGAAGAGTTTTTGGAAGAATTCCTAAACCATTCTGGTGGTCTAGACAATTTCCATAGTACAAGGGATAAACTGAGTACAAGCTTGACACAGAACGATTCTCCATGGGAAAATACTGGTTGTAGTTAGATAGACGACTGTTATCAGTTCGAAAGAGAAATTTGTTAGAAGCGATACTGATGTTTTGGCAAATAAGGTTTTGTAATTCTGAACCCAATTGGGTTGAATTCATGATTGTGGATTTTATGAAGTTAGAATAATTAGGAATGCACTGCGGGCTGGCTGTATGATTTGCTCGAATGGTGTCATTTACTATGCCAGGAGAGGAAGAATTAGGCTGTTGAGTGCTAGGACTAAGGTAACACCTCGGATTACAGTTTCGTTGGCTCCTGGAGGCTCTTCTTGGAGTGCATCCCAAATTAAGAGCAGCTGAACAGTAATGGAATAAAAAGAAAATGATTATACATATTGTGAGTCAATCTTATAGAAATTCTCTGAGAAATAACTGCTATAATATAATCAAATTCATCAAATGTCTCTCTTATGGTTTCATAAATCTCAAGCATCTATTCTACAAACTATATTTCTTGTAATTGACATCAAGCCATGAAAATTGAAACTAAGTTCATTTCAAAGCAACACAAAAACTCCAATCCAGAGAGAGTAAAATGGGTAAGTACCTTCAATGCAAGGTTGAAGAAGCTCTCCAGTTTCAGTACTTTCATCACGCCGAATAATTGTATTAATGGCATCATTTGTCCGATCCCAAAGAGTTTTAAGGTCCATATATTCAGCCTATGCAAGGTTTAGAAGCCAAAGCATAAGCTTTATATAACAACAGTAACTACATCCACTAACAAATCAAAAACTTCTTGAGGAGTGCCCAGGCAATGAATAAATGCATAAAGTTTGAATCTTTAATTGGAAATGTTTAGGACCCAAAGCATAGAACTTCAAACTCAGCCTTACAGATGAACAGTTGACTTGATTGATTCTTATGATTTTGTATATGTCATATGCAATAGACAACAACCGAATGGGGAAAAGTTCAAATGAGATTGACGGAATAATTGAAAAGATCAAAGAGAGAAACTGAAAAAGAGAATTTTTACTTCAGAATTGGCTTTGGAATACATAATTTCTTCTGCTCTCAAAACAACAACAGGAAGCTTCTCTTGCCATTCCTTGTTCTTCTTAGTTGCAGAGCTATGAACTTCATTGACAACTCTAATCAAAATTCCAAAAATTGGTGACAACGGTGACATGACTAAAACACAAGCATATACATAAAAACACAACATGAAGAGAGAGAAAAGAGGAGAGAACCTGAAAATTTCTTGAATGAGAGAACCTCTGATGGGTTGGTGTCTATCACTGTGCCAAGCTCTTCTAACACATTCATAAGGTCTGGGGCCTGGTCTAGGCATCGTCTCGCTAAACTTAGAGAGAAAGAAGAAAAACAGAGACCTCTGTTTCTTGACAGGAGAAATGGAGCTAGCTTCTGCTTTTTTTTTTTTCCTGTTACCCCTTTGCTTGGCTCGTGAGTTGTGACTCTCACCCAAGTCCCACAGTACTTGAGCAGAACCAATTAGTATAAAAAATATAAGTGAAAATGGACAGAGAGAGAAAGAGAGAGGGAGAGAGAGAGAAAAAAAATTGGGGTTTTTGGTTTGCTTTCTTTTTCTTTCTTTTCTGTCACAAACTCAATTATTTCGAAGGGTTTTAATTGATGAGTTTGGTGTGTCCCCCACTCATCCACATGCCTGCTTCCCCTAGCCCCAAGAGTCTCTCTCCTATTTTCTTTTTTTAATTTCTATTTCAATAGTTTTGGTCTTTTTCCTTTCTTTTTTCCCCTGTTTTTCACTCTCTTTCCCCTTTAATATTTTTTTTCTGCCATTGCCTTGTAAGCCTTACAGTGAGTAGAGGCTGGGGTTTGCTTAAATAGCACCGACAGCGACAATATTATAACTTCTCTTTCCCTGCCACAACATTACATGAATGGTCAATATAGTCATGGTGGTGGGCTCATTCTATCTACATGAAATGTTTGGGTTTACACTATCGAAATTAGCTCTTTTCCCTAATTTTTATGGATTTTGGTATTGGAATTGAGTTTTGTCCTAATATTGATCTAAGCACAATACAGAATCTGTTAAAATTAGTAATGGGTATTTGACAGACATCTCATTACTATGTCCCAAAAAGCAAGCAGTTAAAGATTCAACCTTTCATTAAGTAGATAATTTAATTTTGTGCCAGAAAATTCAGTTTGGTAATTAAAGGACCTGAACTGACATTTAAAGAAAAGAAATGGGCTACTTTGCATTGACTGATGGAGGCCAGGCATATGTCACACTCGTAACTTTTTGAGGCATAACTCAGCTTGCCTACATGTGGGGTAAATGACAGTAATTCTGTGTTTGGATTCTGAGAAAGCAGCACTTAGCCAAAGCTTAGCTGCTTCTGGATCCTAAAAAGTAATTATTAAAGAGAAAATACTTGAAAGAAAGAAACTACCTTTTTTTTTTTTTTTTTTTCCAAGTCCTTGAGAATCTTCTTAGAAATTTGTGCTTTTGATTACGTTACTTCTTTTTCCAGCAATTTTTTTTGCAGTGATGGCTTTTCTCATGCATCTAAGCAATAATGTGAGTACTCTGGTATGTATTAATCCGTGAATGGAATTTCTGAATCCATTGACTCTGGTCAGTATCATCAACACTCAGTTTTTCTTTTAAATATAATACGTAACGATAGTGAAAACCCTAACACTGTAGTAATTAAATAAGTGAAGTGATTTACTGTGTAAAATTACCTTGTTTTGTAATATTGAAAACATGGTTGGAGTTGATTGAAAAGGACAATCACTTGCTGGAGGAAAGGAAAGGAGACACGACACAGAAGGAAAGAGATTGAAGGAACTACTCAAATTGAAAATAAAAGGTAAAACAGCACAATAGTAATTAACCAAAACATCAGAGAGGACAGCACAGGCATGAGATTGGGTGGATAGTAAGAGTGGGAAGCATGCTCGCTGGCACTATTTGGATGTTCTTCCTTTTTTGGATGTGCCCTGCATAATTCATTCCTGTAAAATAAAGTTGCTGATAGAAAATCTGTAGGGAGGTAAAACCCATTTGGCTGTTCTTTTCTTCTCCTTTAGCATCCAACAATGACAACGAAATTTTTATATATTACTCGAACCTGGCTCTAATTGGCTGGATACAATAAAGACTCGATCTGGTTCGTAAAAGCTGGTTTATTGGGTCCGAATGCACATGACAATCCGTCCGGCCCAAGACCATCAGGTATTCTGATTTTCTGAACATCAATTTATAGCCATAGGTCCTCTTTAATTTGCATGCTTGCCACGTTTGCATTTTCGCATCATATTCAACCCCACTATTTTCAAATAGTCTCCACTTACCTGAAACGCCAAAATAAAAATATCTTCTCTAATTCGAAATTATAAAATGGATTAGAATTTAATTTTTGAAAATTTTTGTCTTAAAAGAAGCTTTAACCGTTTTGCTTTGTATTATATGGTTGATTAGGTTATCTCCGCCGTTGATTTGGCATATCACCAAATCCTACTTTTTATCTCTCTAAATCAGTCACTCATACTATGTTTTTTCTCAGCAGAAGAACGGAAAAATATTTTGAAAAAAAAAAAAAAATTAAAACATGTTGTCTCCAACTCCACTCTCTCTTCTCTGTGCTCTGCTCCTCTGTTTGCCCTTAGCCGTAATTTTCACTATTACTAGCCCCACCACCACCGCCACAACCACCGCATCCACCACCAAGAACTATCAGAAACTGAAAATCAAAACCATCATTTCACTTCCACGACCGCCTCGCCCTCCTCCCCCGCAAGACGACGAATCGCTTTTCCGACTTGCAGCCGGAATAAATCCGAGACCCGTTCGTCGGAAGAAAATAGCATTCCTGTTTCTCACCACCACACCCCTCCACTTTGCTCCGCTATGGGAACTTTACTTTGACCAAGCTCCCAAACAACTATTTAACATCTATATCCATGCGGATCCGAGTTATAAGTACGACCCGCCGTTCTCAGGCATGTTCGCTAACCGAGTTATTCACTCCGAACCTGCGAAACGGTTCACCCCTACTCTCGCCTCGGCGGCGCGTCGTTTACTTGCACATGCGCTCGTCCACGATCCTTCAAATGCCATGTTTGCTCTCCTGTCACCATCTTGCATTCCCTTGCACTCTTTTAATTTCACCTACAAAACGTTGGCTCGATCCAAGAAGAGCTTCATCGAGATACTCAGAAACGAGAGTTGGGCGTACGACAGATGGGCGGCGCGTGGTCCAGACGCGATGCTACCGGAGGTGAAGCTAGAGGATTTTCGGATTGGGTCCCAATTTTGGGTGTTGTCACGTGAGCACGCGAGGGTCGTCGTTGGTGACCAGATGATATGGGCTAAATTCAATAAGACGTGCGTAGTAGAGGACGCGTGTTATCCGGAGGAGAATTACTTTCCTACCCTTATCCACATGAAGGACCCACGAGGGTCAGTTTCTGCCACGTTGACACACGTGGATTGGAGGGATAGCTTTGACGGACACCCACGCATGTACGAGGCGAGCGATGTGGGGTCAGATCTAATAGTGGCTTTGAGAAACAGCAGGCCTAGGTATGGTGATGATGAGGGTCGGAACGGCTCAGATTCGTCTGTGAGGCGACGACATGACCCATTCTTGTTCGCTAGAAAATTCTCTCCCGACTCGATCCAACCATTGATGAGTATTGCGAAGGAGGCCATCTTAAAAGATTAGAAGAATGTAGAGCAATGATAAATGGCATTGTTGTAAAATGTAAATCATAGTGGGGGGGTTTAGTCTGAAGGCGGCAACTGTATAGAAAGATAAATTCAGTTTTTACTTTGTATTTTTTTAATCTCGTGTGTATGATGTAATAACATACAGAAGCATGAAAATGAAAGCTTTGTTTTTTTTTTCCTTTTTTTTCACTAAACGACAGGAAATGAGTCCTTAATGTATAAAGACAAAAAAGGGTCGGTGGAGGAGATCAAGTGGTTTATTTTTACTGGAGTGAGAAGTTATTTTACTGTATGGGAGGTGTTAGGTTATTATTCTTGCAACCCAATGGTCAAACTGTAATGTACTTAGTTGTTTGTCCTTTGATTTTGTAGGCTTAGCCTGGACCGGACAGTAGAATAAAAAGCCAAAATTAAAATCCTTGCAATAGAGATCCTGTTTCATGTGGGACTTGGGCTTAGGATTGCGAGAAGATTTTTGGGCATTTGAATCAGAATTTTGTGTTGTGTTATGTGTCAATTGGAATAAAAGTTCTGAGTTTGTTTTCTTTTATCGGGCCACATTCACCAATATTTCTCTGGCCCATCTGCCGAGAGTGCCACAAATGTACAATCCCGTCGGAAATTCCTTGCCTACACCCCCGATGTATAGGGTGCAAGTCAATAAAAATTTATTTTAATTATTAGTGTTGATCTAATCGATTGGGAACAAGAGGACAAAGGACTGGTCAATGCGAATTGGCAGAACCGGTGATTTGCTTAGCAGTTGATATCTCCATTCCCAGATTGACATAAATCTTAGGTTAGGTATACTGTAATTATGCAATTGACTAATTACTCATATTTCAGCTACTTTGTCCTCAACGCAGCTGCACAAAAAAGGTAGATTTTTTTTTTTTTTCAAATATCTGATAATTAACCGAACCTAAAGAAACCACTCAGGGTGGGCGTGCAAGGTAGACGACAACTGTACCTCAGCCTGGGGTTCCACTCTCTTCGCATTTAACGACAACAATGATATCTTGTTAGTTGTGAATTGTATTTTTCAAACGAAAACAGGGAAGAAGAGGGAGAGAGAGAGAGAGAGAAAAAAGGAAGAGTGTGGGTCATTGTTGCTAAAGCTGTTAATGGGTTGCGCGAAATCTGTGGACATAGTTTCATGTAAAAGTTGTTTTCAACAAACCACAAAAGAAGACAATCAAGTTCTTTTCAATGTATTTATTGATTATGCCTCTACTAATTAATACAGACCATCCATTCCCACGATCTGATGGATCCGAACCCGGATCCATTTGGGTCTCGTCTTAACAGGAAAGGTGATCCTTATAAAGTAGTTCTAATTGCTGTGGTCCATGTGGCCACCTCTAATTTTTTGGTGAACCACCGCCTACCACCCAATTCAAGGCTGCTCAATCATGACGACAAAAGAAAAAGAAATTACAGGTCAAGGAATTTAGAAAACAGATAATGGGGCTTAAAGAAAAAGATAGATGGTATCCAATGCCATTCTTTAGAAAGAATAATTAAGTACAGGATTATGGATTCTTTAATTCCTGCACCAACATATCCTAAGTGGAGAATCAATGAAGATGAAAGGAAGTTTCTAGCTTTACATGGACAAGATCATCCATTTGCTTCTCATATAAGAATTTGGATCATGCAACTTTATAATAGAAGATGAATACATAGCTTATAATGTTTTATCATTACTCAGTTGGCCTTTTGCTTGATTACTCGCCAATTTCAATCTGCTTTGATCTAAAACTTACATTGTTATTGACGCTGGCTTTTCTATCTATGACAAGCCAACTACTTGAACCACATTCATACCATGTTGTTTTGTAGTGATATTTGATGGTTTTGAATGTGTCTTTTTCCTAGATTTGTTTCCTTTTACATTCTGAACAAGAAATTCAACATCAATTTATAAAAACATCTACTTTTCCCTATATTGCCTGCTTTCTCAAACAACTAAGTAATATCTTTAATAGTATAAGGTATTTAGGTCAAGTAACTACTAAATGAATCAAGCCTTACCAACACCAAACTTTTAGTGGGGAATATAAATTGAGAATTTTTCCCTTTCGAAAACGACCTTGAAACCAAGAAAAGAACATCAATTAGCATGCTATGAAGCTTACAGCCTACCTTCTCTATCTTTAAATAAAATTCATCAAGGCACAACTAAGGGTATTATACAGGCCTTCGTACTAAAGTAACTAGTTAGTTTGAAAAAGAAAGAAAAGTAAATTCAAGGACAAGTATTTTCCACAATTAATCCAAGTGAGTTACAATTTCTAATCAAATTTATGCTCTTAAACAAAGAAAAGTATTAAAGTTCAACATAAAGATATCAAAGAAAAATGCTAATATTACAAAGCACAACGAGATGCCATGATTTGAATTACATACAGGTCTCCCATACATCAAAATGCCCCACAATCATTAGTTTATAGAATTCAGTCTCTCCTTCTGCCTCTCCCTCTCAACCCCATTTAATTTGTGCAAAAATTGCAGAAAATAACATCATAAGCGATTGGGAAAAACAACACTAAAAAGATAAACATAACATGAACAAAGAGCAGTTCTATAGATGAACGGAAAAAAAAAAAAAAAAAAAAAAAAAAAAAAATCAGTAAGGGGTATAGTAATACCCGGCCGGTGGCCCCATTCCATTGACTGGTGGCATTCCATAAGGCATCATTGGCATTGGCCCCGGTCCGGCAGTGTAGTATCCATTGCCATTGATCTTGGCCAAACTAGCTTGGCCTTGCATTCCATCCTTTGCATATTGCTGCCATACTTGCTGCTCCTGGACAAGCAAGTGTTGTTTTTTCTCCATATCAGACATTTGCACGTATGAAGGAGGTGGAATGCTCAAAGAAGCAGCAAAAGGATCCTGATTAACAGTCTGAACTGTTCCATCTGGAGCTGGGAGAGCCAAAACAGGCGTTGCACTCTTCCCTACCGCTGGCAATGCCACACTGCTAGCACTACCTCCACTCAATTGTGTAGTACTAACGTGTTGTCTCACAGTTCCTTGATCATACATGCCACTTAACAACAATGGATCAAAGCCACCACCCAATGTTGCCTTTTGCTTAGATAAATTGCTAGCCGACTCGACCAATGCCAATTCCCAATCTGCCTTACCTGGTTCGGCAGCTGGAGTCTGCCAAGCTGAGGTCACTTGAGGCTCCCCGTTAGATGGAAATGCTTCCCATGATCCATTTCCATTATTAGCAGGTGGCCCAGCAAACAAAGCCAATGCCAATCTATTTCCTTGATCATCTGCAGAGACAACATCGTCCCTCAAATTCACCAAATCTTCAGCAACCTGCGGTTGCTGAGGTGTAGGCTCTGGCTCAGGAGGGGGAGGAGGAGTGTAATTCTCAGGCGGAGGCAATGCCTTAATTTCGTTCATATCAGGTACAGGCTCTTCCTCTTGAGCCACAGGAGGAGCCTCCTCTTTCCTCTCAGGGCTCTTGGGCCGCTTGGCCCTATCCCTGACAAACTCCTCCAAAGTTTCCAACAATTTACTAGTAATCTTCTGCACATCTGGATACTCTGAGGATCTAGCCACACCAGTATCCTTACACCAATTATAAAATATAATTAGCTCATCAATCTGTTTCCCTGCACTGGCATAAGCATCAAAGGCCTTCACACAATCTGGATACTCCATGTCAAAGAATTTGTCCAACAAAACAGCCAAAACCTCACATATATCTGCATACAACTGAAAACTCTCCCTCACAACTGGATAAAGCGCAATTAGTATCATTCTGCTGTTCTTGGCTAATCCAGTAGGCCGACATGACAAGAACCTATCCAATAACCTCTGCAAATGAGCCATCTTGCCAAAAATTCTCTCAGGTTTCATTTCCCTCAATGGAGTAACTGCCCTTCTTTCCTCTCGCCCTTCTCCACCATCTCTTCCGACCGCTTCACTCATATCTCCAAATGACCTCGTCCTCCTAGTCATTCCAGGACCTCCATGTCCACTTTCACCCCTATAGTCGCCATAATCATTGTACTCGTATGGTCTCGGTGGTGGTGATCTAAAATCACCTCTGGCTCCATATCTCTCAATTTCACCATGGGCACTGCCGCCTTTCCAGTCCAAATCACCTCTAGCACCATATCTTTCAATTTCACCACGGGCACTGCCGCCTTTCCGGTCAAAAAGCACCAATTCAAGTCTCTGATCTAAATACATGGCATAAGTCCTTACGAAGGCAGAATGATCCCACGAACTCGAGTGGGCCTCATCTCGAAAATCAGACATATTCAAAAGCCTAGTTCCCCTCCTTGTAGCATACAGTATTTCTTCTTGAAACAATGGATCTCCATCGTTTAACAGCCTGTGAATCAGCATCAGCGCCTTGAGCGCCACAATCCAGTCCCTCGTCTTCCCCAGCCGCTTCGACACCGCCGCCACACAGGCGTGCACGTATCCACGAGAATACGATGTCAAGTTCAAGATCTCTCTTATGTATTTCTCATTCGCCGGATCATCGTCGTGGCTCGTCGCCTTCACTATCGCCACTTCTAGCTCCGGTGCCATGTTACTTGCCACCTTGGCTATGCCAATACTTGTTTGATCCTTAACGGTCCCGATAGCTTTGCGGATTGTGCTCGGCGCCATTTCGACCGTTCGATTGAACCAAAATCCCCCTCGATCTAAAGCTTTACCACTGTATTATTGAGCGTAGATGTAAGAATCAATGCAATTCAGTTGTAATCAAGTCATGTTAGTTACTCTAATTATGGTTAGTGAAGTTTGGAGATTATCCTTACCGTTTTCTGTTTTAAGGTTGTTATAGATCTGGTAAGAAGAATTTCCGGTTGGACAGAATGTTGTCGGATCTGTTAATTCCTTCAACAGAAATGGACTAGGAAAGAAGAAGACCGGTAGACCGAAAACGGCAGCCGTTTTATTCTCTCTCTAGATTTTCTCCGTTGGTGTTGGAAATGTGTAAAAATGGAGAAGACATATCAAAGGAAGAAAAAAAAAGTAGATTTAAATACTGGGTTGGGATCCGGATTACACGTGGAGATATTGAAACCGTTGATATGATCAGAGATCTGGAAATGAGAGAGAAACAGCTATATTACCGGAAGTGTCGGGGGCGTGTGCTTTGTCTGAGATAAAGCATCTTTCAATGTGCAATTGGAGTCAAAACGGACAGAAGAGAAGAGGAGGTGAGCCTGGTTTCAAATTTCAATAATATGCGTGTGGGATTATTTTAATTACCATGGTACGCGTACGGTCTACGGTGATGATGACTGTGCGTTTGCCAGTTTGGGCAATCGGTGTGGAGGTTGATCCGGTCGCTTGGTCCCACAGACGAAGGACAGCGGACGAATGGGCAACTTTGGAAAAAAAAAAAAACCATTTGCTGTGATGGAAGTGTTTTTATGGTGTATTAAATTAGTAAACTAATTATTAATCCATTAATCCATTTTAATAGGAATTTCTACAAAGGCAAATCTAGAAAAAAAGCCATTATTTTAAATTATAATATATCATTAAAGCCTGATTTCCTATATTAGTAAATCATAATAAACACTGAATCCATTAGATAATCAGTCAATATTGCAAATTAATTATTGCAATTCAATGTTATTCTCACTTTAAATTCATTAATTCAATGGCGTATTTTCTTTTTTCTAAAAAAAATTATTTTAAAAATTGAATCTTCACTTTATAGTTTTTCTCAAATCACTTGCACAATTTTATACTTTGCTCTCTTTTTAAAACATATGTTATATAGTTTGTTAATTTTTTCGTTTAAATATTGATTTTGTCTATTGACACTCCAAATTTTAAAAAGCATTTAGTTATGCAATAAATAAAATTAAAATTTAAAAATCAAATATAATCCCCTAGTTCTTAACTATTAACCTCAAAAACAAGTTGGTGATGTTTGGTGGAATTAACGCAATCTACAAGTTAAAAAATAAATAAATAAATATATTCAAACTATTTATTTCTTTTTATTGCTAACCTAATTATAGTACTTTCCTGTTGAAAGCTGAAAAATGTGATGATTAGTTATTAGACTTCAAATAACACTGTGATCGCGTGGCCTAATGGATAAGGCGCTCGCCTCCGGAGCGGGAGATTGTGGGTTCGAGTCCCACCGTGATCGATTTATGATATTTTTATTTTTTCCCTCAAATACTTTTTACAGTTCATTCATTTCCTGCCGACAAATGCATATTAATTATTCTTTGGGATGCACAACAATAAATTCTTTCAAAGCGCATCACAATCCCTACCTTAAAGTTTGCCACAAAAATACCCACAACCATCTAAATATAAGAAGCAGTAGAAAGGGCCACTGAAACCAAACTTTTATTATCTTTACAATTCTAACATACAATTCTTCATATGTCATCCTTACATTTTACAGAGCATCATTGATCCCAACCTTCCAATTATGTTAGGAAGCATCAGATCACCAGAGTAAATAAACAAGAACTTCTATTTAGAAAACTTTTCTCTTGAAAGCCAAAAACCACAATTATATAAATTTATTATTTCCCAAGTGGATCTCTGAGAATTTGGATGTGTTTGTGAGAATCCCTTATCCGCCATAGATATACTACAGAACAGATGATGATCACAAGCGCAGCTGCACATCCTACTGCAATCCCAACAACTTTTCCTACATGCTTCTTGTCTCGCTTGGAAGAGTCTGTACCATCAGAGACTGAAAAAATATACATATGTATATATATACATATATGAACTTGATTAATAATCAAAGAAACTGCAACCCAGAAGCTAAAAATATGAGATACTGCATGACTGTGACAAACCTTGAGAAACATGAATTGCTGACACTAAAGGTCCATATGTGCTCTGTAACGGTATGCAACAAGTCCCTTTCCCAGCCCAAAAAAAGTGAATGACCATGACGGTATTTGTCACATTTGCCTCGAAGGTTCTAACCAAAGCTCTTTTGGATCCGCCAGCTTCTTTTTGAATGTTAAAGTCCTGGAGAACTTTCTTCCCCTACGTACACAATCCTTATTAGTGCTTTTAGATACGAGAGGCAAAGAAGAAGAGACAGGGTTAGATGTACACTGACTTTCCATTGTGTTACAAAGAGTTTGAAGTTTTCAACATACCTGAATGTAAACGTCAAAGATGCGCCTCCCAAGACCCTTCCAAGACTGAGATATGTCATCCATTACTATCTCTGCAAAGTGAAGCTCAACGTTGTATCTCCCATTCTTTAACCCAAGACCATAGTACCTCAGTGAGCTTGCTGATATCCTTGCTGTCTTATAGAGCTCAGATTCCAAAGTTACTGTGATTTGAGAATCTGTCTGTGCTATATATTTAGGTGCAGGATTGGAGATGAAATTCCCAACATTGCTCACAGCCCACATATTGTTAGAGCTTGTGAGAAGTGTTGCAGCTCCCAGCATTTCAGAATCATCATTATATTCAATGCCAGATGCAGACGTTTGGCTAGGGCCTCCACACTTGATGGAGAATGTGGCTGCAATAGAAGTAGCAGGGCTTTTACAATCGGAAGATCAGCTTTACAAGAATAACAATCTCAAACTTTGGTGAACATATTTTAAAGGAAGTTTTTATCTTAGAATTACAGAAGTTCTGACGGCTTTACATACAGGATGGAAGTTTGTTGTTGCATTTTAAATCATCTTGAACGCATTGCAGCATCCCAGAAACCTTGCTGCTTCCATTATAATTCATTTGGTTAAAGAAAAATAGGAGTGATCCAAAGTAACAAAGAAAAGGATTCACTGCATCAGGTTAAGAAATTCTAGAAGAGTCGTCTGTGTATATTTATATCAATAAATTATGCGAGCAATCTTACTTGTCCTGCAAGCCATTTGCATTAATGGATGTCCCAACAACAATCCTGAAGAATAAAACAAAGTCATTACAGTATGACCACTTTCATAAAATATTTGAGAATACATAAATACTGCCACCGTGTAGCTAATACCACACCAGTGGCTTGGGAAGAGGAGGCAGCAAAGATTTACTTACGTAGATGGTACAACTTTGGTAAGATTTTGTGGCAAATTTCCAGAAAGAGGATTGAATGAGACATCTCTGCCATGAAACAATCAATTAAAATTTGGCCATATGGTTAGAATGCAACTTATCATAATTCACATTGCAAATACCATGAACCATCATAGTAATTACATTACCACCGTTCATTTTCAAGCGGCTTTGTTTGAATAACAATGATAAATTTGGTCCACAATTGACATGACTTGATTGATTTCAACTTCAAATAAAATGTATATAAGATAGTATGTACCACATGATCATGCGTACACTAATAAAATTGAATATCTGAACAAAAAAGGAATACCGAAGGAAGGATCACTTACATTGCAATAAGCTGTGGACCTATGATATTTGCAGGTAGCTCCCCATTCAAGTTGTTATTCCCAAGATACCTGAGACATAATTGTTTTTGTAAGCAATCACAGGCTATGAAAACATATAAAATTTCCTGACAAGTACAAGAAGGAATTATCAGGGGAAAAAGAGAGATACTCTTTCCTTGCCACATTTCAGATGGCGTGTAGTTCAGCATAAGCAAACAGAGTGTAATTAGTTGACGACTCAGAATTATTACTTGCAGCATTACAATAGAAGTAGCATTAAGCAGTAAAACTAAAACTTACATATATTGTAGGGCAGTTAAATCTTGAAATGAATCTGGAATTGGACCTGTCAACTTGTTGAAACTCAAGTCCCTGTCATAACAATATCATCCAGACAGCAACCAGATAAAATTCAGAAAATGAAAAGAAATGCTGAAAATCTTTTAGCTTTATAGAAATTAGGCTAGTGACTGGAAGTCAAAATTAGAAAATAGATATTTTTGAAACAAAAAAGAAGCATATCAATGTCCAGAAAACGTAACTTTAATGTCAAAGGTACTTACAGTAGTTTCAACTGGGAAAAAGTTCCAAGTTGTTCTGGAATTTGTCCTGAAATTAGAGAGTTCCGCAAGATCCTGCAACCAAAATGGACAATGGCATTCACCTAGCCTAATACAAGAAAAATGTTTTTGAAAAAAAAAAAAAAAGAATGCTTTCAGAAATTAAGTAGAAAATCTTACAATATGGATAAATTTGTTTGATTTTTCAAGAACTCAAGAGAAGAATCTTCACCGCTAAGATCACCAATTCTCCTGTAAGGAACAGACTGACGTCAAAGATACTCTCATGTAGTACCTACTGTCAAATTAATATGAACAAATGGAGGGAACAAGTGGAAAGAAAAAAGGCCACAGACATCCAGCAGTATAGCAGAACTGATTTAGGAGCTATCATTATTTCAGGACAATAGCATATGATATGATGCAAAAAAACTTTACTCCTAATTTAAATAGACTTACAGGTCTTCCAGTTTGTTAAGAGCACTAAAACTGCTAGGGATTGGACCTTCAAGCTTTGTACCTTGAATTCGCCTGTAGGTGAGAAAATTCAACAGTTCATACATGCACCACAATTAATTAAAACAAATGATATATTTATAAAACCAGAGCAGTGTAGCTTAAGAGAGATCACGCATACAAGACCCTAAGTTCTGTAAGAGTCCCAAAAAAGTCTGGAAGCTTTCCGGTAAAGGGATTATCAGATGCCCAGCTGTAACAAAGAACAGGTCCACCCAAAAAAAAAAAAAAAAGATTATGACCTCATTATATAAAATTCAGCTGTCAAAAACAGTGTTCAATGATCTACAGGAAAGTACAGAATCTGAAGGGATTTCAATTTTGCAAATTCTTGTGGTATTGGTCCACTTACTCCGCTGCTATCAATATACCTGAAATGGAAGTGCAAACAGTTGTTGGTCAGATTGGACAGCAAGAAAAGAAAAATAAAAAACATGCACAGGATGACCAAGTGCACGAAGTATTCCACATTCGTGAGTTCTGAAGAGGGCTAATGTATGCAGCCTCCCCACGCTATTGCAGAGAGGCTGTTTTTTTGGCTCAAATCCATGACCTCTATATGACAACTGGAGTAACTTTAAAATTACACCGAGCAACCTTCCAAAAAAGACATGAATGATGCTTTAAAATAGCAGGAAGATACAAAGCTAACATCTCTGCCACATGCGTATTGTTCTCAAAGGTGCAATGACAAACAAGGTAATAGTGGCATGCAGTTAAGCGGTTCCCATCCGGGAAACTTTTTAAATCCAGATTTAACCAAATTTGGCATCAATCAGTCAAAACAATCGATTGCCTTTATAGTCTTCTTAAAGGGCCCCATTAGTAGGTGTCCATGTAGAGGCAGTAGTAAAAATAAAGATCTGTTAAAGGTACCATGACTTCAGATTTCATACAATACAAGTATACAACTTACAATTGCTGTAAGGAGGTCAAGCTTCCCAGGGTTTTGGGTAATGGTCCAAGGAAATTGTTTGAGCTAAAACTTCTGTGAAATGAAAGGAAACCAGAAAATTAGTATTGACTCCGAAGACCAATTAAAGATTAATATTAACATATAAACAGAAAGATATCTGAAAAATTGCAAACAGCACTTAACAGAGAAAGCAACTTGGTCAGATTTCCAAGCTCTGAAGGCACCAGACCTGTGAGATTATTGATGCCTAGGCTGCTGTTCCATTGTCAAATATACAGAGGAAATTTAAGAAAATCTAAACATTGACCGGAAATTTCTTAGCATGAAGTTAAAAGAAGAAAAAACTCAGAATACACTATCACGTGAAGCTTGTTAGACATTTACAGGTATTGCATATTTGATAACTGTCCAATTTCAGGAGGGATAGACCCATTCAATACATTTTGACCCAGATTCCTGCAACGTAATTCAGTATTTTTATGTATCAGTAATAAAATTAAAATGGTGAAATGAGAATTCTAAGGAAATTTGGAGTCTTACAAATCCATTAGCTCCTTAAGCATAAACAGTTCACTGGGTATCTCACCAGAAATATCCAAAGCATAAATCTTCCTGAATTACGTAGGAAAGAGAACAAAATACTTAGCATCAACAAACCATTATAGCTAAGAAATAGCAAAGGTAGAAATTTGGTGATTATATATGGACTGACAGGTGAGTTATGTGGCAGGTGTTGCCAATGCAGTCACAATGAACTCTTGGATTAGCATTTTCATTGGACCAAGTTGCATTTTGGACGCAAGGATCAGTAGTAATATTCAATTTGCCCCTCAAGTTCCAGTAATCTATCATCTTATTGAGTGCATTCACTGAACAAGACAGATAAGATAACCGTTTAAATTTTACAGTACAAAAAAGCATAAAAGGTGTTTGATTTATTCAAAAATCAAAAAAGTAGAGAGACCTTCACTAGGATCGGTGGTGGGCTGCGCAAAAGCAACCTGAAGAACCCAAATAATAAAAAAACAGAAGCTCAAGAACCTCATCTTACTGAACAGCAGCAAAGAGCACTCTCAAACACAGAGAGGGCGAGGACGGCTACAAATTTATAGATAACAAGACAAAGCGCAAATAAGGAATTTTAAATTGTGATTTATTGAAGGTATGGATCCAGTACAAGAACAAGCAACAAAATAGAGCCATTGAAGTCCAAGTTTTCTGGTTTTAAAAAATAAAGATGTAATTTCTCAAAAGTATTATTTTGACCATGCTTTTAAAGTAAAGAGTAGTGATAGTGACGTATGAACAAAACTATTGCAAGTGGCATAGACTTTTCTCCTATGCTTTTGACCGTTTCATTTGGCACTAGAAATCGAATGGTGGGAATCAAGTTAGAGTCCATGCTTAAGATATTAGCAGAAAAGGACATTTTTATATCCATTCTCCGTGTCTCTTTCTCTGCGATGCATCAACACAAACAGATAGTGAGTGCCTAGGGGCTTGTAAATGCTTCATGGACCCTGTACTTTCTCGTTGACTCGTCCAATTTATTTCCATGGCAACACAAATCGGGTGTGGGTGATTAGCGAAAGAGAATTTATTAAAAAAAAAATGCAGAAACCTCCTTGGAGCTGATCCACCAACATGTCAGAGTCTTAAGCCGGCAAATGGTTGTTTCAACCTTTTCTCTATAATTCTGACAAATTGCAGATAATAGCAGATAAAAGATGTTCTTTGTCCATTCTCTGTGTCTCACTGAGTGCTTAGCTAAGAGAGAAAAAAAAAAAAAAAGGGCGTTTCAAGCACTAGGAAATAATATACTTGTACGTACTGCAAGTGAAAAGGAACTGTTGATTTATTGACGCGAGTAGTGTCGTGTCGTTTCATATTTATTAATTGTTTTACATTTATACGTGGTCGTTCGACGACCGCACAAGTGCATCACCTTACATTATAAAAAATTATGCAAAACGGCGTCGCAGGCTTGGTTTGGATCAACTCGGTCTCAATCATGATTCAACGGCAAAAACGACCTTCTTCGGCCTGTGGGCTTTCTTAGACAATTTAGTAGGCCTTCGTTCATTCGATTCATTTTGTTGGAACTCGGTCTACAAAGGCCCAACCTTAAAATATTTTAAAATATTTATTTAATTCTTCTTATTTAGTAAGTTCACATTTACAATTTCCATTTTGTTTTATACCTTAAAGGGACAAAGTACTCGTTCTCGATTATTTAAAGAAACTTTATAACTAATGCTTGAATTTAATATCTTTGACTAAGAAAGAAGGGATCCTACCATCTCACCCCACCTCTCGAATTTTACGATTTGATTATTAATAAAAGTAAAGTAAAATTTTCTAAAAAAAGAATTAATCACAACTTAATTCCTGTCCAACTGACAGAAGGTACCTTCTATGAATTGTATTTTGATCCATAATTATAAAACAATACAAACGCATTTTTATTAATTTATTTGTCATTTATAATAATAAATTTTCATATAATTTAAAAACAAGCAAGTAACTTCAAACTGTGTAATTGAACAATTTAAAAAAAAATGATTTAATAGATGAAAGAAATAGTGTAAACCGTCTCTAATCATCAGCCATTAATAGAATTTTATAATAACATTTTTTCATATCATAAGAATGGAAAATCAATAATCTTCTTTCACATTAATATATCCAATTTGCGTAACAAAAGATTAAATATATTGCATTAAATAACAGCTAATTTTCGTTTTCTCTCTCATATTTCTACGTATATAGCTTAGGTTAAGCTCTACTTCACCACTTTCACTCATTTTCTACAAGTACTTATTCCATCAAATTCCACAGCAACAGCAAGTATATTACAGTCACAATAGAAAACAAAAGAAACATATATAATCTAATTGATATATATATATATATATATATATATATATATAATTGCAATTTTCAACGACCATTTCTCAGCAACTCCAGACGCTGCACAGACTCAGTGAAAGTCCTGCAAAATTCCATCAATGTCAGAATTTTTTTAAAGAGAAGGTAAAAGTGAAAATACAAATGGGAAATTATTATTCATTATACGTACTGCCATGGTACGTCTGCTGCAAGTAGCCAGTCTCCATCTTTGTCTAGGTACGTCAATGTGTAGTTATTTGGAGTACTATCTTTCTCTGCAAGTTGGCCTGTGGAGAACGAAAGATCAAGAAATTGATTAATTTATAATTTATAGTATTAATTTTAATAATAAGGTAGAATTAGAAGAAGCAGTACTACTCACACTGGGAAAACATACTAATCAAGGAGTTTGTAAGTGTTTGATAAGAGTGGAAAAGCCTAAGATCGACTTTTCTTGCTATTGCCACTCCTTCCATTTTCACCTTCACATAAATAGAGTTATTTTCTTTCCCACCACCACCACCAGCCACCCTATTTTTCAAAATACGGCCACTTTGTTGGTGGTGAAGCGCCTTCTTCCGCCACGATTTAATCGGCGGCCAACCCACCACATGATCATCATCTTCACCCTTGCTGTATATTCAAGAATTAAATTAATTAATAAAGTTTCAATTTTTCATATAAAAAATTAAATAATACACTTACTTGTTAAGGCGACAAGAGATTCTCTTATTTGCTCTATTATTCTCATCATCTTCGTCATTAGGGTGTCCACTCCATAAAAGCAAAGGCAAAGCTTCAGATTTTGAAGCGTCTTTTAGCTTTACAAAGGCATCTTCAAAGCAACGCTTCTTACTAATCTCTAATGAACAGGCATCAATAGGATTTTGGGTAGAGAGGGAAAGACCTAAATGAAGCTCCATAAATCAAAAGAAGAAATGGGTTTAACGGAATGGAGTTGTCAACTCGATTGAAACTGTGAAGCGTATAAATAGAGAGAGACAGATAGAGAGAAGGAGACAGACGAAATTGGACATTGTCTTGAAAGAAGAGAGGAAGTTAAAGACAGCATGGAAGTTGGGTCGGGAAAAAGCCTGGCAATGATATGGACAGGTGAGGAAAAAGGTGCACCAATGTGCTTGGACCGCTTAAGCCCATGGTTCGGTCTTTCTAATCTTTCAGTTTTTAACCAATTTGTCTTTGCGTCCCCACGTTAACAATCTCAGCTTCCCTTTTCTTTCTTTCTTTCTTTCTTTCTTTTCAATTCCACTTAACTGTCTACGTCTAATTTTCCGGGAAATCCATTTTTTTCTTATTCGCAACGGATTCAAAAGCTTTAATCCTAATTATTGAAAGAGCTTTATTTAGATACTATCCGGAACACTGTTGCAAACCCAACAAAAAAAAAAAACAAAAAAAAGAACATAATACGAGTTAAGATTTATTTTCTTTAACGAATTAATGTTTTTGTGTTAATTTAATTTGTATAAAATTTAAAGACTTGTTCCAAACCTAATTGATTAACTATTCTCAAAGCATCATAATCATGTGTTTCTTGACTAGATTAACTATCATACATGTTTGATAAAATTAATTATTTTAGTAATTATTAGTTGTTTTGAAGTCTTTCAAACTGTTTAATCAGTATTTCATCAAACTAAAAAGAGTAATATATCATAATCTGTTCCGCTTGCTTAAATACTAAACACTATGACGCATATAGTAGTAGTTCAAACAATATTAATAAAATGGAGCCTCCATAGTTTCATCTAATTAATTGGAGAAAAAAAAAACAAAAGAAAAAGAAAACACAAAGACAATATTGTTGTGGTAGTCAGTAGAGACATTATAGTAAGTGCACATGACTTAGTTTATAAACAAGTGAAATGTGTCGGCAGAAGTCCGTCAAACATATCATGATTCATCAACTCTATGATTTCAAGAAGCTCCAAAATAATAGGTATCAAAACATTCTACTGATCCTCTTCCATACAAATCATATGTACTCACACTAATTAAATATTTAATCTCAACTTCTCCTATTTATCATAATTACGATTCTTTCTGTCGGAGTTTAGTTCCACACTTCTTGCTCAATAATGTCAGAGAGAGAAGAAAGATAAGGGAAAATGAACTTAGACAACAGAACCTACTAACATACTATTTCTTTGTGTTTGTGTGTGTGGTAGGGTTCTTATATTCTCATAATATTGAAGCAGAGTTACAGAGATTGTTCCCATGTGAAGTTCACGTGACAGCCAGCGTGGGCGCGGAATGCAGGGCCAGTTTGAGTGCGAAGACAGGTTTAAACCAGCTATGGAATTTCTAATTTGACAAGTCCAATCAAACTGGCTCGATCGTGTGTAGTGGAACCCAACAAAGAGTGAGTACCTTTAGCTGGCACTCATAAATTCAAAGCTCTATAAGTTATAATGCACTAGCCATGGGACTTGGCTGTCTGGATGGGTTTTGTGCAAGTATGGGGAATTGAATAGTTCAAATTAAAACTTGTATAGTGAATGTTGATAGTGTTTTTGAGCAAGTGGGATATGCCAAAGACATTATGGAGAAAAGTTTTACTAATTAGATACCCACATGTTATAGGTTGAGTGGTTATTGTCTTTGTCACTTGTAATCATTCTCTTTGAAAATTTTTTTTTTATTATTATTATTTTTATAATTATTGTTATTTTAACTTGCTTCAAAGATTCATTATAGCAGCGGTGCAATTTTTCTAGTCAGGTGGAAACCTAACTCCAAGCATTTGCCTAATAAAGATAACCAAGTGTAACCTAACTCTAACCCTTTTTTAAATTTCAAAGTGTGATTAATCAAAACAATTGAGCCAAGTCTAAGGAATCGATTGTTTTTTAGACCCACAACACAATTCGTGTAATCACATTTACAGAAATCACCCCTGGTCCCATTGACAAAATGCAAGGAGCCATATGCTTTGAAATGCAAGTGGTATTGTGGGAAGCTATTTCTAATCGCAAAAGCATTTATTTCCTTATCTGCCCAGATAAGATCTCCTTGAAATGAATTATAAAAGCTTGCTAAAGCAGTAAGAGCTTTTTTCAAATTTCAAAGGCCAGGCCTCTGTCCCAAGTTCCCTTCCCTTGAGGATAGAAGCTCTTTGATTGATTAAGACTGCCATATTTCTATCCAAAAGTACTTTTATAGTCTTGTGTCGCGTTAAATCAAATGTCACACTCACTCTGATGAATACAACCAATTACTGAATTTGGAAGATTGATGTAAAATGTCCTCCAATTCCCCTACCAAACTTTATACATATCTCAGGCACACGAGCTGGAGTCGGGGTCGTCTGAAGGACATTTTACTTAACAGTATTCTATGTACCTTCTGAGCAGTGGGTCTATTTAATGTTAATCTTATTAGGACAAGTTCATCTTCTTTACTCGTATTAATGAAGCACCTAGGGTACCCCTATGACGAATGGTCTCAAAACGATTTTTCCCACCACTGAGACCAAGCATTTTGCCTGTTGGGCTTTGTCGATCTTGATCGTCTCATTTCTATCATCAGCTCGTTTAATTCTTCATGACGGGCCGCAAATGTCTTTTTAACTGAAAGGGTGTCAAAATATCATTGTTAAACACAATGATTTCCCTTTGTTTTCAACATCATTTTGTTAACTAGCAGTCAAAACTCTCCCTATCTTCTGTTCCTCTAAAGCATAATCATACATTGTATATCAATCATTGTTAACTTGGTATTTCTACTTCTGTTGGGCTAATCTGCATCTGCCTCATCTTTATCTCTTCATTGTTCTTGCAAAATGTTAATTTAAACTGTGCGCCAAAATCTGACCTATTTGTGGACTTAACTGAATGTGGTTGCTCAAGCAAGGCAAGTCCTAATCCACATATTGCTTTTGGACCTGCAGCTAAGAGATGTCCAATGGAAATGGGTATCATGAACCGTGGTGTATAAATAATATCAGCAAATGATTAAGAAATAGATATGGATTGATTAAACTTCAAATTAAGAGAGTGAGATAAACATCATCATCTGGAGATGAAATCCTTCAGTACAGTTAACCATCTTCTGTAGATGTGACTGAGCTTTCTTCATTGCCAGTGGCACTACACAAGGCCTTCCAGATAGGGACCAACATCTTCACAGGTGGATACAATTCCTAGACACGGAATTTAAGTTAATTCAGTAGTAAAGAGTATACTAATAAAAAATTAAAACTTTGTTTGGAAAAGAGAGTAAGGAAAATGATTGAAATATTTCTTCCTTCAATATTTTCCTCCCCTTTTTCAAACAAGGGGAAAACACCTTTCCCTATATATTTTCCATGGTTATTTTCCTTTCTTCCAAACAAAAGCTAAATGAAGAGCATTGATTATCGAATATTTCTAAATCATTTCTTACAGGCAACAAATTATCTTGTTATAAGAATTTGCAGCTGTAATTTTAACCCCATAAAAAGCACTTGCATCTTGTAAGCTTGCTAAGCTCACTAATCAGCTGTACATTTTTCAGAATCTATTATTGGAGAAATTTTTATACCTTAAATACCAACATTAGTTCTCCTTCCCCATGCAAAATCAAAGATAGGCTCCAGTAACAAGTTATAGGAGTCACGCATTCTAGCAGCACAGGTTTCAAAATCTTGCCAATTGGAACAAAGTGTCGGACAATCCTTCCACTGCACAAAAAAGAAAAATGTTCAGTGCAGAAACAGGAAACGGAAATAAGATATCTTTTGACAGACAACTAATAACTATCGTGAGCATAATCTTAGAGGGCTAATAGAGGAAAAAAAACTGCTGGGATTATGATAAATTTGCATCAATAGCAATTGCAATATTTGCAGATTCTTTGAGGTAAAGCATCAGAGAAACATCATTGGCCTAAAGGAGAAAGAGATCGGTTGAGATGTTTGATACAAAGAATGAATATGAAGAACAAGCAACAATGATGAAAGTTTTTATTCGATTCATTAGGTTATCTCTAATTTGGTATACATGATAATGCCAACTTTCAAAATGTCCTCAAACAATGATGCCAACTTAAGACATACAATGGCCAACTTGTCCTCTCCTTTCAGTATAACCGCTCATCCAGGCTAGTCACCAAACTTGAGCTTCCAAAATTAGGTGTGCTATCTAACAGCCACATATGTTATGCAACCAAACCTCTCATGTAAACTTGATGAATGATGCCATAAACAAAATTAGCAATATATTTGTATATGCATAGTTCAGGTGCCTTAGATACAATTCATATGTGTATTCACACATTTGACAGGATGAAATTTCAGGCATGTGTGCACTGATGAAAGAAGCAAGAAGAAGAAAATAAATTATACCTTGTATAGTGTGTTTCAAATTGGACTCCAAAAGCTGGCATTACCACAACAGATTCTGAGTCATTCCAACATAAGACTGAGTAAAGAATGAAAATATAATCTCTCAAAATTGAAGGACGCACTCAATACAATTTATTGTGCCATAACTTCTAAAATTAAGATAAACTAATGCATCATAATATTAAGAGCTAAGTTCAAATTCTAACCTTTTACAACAGGCTTCCAAATAATCAATTTGACAAGGATTGCACTTAAAATGAAGCTCCAGAAGAGAATGTTGATTGATATGTCCTGATGATTTTATCATCATTATGTCAGTTAATGTCACAAATGACTAAAGTAGCAGAATAAACTTGCAAATTGCATCAACTTAAAAAACCTTTTTTTTTTCTTAAACAAAAGAATTAGAATAAAAATGAGCAAATAAAAGCTGGATTCAGCTCCTCAATATTAAAATTATGGTGCAAAGAGCTAAAGCGTGGACAAAGGCTTTCAACAAAAGGCAACATACCGAAGCTCAGTTTCACGGAACTATGGACAAAAGCACTAACAACAAACACTCAAATAAAGGAAGACAAGAATCAAGGTCTTGAAAAACTTAAAAAGTAGACAAGAATATGATATACCTTGACTAGAAAGAGACATAAGGCGTTTGGTAAAAGAACAAAAGCGGAGAGGTATACAAAGAAACTCTTCGTTTTGCTCTTCCGAACTACAATATGGTGCACGTCAATTGCTTCGGAAGGCCATTTACAGTCATGAATGTAAGTATATCTTCGATCAGTAATGGACAAATCAGCCATTATTTATATCTGAGAATTTAAATCATGACCAGCAATATAATTATATCTGCACTGAGAACAGCACGTCAACAAAGAGATAAGGAGCTGTTTCAGTTAGAAGTTCAAAATCATTTACATAAAAGAATCTTATTAGAACTAGATAGACGGTAGGCCCATCCTTACATTGCAATTCTATTAACAAATGAATCCTCAAATCCAATGGCAGTAGTCAGTTAGTCAACAGGAAGATGGAGAGCTAGGGTTAGCAAACAAGAAAAAGAAAATCAATCACAGACAGAAGAAAAAAAAAAAAAGAGGAAAAAACTTACAACTATCAGTAGATTAGAGAAGACGTCGGAGGTAGAGAGCTTGCCATGGGAAACCGACATAGTCCGGCGAAAGGTGTCCGTCACGGGCAGAGGAGGTTTCGTTGCCGCTCGAAGCCTCTAGTTTTAGACCCAATAAAAAAATTGAAAGGCTTCTATTTCTTTTGTTCTCCTTCAGTAGCCCAATTAGTGGCCCATTCTTTCATGGTTTGGGTCTTAAGGGCCATATGGTCGTTCACGAAATCCCATCGAAATTTCTGTGAAACTGAAAATTAGAAAAAGCGTTTAAATTTCCCGACAAAGAAGAGCATTTAAATGGCCGCACCGGAAATGTATAAAGCGGAAAAAAAAAATAAAAAAATAAAAAGCTAGCGTTGCCAGGTCAAATTCTTCATGTTGGATTGACCGCAGCCGCGCGAACCTCCACATATGACTCATGTTCCGCTGAGTTACGACTCAGTTGACCTTGACCAGGTTTGGACCTGGGCTTAGCTGGATTCGCTTAACTTATCCCAAAATAAAAATTATTATAGAATTATATAAGCAGCACCCGGCGGAGAACAACAACGCAAAAAATAAAAAATAAAAAAATCATTAAATTAAGATTTGTTTCTTCTAAAAAAAAGATTTGTTTATTAAAATCGTACCATTTTTCATTAATTTAGATTACAATAAATTTATACTCACAGCATTATAATTTTGAAGCCTCTTTATTATCGTTAATCAAAATTCATTAGTATTCATGTTTGTTTTCATAAATTTTCTTAAACAACCTCTTTAAATATTTGTAGTAAAAATTTCAATGGCTTTTACAAATATCAATCTTATATCAATATAAATACTTTTTTCTAGTACTAGAGAGGGGATTCAAACTTGAATCTATTGTCGAGTTGTATATACATTTATTCCTTGGCTATACTTTAATATGTCAATATAAATACTTTTATTTTAACAAAGAAGAATAAAATATATTTTAAAAATTTTAGAAATCTCGTAATTCATTTATATTTTCATTTTAAAGTCATCTATTCATTAGTCGGTGCAAACTTTTTACAACACATTTATATTATCTACTGTAAATTTATAAAAGTCATATGTTATAAGAATGTTTTTATATATATAGTTTAAGAACAAACGGATTAGCAATTAAATTTACAATTATACTCATCAAAACATAAATAATGAATAATATTTCTACTTACCTTAATGTAAGTTGTCATTCAATGCTTATAATAAACTATTCTTATTGTAGACTAATCCAAAATTATATTCATTTTTTGAATATAAAGGATAATTTTAACGATAAGTCTTTATTAAAATTAAATGTACACTTACTGTCAAGGCAAGCTGAAAATTCATAATATATGTATATATATAATTACATATTGACTCTCAAAATATAAAAAGTTTTATTTCCTTGTCCTAATTTTAAATTGAGGGTAAAATATTAATACCAATATGAAATAATATAAAAAGGAAAATGTTACTCTAGTGGAAAAATATTGGCCAAATACCTCGACTCATAATGACACACCCTTCTTATTTTTATTTAATTTGCAGTTTCTCAACCAAAATGAAGGATACAGTGTAGGCGACCCCGGCCTCGATCAGGTGATCTCTTAAATACTCCGAGTTCCGAGTTGCGCGACTCACTTCGTGGAGTTGACTATAAAACCTATGCTTGATTTCACTAATTTAAAATACAGAGCAACAAAGACAACTGACAGACATTTCTCCAATGGCGTCAAATTCCTCCAACAATCCGATACTTCCAGTATCCAGCTCTTCAACCGGCGAAGAGAAGGAGAAGGAGAGGCTTATCAAAGGAGGAGATGAAAAGCTTTTCAGAGGATCCGCTATGACTAAAAGAGGAGCCTATGCTGCTATCTCTTACATGTCTTGTGCAGGTACCTTCTTTGAATACATTTAGGTTCGTGATTCGCTGAAATTTCACGTAATCTGTAGTCTTGTTATTTGCAATTTAGAGTAAGAAAGATTATGTACGTATACATTGATTCCAAATCTCCAGCGTGTAGTTAATCTTACTTAATTGTCTTTGTTATAGAACATAGATTAGATTTTTCAAATTATGGATTTGAATTTGGTTGACATGTAATTTGGATACTATGTAGACCTGATTTTGGAAATGGCGGTTGCTGCAAGGATAATAGGCTATGGTGACCAGGACTGGATTGGTGGTGCTAATTTAGATTTAAAGTCATTATTATCCGTCATATATTAGGTATCGTCAAGCTTAGATGCGCGATTCCCCTAATTTGATGATTTGTGCTGCGTTATTATGTTTGGCTTATTTTGGATGTGGTTGCACAAAATCCACATGAATAATCTGAGATATATCAACATCGGGCTTTCAATTTTCTTGCATCGTCTGAATTTTAGAAGAAAGAATGAATTAGGAAAAAAATGTAAAATAAGATTATATGATTTCACGGTAGCTCATTTACTTGAGTTATCAAATTTTGTTATATCATTTTGTTTAGCCGCTTAAAGTTTATCCACATGTTTTGCAGTGCTCTTGGTAATGTTCAACAAAGCAGCTCTTTCTTCTTATAAATTCCCTAGCGCAAATGTTATAACGCTATTTCAGGTAGGTCTTTATTCTTTTATTAACTGAATACGCGCAATTAGTACTATTTTATTCTTCCCTATACTTTCCTTCTTTATTTCAATGAACAATTAATGTTGTAAGCTACTCTTTCATTTCTGTATTCCTTGGTCTTGTTTTTGGGATATAGCAAATTGACTCGTACGTTTGCTATGAAATTATGCATTTGAAAGGCAGAAGTACAGAGCAAGAGTAGGAGTGGACTTCTATTTTTATATCAGAAATTGGTTAGAGCCAGATGACCAGGAGTAATCCTAAGGTTTAGCTTAGCAAACTTCTAACCTGCTGAGCTCACTGCTCATAACAATTGGTTTGATTATTGATCTTAAATAAATTTCACTATGATTGCAGTTATATTAGTTGAAGTTCTTGGATATTAACAGTTTGAGCCTCTTGACCTAACACCTTTAATCTTCGCCAGTTCTGCAAAACTTATCATACACTCTTATGTGTAATGAAGATACTATCCATCAGTATAAAATAATTTGTGTTTTCATGCCTCACCATTTTGTGAATTCCACTTCTTTAGATGCAAACAGGTCTATGGCATTTTCTGGAAATAGTATATTTACACACTTTTTTCTACTTCTGTATAGATGATAAGCTCATGCTCTTTTCTGTATGCATTAAGACGCTGGAAGATTGTTTCTTTCACGGTCGGTGAATCTTTACATGCTGATAGCAATGCTACTTTCGTGTCATTGGAGACCTTGATTCACACCCTTCCTCTTTCAGTTGCCTATTTACTTTACATGGTATATATTTCTCTGTAAAATGTGGAATAGTTTTCTTCAAGACATTGATTTTCTGCATGTAACTAATGTCTACCTGTTATTCTATTTTCTCCCTGAAAGTTAGTTACAATGGAGTCTATTCGTGGAGTAAATGTTCCCATGTACACGACCCTAAGGCGGACAACAGTGGCATTTACGATGGTTATGGAGTACTTTCTTGCAGGGCAGAGGTATACACCACCTATTGTTGGAAGGTAAATGGTCCTTAAATGCTGCTGCTTTTCTTAGTGATATTTTTTTCACTGGCAATTAGGAATCAAGAGAATAATATCACACGTGTTTGTATGAGTTTGAACAAAAATTTGGTCTCATGTCTCTACTACTGTGTCTTGTTATGCATTATTTGCCTGGAATGGCAACAGCTTGCTTGCTGTGGGCATTTACTGGGAAAAGTCTAATAATGCATTGGGAGAAATAGAACAAGCCTTATGGAACATAAGTCTGGGATCTTAAGAACATTACATTGTAGATAACTTAGTAGATGCATATAATCAATCATCTGATAAGTTTTTGTCACTCACCTTATTTTGTAATTTTAATTGTTTTCATCTTTTTTTTGTTCCATGACTATATCTTTAATATCTAGTTGCATTGCAAAATTCCCAATGGATTTCTAATCGTTTCTGCATCATTGGTGTCGTACATTGTTTTCATCAATTATTCCATCGAACTGACATGGATGTCATAGAATGCCAGAAAGTGAATTGTAGTGCAAGAAATGATTATCAAACACGATACGGAATCTTGGATATTTCCATTTCCTACTTCACCATATTATATATTTCCATGTATCTGTTTCCTCATGTTGTAGTTCACTTTCTGAGGGTTGCTTCTGTTTTGCTAATATTTGTCCAAAACAGGGTCGATAGGTCTTGTGCCGGGCATGCATATTGAACTTTAAATTCATAGAGACCTGTATGATGAACTTTGCATTTAGGAGGTCTATTTTGGACTTGCAAAAGACTAGTAAAAGAACGTTTTGTATGTCTCTAGTTCTCTATCTCATACTGTCCATATTTAATGGTTCTCAAGAAACTCAACCAGGTTCTGCCATCGGAAATAGATGTGATTGTACTGTAATATTTCTGATTTCTTCATTCAACTGAATCAGTGTTGGAGTGATTATTCTTGGAGCATTCATTGCGGGAGCTCGGGACTTGTCATTTGACTTCTATGGGTATGCTGTTGTCTTCTTAGCCAACATTACAACAGCAATATATCTCGCTACTATTAGTCGAATCGGTAGCACTCTCATCTTTTCTTTTGGTTTTTGTTACCCCCTTAAATTTTCTTTTGGGAATTGTTCTTCACTGTCTCGAAAACTCTTCTTTGGTGAGTAATCTATTCTTTTTCTCAGGGAAATCCAGTGGCCTTAACAGCTTTGGACTTATGTGGTGTAATGGTAAGTTAACATGCCTAAATTGAGTCATGCATTTGGACTTTTTTCCAATGTTTGCTGAAATTACTGCATGCTAGATTTCCTTTTTCCCCTTTCAGTTTTTATATTCTTTGAATATGTTCTTGTTACTATTCCTATGATAGGAATTATATGTGGACCAATTGTGCTGCTTTGGACATTTATGCGTGGTGAATTGAAGATGATGATGAATTTCCCCTATCTGTTTTCTACTGGTTTCTTGGTATGATCTGCTAACTTTTGGGAGTGCCTCTCTTTTATTTTCTCCGTCTCCCCTTATTTTATTCGTTAATGCTTATGCTGCAGCTGCTTGGCAGTCAAGTAATATGTTTTGACTCTTGAATGCTTATCTATCTACTCATTGAGATCACTAATACAGAGATACTTCTTGCAACTTCTTAGGGGAGGGTGGGAATGTTTTTGCACACCAAACTGCAATTTAATTATAGCTTTTGTTTAGTAGTCTATATTGAAAGTGTTACTTGGTGTATTGGGTTTGGGTGTTTCCAAACACTATCTTTCTAAGCACAATTCTTCGTTGTTCCTTTCCCCCCCCCCCCCTGTGCTTGTGAATATCTTATACATAAAATGCTAAAAATATTGGACTTATTTTATTTTTTGTTTTTTACTTTCGGCAGGCTGTGCTCCTTCTTTCCTGTACACTGGCTTTCTTCTTGAATTACAGTATATTTCTGAATACTACTCTCAATTCGGCTCTCACGCAGACAATTTGTGGTAACTTGAAGGTTTGTTTACTAAGTTCTGCTGCTTGATGCAAAACCATATTTTATTTTAAATCCATGTTGACAAGTATTTTGGTTGATGGTACTTGTTTAATCAATTGTATGGTTTCCATGTCTACTGATTTGTGCTGCTCAAAATGTATGTTCAATTCTTGCCACATTACTCAGTATGCTTTTTTCAGATTTATTTGTTATTTTGTAATTTAGGACCTATTTACAATTGGATTTGGATGGATAATTTTCGGTGGGCTTCCTTTTGATATGGTGAGTTTAAACTCTTCTCATATTTTTGCTCTTCTCTACATATATGCCTCGTCTATTTCTGATTTCACATTTTGATCCAATATTTCTTTCTTGCTTACAGTTCAATGTGATTGGACAATTGCTTGGTTTTATCGGCTCTGGTATGTATGCTTATTATAAGCTCGTAGGGAGGTAATTGCTTGAACTATACTGGAACAGTACATCGCGGGAGATTCTGTAGCTGCTCTAATTCCCATGCTTCTTCTTTGTCTGATGTAATGTAATGGGCTTCTGGAAGAGATTTTACTAACACCCGAGAGATTTTTTTGTCTGTATAAAGTCACTGATCCAGCATTTTAGTTGAGGCCTGCTTCTGGCAATGTACCGGTTGCAACCACCAGGCATCAGAGGAGCAATGATACTTCGCACTCATTTTTAACCATTCCAATGGCAGAAGAAAATGCGGAAATTTTTAGTAGGCGCATATTGTTAGAAAAGAAAAAAATTGCTAGAAATAATGTTTTCTTTTTCCAAGTATTATATTTTTCCCACTCAGATGAGTTGTTACAAGCAATCTGTTCTGTATGATCAAGGAAAATTTAACGAAGTTGCAGTGATACTTTCTTACTGGCTGTTGTTCTTTGTCCAATCCAATAAACAAAATACATGGCTTATTGGACTGGAAAATAAAAATTAATAAAAATAAAATTTTTTTATTAAAATAAAAATATTTAATTTTAACTATACAGTGAGAAAAAAGATAAAACAGAAATAAGTTCTAAAAATTTTTATTTTCATTAGTTAATAACTTGGAATCAGGTAATTATAATCCTAAAAAAATTATGGAAATTGAAGTACAAATGGCGCGCTCTTTCGGATAAAAAAACCGTTTCCGTTCGGAAGTCCGAATTCAACTGTTACCTTGTTGAAGTTCAAGCCCCCAAAACAAGCAATTCCAGATTCTCTACATATGTCTCTTTCGAATCTCCCCCGACACAAGCTCTATAACAGCGCCAAAAATTAACAAAAAGCGAAACCCTAACGCTACAAGTTCACTCTGTTTGATCCAACATAGAATGCGTGTCTCCTTCCCCTAAGAATCTTCATTAAGAGGACCTGAGGAATTTCCATTTATTGAGCGCCAACCGACGATCAATCATGAGCCTTGTTGATATGAGAATCGACATTGATGATTATCTCCCTAAGGTGCCCATCGGCCCTAGGCGATCCATTTCATCGGCGTTGCATCCGTTTATGGTAACCGATGGGCGTTCTCGCAAAAATAACTTTTCATACACTGTTCTCCCTGAGGAGCCGCTCAAGCTCTCCGTTCTCAAATTGGATGGCTCCTGCTTCGGTAATTCTGTTTTTTTTTTTTTTCTTTTTTCTTTTGGAATTATCTTGGGGCTGTTCTGATACTGAGAAATTGCATTAAAATGTCAGAGTTTTTTTTGCGTAGTTAATTCTTAATGATTCTGAAATTGATTGGAGGTTTTGTTTTCACAGACATTGAAGTTATGAAGTCAGCTACTATCGCAGAACTGAGACAGGCAGTGGAGGCTGTCTTCAGTCATATGCCACAAAAGGGGCCAGGCAAGATCTCATGGTACGTTCTTTGGAATTTTTGAGCTCTTTCCTCTGTAATTTGATGATTGAGAAAAAGCGGGAAATGGAGTTTAAGTTGTATCGTGTTTGGATCCATTGATGAGGATCTCTTTTTTACCCGGAATTATAAACAGAAAAAGAAAAGTTGAGATTTGAAATCTCCATTTGGAACCTTTATCTCTTTCCAATTATTTTTGACATGGATATGCTTTCATGTGAATTGAGTTCTTGAAGGCCACATGTGTGGAGCCGTTTCTGCTTAACTTATGATGGCCAAAAGCTGCTTATGGATACTGACTACATCAGAAACTACGGAATCAAGGATGGTGATCAGGTATGTGGCTTTACTCTTCCTGCATTGTTGAAAAGATATTTGACTATTGCTACGTTGGAACAATACTTAGTTCTCATTAAATTTTTTCTGTTGGATAGACTTTTTCTGCTTCTATTTTGTTAAAATTAACAAGATAATGGTCGAGTTTTGCATTGTTCAGTCAAGGAGTTGCTTCCAGTAACATGTTTTAAATTCCAATATCATCTAGGCTTCACCTTTCTACATTATACCTTTTTATGGGGTTTTGGCACCGAGAAAAGCATATTGATTTGTCTGGTTATAGACTTATGATCTTGCATGGATGTAAATGATTCACTGTATTGATTTAGTTCAATAATGATTTTACCTTCTTTGATGTTTCATGTTGACAGTTGACAAAAAATAAGAATTGCAGAAAATGGTGATGAATAAACTAATTTGTATCTGACTGAATGCTTGGAATGTTTATCTGTTTTTTGTTCAGTTGAAATATGTTCAATACAATGACAGTTGCTTTCACCCTTCAGCTTTTCTCTTAGCATTAACATTTTCTTTATGCACAGCTTCAGTTTATTCGGCACATATCAACCAGTTATACCCTCAGGAAGAAGAGCACAGTTAAACGGATTGCTGCTCCTGAGCAGCACAAGATGTAAGGCTCTCTACATATTCTATTCTGTTTCTTGGATTTCTTAAGTAATCATCACAGTCTCCTGTCTCATCTCTGTATAAATCATCACTGTCTTGCTATATTCAGTTGGATACAAATCTGTTTCAATTTTCCATGTATAATAATTTGGCATAGCCTGAGATAGTTGAATTAGCATGCCCATAGTATCTTCATCCAAATGGACTTATGTTCTTAGTGTCGCATTGCTTCAAAATTGTGGAAAATTGGGATCAGCAGAATCTTCATTGTACCGGATGTATAGGCAACTCCATTTCTAACGTGCTTCATAGCAAATATAATTATACTGATTTGTATCCTTATGATTTATGTTGTTGCCTCCTTAAACATTACTATTGAATTTGTTGCAACGATTAATCATCTACTAGAACTATAGATGATGTAATTTGTTATTTGCAGCTCACTATCACGTCTCGATATCTATGAAGAGAAAGAACTCAGTGATAAGGAAGAGAACCTTTATGATGTAGAGAAAGGCGTGATAAAAAATTATTACTCTGAACCCAAAGAAAAAAAGCTGGCTGGCTTCTTCCAATGGTGGTACCAATACTCCAAGATGCAAAGCGCAAAAAGAAGTTTGAAGATCTCTCCCACTAAATCTCCCCGTAGTTTCTTGGGCACTTTCAGAAAAATCATAAAGTTTTCTGATGGTAGCCAACATTCTCATAAGAGATAAACTGAAAGAGGAGTAGGATAAAATGCCCAACAGTTCATTTTTTAATTAGCCAATTGGAATTTTTTTTTTTTTTTTTTTTGGGAGAAATAGATTATTATTTTCAAATATTGGAATTCAAATAAATAAGCTTTAAGATTCTAAATTCCGATGGCGTCGAGCGGTGTAAATATGGGTCAAGTTTGACCCAATCAGGACCCAAGTACCTATAAAAGGCAAATGCCACGCACGTGTGCACGTGCGATACGCTTCCAGTCTCAGTCCTATTCCTTCCTCTTGATTTTTGTCCATCGCAAATTTGTGTGGCGAAGAAAAGAGATAACCCTTCTCTTCATTTCCACAGAAAATCTCTCCTTTTTCGACACTCGACTAATTTCAGTATCATCGTTCACTCCTCAGAAATCCAAACCGACAAAAAAAAAAAAAAAAAAAATCCAATTCACCGTTTGCCAGCCATGGCCGCCATGATCATGGCCTCCTCGAAACCTCTCATCCCATTGTCTTCCGCTATCCCTACCACTACCAGACCCAAAATCCAAATCCCTCAACTCTCACTTCCAGTCAAACTCCCCAAAGTCACCAAAACGCAACTCGCTTCCCTCTCATCTTCCACTCTCAAATCCCTCTCCCTCCTTGCAGCCACCTCCTTCACCTTCGCACCACCCTCTCTCGCTGAAGAAATCGAAAAGGCTGCTCTTTTCGACTTCAATTTGACTCTCCCGATCATGATGGTTCAGTTCTTGCTTCTCATGGTGGGTCTAGACAAGATCTACTTCAGTCCTCTCGGTAAATTCATGGACGAGAGAGACGCCGCGATCAAGGAGAAACTTAACAGTGTTAAGGACACTTCGGAGGAGGTAAAGCAGCTGGAGGAGCAGGCCGCGGCGGTTATGCGGGCTGCCAGGGCAGAGATATCGGCGGCACTTAATAAGATGAAGAAGGAGACTCAAGCTGAATTGGAGCAGAAGCTAGCTGAAGAAAAGAAGAAAATAGAGGCAGAGTTGCAAGAAGCATTGGGCAATTTGGAGAAGCAGAAGGAGGAAACTATCAAGTCCCTCGACTCCCAAATTGCTGCTCTCAGTGATGAAATTGTGAAGAAGGTCCTTCCTGTATAATAAATCAATCTTTTTTCTTCTCTCTTAAAGTTTTAACTATTGATGTTTATATGTGTTTTACAATCCATTGATGGGTAATGTAATAATTCTATCCAAAGAAAGAATTCGATTTCTACGGTTTCTTTTGCTTTTTTTTTTTTTTATCTCTTTTTGTTATGCCTGATGAAAATTTTGGATGAACTGAAATTTTGAGATTCATTTTGGGAAACCAGAATTAACTTGGCTTCTTGACGCATATGAATTCAATTCCTTTACAGTTTAATTGTTTGAATTGGGATACCATGTAAACCCCAATAGGAATGAGACTAATCTTATTTCGAATTGTGGTATGTTGTTTGTGGATTATTCGGATTCAGAATATGTTGGTAAGAGCTCAAACCTGGTTATTTCTCTGCTTCAGCTCTCACCTGCGTACCAAATGCAGCTGCCCATAATAGACTAGCCCGAGCCCATAGCCCATAGCATGAATGGATTGGATTTTGGTGGGCCGCTGAAAGATTGAAACTATTTTGTTAAAAAAATATTATTATTTTATATGCTGATGAAAAAGGTGTTTAGCATTAGTTTAAACTGTTTTATAGTTAAAAAAGCCTAATATAGGTGAAACTCACTTTAAAATAAATTCTATAATAACCTTTTATTAATATTTTTATTAAGTGCTTTTGTTAACAAATGCTTAGGCATGTACAATTAGACATCAGTGTGGCCCATTGTTGAACAAAGACTGATTGCTACTTGATAACTTCCCATCCAATAATTGTGAGAAACAACAAAACATGATATTGCGTGCACTTAGAACAATTTCATTTTTTAGTTTTACTATATATATTTATATATTCAGTTTTTAATTTATTTGATATTATTATTTGAGATGTGGGAGAAAAAAAAAATAATAGTAATCCATCTCTCTGCTAAAACATAATTCGTTTTTGGGTGATTATTTTATCGTAAAATATAATTTTTTTGAGTATTTTAAAAAGTAATAAATTATATTTTTTTTCAATATTATCCTTATTTATATTAAATATAATAACTTACATTAATTTGAGATAAATTATAATTTGATCAAATTACAATTGATTTTATTATAATTTAAAAAAATTAATTATTTTCATGAAAAACCCGATTTTGTTGCAATTACAAATCGGATATATAAAATTAATAAAATTGCAATTAGCTTCAAAGCCAATTTACCTATCTTGATAATCGATACAATAAACTATCCTGTAAGGAACAGCAATACTAAATATCATACAAAAAGTCCAAAATTTTCAATTTCCTCTTCCAAATCCTTTCAAAAAAATTTGCAGTAATTCTAGAAGGCATAATTTGTGTTGCATATACAAATTAAACTGATGGGCAAAATGGTCAGTTCATGATGTAACAAAGAATTTCGGGGCCCACTATTGGAGATACCTGAAGAAGGGCGCTGCATCTGTTCGCATTGTACTCATAGTATCTCTTTCTGTCTCTCACTTTCCCTGGGTTGGGTTGAGGATTCTATATGAACAGTTTCTTCTTCTTCAACTTTTCTTGCGGTTCTCTCCCTCGCTGTCTCTTTCTCTGTCATCTACCTCTCTTTGAAACGTATTATAATTTGTAACTATCATTTCAGTATTTTTTAACTGAACGTCTGTTCTCTTCTTTTCAGCTTTGATTAATTCGTCGAAATCTCGGAGGCTTGTTTAAGCCTAGGCCTATCACTCTCTTACTCCTTGTTGCTTCTTCACTCTTTCTGTAAGTGATTCTTATCTTTTCCTTTCTGTAGTGAAAAGGTAGAAATTGAATTATCGAGTTGTGATTTTGAGTTGGTTCTAATTCCACTGTGGATTAATCAAAAAGGGAAATGGAAAATTAATAAACGGAATTTTATAATTATAAATATTTCCAGTTTCTTTCTTATTTCCAGATTACCAAACGGATGGATCCTAAGCAAACTGTTTATCTGTTGTTTGGCTGTTGGTAATTTATTTATTTGAATATTCTAATGATTGTTTCGTGCTATTTGTAAAAGTTGTAGTATGTTCCATGTTAGTCTTTAGTTCCAGAAATATAGGGTTGGCTGCTACTTAGTTGAACTTGGTGATTACGTTGTAATTCTGCTTCTCTGTTTCGCAATTGAATTATTAATCTGTGATCTTCTGTTGGAGTAGACTCTTTCGGGTGAATAGCATTAGTTGGATTCGACTTAATGCTTTAGTTTTTGCTCTGGTGCTATTTCAGTTCCATACCTAGTTTCATTGTAAAGGAGATCACTTATTGTTAACTAAAGTGTAGTTGTGCGTGTAGGCAGAGCAATTATGATATTCATAAATATTTAATGATGTGTGCAAATTAGTGCACCATCTTGATATATTAAATTCTAACCTTAAGAGAAAGCAACACAGTTCCTCTCCCAGGTTCTGATTTCCTGCTCAAGCTTGTACTTTATTGTGTTTTTTTTTTTTTCAAGGGAGATATTGTTTTCATAGCGGAGGTTCGGATCGAGAATTGGAATTCTTATTGGTTTCTTTTAATTGTATGTATCTGGGTGTTACTAAGTTTCTTTTCCTCTCTTTAGTTGCAATAATATAACATTTTTAAAAATGTTACCATGTGATTGTAATCAGGTTCGTGTTATTGGAGATTTCACCCTTTATTTTTTTTAACCAGATGTAATGGCTGGAAAAATTGTTCCTGTTGAACCTCCTACTCCTTTTGAGTATGAGCTTTTTGAAGGTGATCCTGAGCACCTTATAACAGTTGTCGCCTCATCAAACCAGTCAACACCTTGGATTGATCCTGCAAACTTGAAACTTAGACACAGAATTGGGAGGGGTCCTTTTGGCGATGTGTGGTTAGCTACTCATTACCAATCAACTGAAGATTATGATCAGTGTCACGAAGTGGCTGTCAAGATGTTACATTCAGTGAAGGAGGATCATGTGAGAATTCTTTTGGATAAGTTTAATGATTTATTTTTGAAGTGTAGAGGGACAGAAGGAGTGTCTTTGATATATGGAATTTCAATTATGAATGGAAAGGTAAGTGATGTCATTAGCTTTGGTTATGCCATGGAAATTTTACATTTTCCATCTAATGATCATGAAGAAGTTATTCTTGTGTTGTATTGTAGATATGCATCATTATGAAATTTTATGAGGGATCAATTGGTGACAAAATCGCTCGCCTTAAAGGAGGGAAGCTATCATTAGCTGATGTTTTGAGGTACTGTATTATCACATACTTTCTCTTCTTCTTCTCCTTCTTAATACTTAAGGTCTCAAATCCTTAGATTTGCTGATGCTTGCAGGTATGGGATTCAGTTGGCTCAAGGAATTTTAGAATTGCATGCGAAAGAGCTCCTAGTGCTTAGCCTTAAACCTTCAAATTTCCTTCTGAATGAAAACGATCATGCAGTTCTTGGAGATGTTGGAATTCCTTACCTATTGCTTGGAATTCCATTGCCAAGCTCAGACATGTCTCTCAGGCTTGGAACCCCAAACTACATGGCTCCAGAACAGTGGCAGCCAGAAGTAAGAGGCCCACTGTCCTTGGAGACTGACTCATGGGGATTTGCATGCAGCATTCTGGAGATGTTGACAGGCATTCAGCCTTGGCGTGGGAGGGGAATTGAAGAAATTTATGACTCAGTGGTCAGAAAACAAGAGAAACCACAAATTCCTGAAGGCCTCCCTCCTTCAGTTGAAAATATTCTTCAATGTTGCTTTGACTATGACTTCAGGAATCGGCCCCTAATGATAGACATATTGCGTGTATTTAAAAGGTAATTGTTCATTATAGCATATTTTTTTCCTTTAACGTTCTTATATAAACTGGTGGCTGTTTTGATATTTTATATTTTTTTTGGGTCATTTTCATTCTTTCATGTAAATGGCGCGTATGTGCCTATCCTTTTCTTGTAGATATTGGTTCTTATGACACAGAGCAACTTATGATTGCCATATAATGAGCATTTAAGCTGTGGAATAAATTTGATGATATTAAAATTTCAGCTGTACAACGGTTTCTATTGACATATCTGTTGTTTAATAAGCTTTTCATTGGGGTAACTTGAGACCTTGTTATGAATGGCCTTTATCCTGAAAATAATTTCCAGGTCATAGGTTTCTCGAGGATATATCGTATAATGCAGCAACATCTTGTGTTTACCTCTGTGATTCATGAGTAAAAATAAGAATCCAATTGGGCGAGTAAAAGAATTCTGTATTTCCACAATATATATTGGTCCATGGTTTTTGTGGTTAAATTGCTGCTATGCATTTTTTGGCTTTGCATTAATATGATATGATATCAGTCTGTTAACTTTCCTGCAAACCCACAATCAGTTGCATCAATAGAGATTGTTTTCCACAGACAAACTTGTTGCCCCTCTTGTTATTGTGTAGTTCTCATTATGTGTTTTCCTACTTTTCACCTTGGTATGTGTTTCTATAAGTGTATGGTACTTCCCTGCTGTTCTCATTAGTGGAAGGTTCTCTGGTCTGTTGCTTGTACTTTTGTGTCGCCAGTTATCATTTATTGAAACATAATGTGCAGATCACAAAATACAGTTTATGGTGACGGGAGTTGGATAGGACTTGGGAGCAGAACAATCTCAGAAAAATCAAGTAGCACTGGTTACTCAGAGTGGTTTCTGTTGAAGGATCATCTGCAAATGGGAGACACCGTGCGCTCTAGAAAACCGCCTAATGCACGCAAGTCTGACAATATGGATGTTCCAGAAGCAATAGTAGTAGGCTTAGAACATGATGCAGATCAAGATGGTTTTGCTTTGGTGAGGGTCCTTGGTATTCATGACCCGTTGAGAGTTCCCGTTTCAAGCCTAGAGAGGGTCACTTTTGGTTTGACAGCTGGCGATTGGGTACGTGTGAAGGAGGAAGACAAAAAGCACTCACCAGTGGGTATTCTTCACTCTATCAACCGTGATGGAAGTGTGACTGTTGGATTTATAGGAAGGGAGACATTTTGGAAAGGAAATTCTTCAGAGCTTCAGATGGCGAAATCTTACTTTGTGGGTCAGTTTGTGAGGCTGAAAGCTAATGTTCTTAGCCCTCGATTTGAATGGCCTCGTAAAAGGGGAGGGGCCTGGGCTACTGGGAAAATTTGGAAAATCCTGCCAAATGGGTGCCTCCTTGTCAAGTTCCCAGGAAGATTGACTTTTGGGGAGGAATATGACACTTTTTTGGCTGATCCAGCTGAAGCTGAAATAGTTTCTTTTGATAC
Organism: Jatropha curcas; assembly: GCF_041381405.1. Classification (NCBI taxonomy): domain Eukaryota; kingdom Viridiplantae; phylum Streptophyta; class Magnoliopsida; order Malpighiales; family Euphorbiaceae; genus Jatropha; species Jatropha curcas. The sequence continues at coordinate 1,017,111 of NC_143158.1, read as the reverse complement.
TTGTCCAGGGGTGGTTGATAAATATCAACATCTTGAGGATTTTCATTGGGCTGTAAGACCGATTCTCATAGCATTTGGTCTCTTCACCGCTTTGAAAATAGGATGTTTTGTGGGGAAGAAAATAGGGAGGTCCAAAGGTAAGAAGCTACATCTGCAGAATGATGATCGACAGAGGGACAGCCAGAGTGGTGTTAATAATGGCAAACAGGCATGGTTGCCACCCCCTGTGGCAAATATCCTTGGTGTGACAACTAGTGCAGCTCGGTAGTTAAGCTGTTTAAGTATGCAAATATCCATGCATATAGAAGTTAATTATAGCTAACGCAGGGCAATTTAACCTACTGTTTCTGCTAAATTATTTACATTCTGCCTGTTGATAAATATAGCGTGCTTGTGCAGACTTTGCTTTCAAAAAATTATGCATTCGTTTCACCGATTGGGTTGAATTCAAAAAAATTAAAGCATTTTATCTTCCCATTGAGATGAGAGAAAATTTGCCAAGGTGGGTAGCTGCCCAACTGATTGTGTCGAATCTCCAATCTAAGCAAATTGGTCTTTGAGACAATTATCGAAAGACAAAGAAAAACAGAACGATAAAAGAAAAAAAAAAAAATCATCTTTGGCATTATATTCTCAGTTTACATTCGTCATACAACAACAACTGGCGTTACCGCAGTGGATTTTGATACTATAAAGTAGCTGTACATGGAATCTGGTGATTATACCTTCTCCATCCTGCTAGTCTCCACCAACAGAGACACTAGCTTCTTTCGCTAGCTGCTCAGTCAAAGCAGACAATCGAACAACTCCTGTTTTAACCTCCTTTAAACATTCATTGTTTTCAAACATGCTTGTCTGAGGATTAGATTCAGATCCGTTTTGCATGAATGTTCCGATATCAGTACCCAACTCGATGCTCAAGCCAGACTTATTCAGAAGTTCTCGGCTCATCCCTGCAAGCTTCTGAAGAGCAGTGGTTGCAGCTTCGACTTCCAGTTTTGCTGCCTCAAGTTGAAGCTTCTCAATAGCCAAGTCCCCAATACTTTTCTCACCAATTCTCTCTTGTGCCAAAGTGTAAAGCTCCTTCAGATTGTTAGCATCATCAACCATTTCTTCCTTAAGTCGCTTCAGTTCCTTTTCCTTGGCATCTAATCTCTCGGTAACTGCTTTGAGCTCCTCATCTTTGAGTGTTAGAGCTCTGTGTGCTGCTAAGACTTCCATTTCTTTCATTCTTAAGCTTTCTCTGGTCAGATTTAGCTCATTCTCAAGCTGTTTCTTCTGCAACCCAAAATCATCACTTGGCTTGTTCATTGGTTGTCGCATGAGCTCCAAGCCAGTGCTCTCAGATTGCCTAAATGCACTATAATCTTCATCCTTAACGGAAATAACCAGTTCATTTGTAAGCTCTACAATCTGTTCCACTACAGTTTGAGCTTCAGATTTTTTCATCTTTGTGTCATTCAACTCATCTTGCATCATCTGAACGTGTTCCTCTTTCTCCTTTAGCATATTTGTTGCTTGAATTAGTTGGTCCTCTTTACTGCTCATAAGCATTTTTAAATCTGCAACCTGTTGCTCCGCTTCTTCTAACTTCTTCTTTGCATTAAAGAGTTGCAAATCTTTCTCCTCCAAAAGAAGCTTAAGTGAAGTCAGCTCAGCTTTCAAATGTTGAATTTCTAGCTTAGCATCCACCAACTCTGACTCTTTTAACTGAAGAAGACCATGCGTGTCCTCAAATTCAGTATTTTTGCGCTTTAGTTCCTGCTGTATAGAAGACATCTCCTGCATTGCCCGATTCAAAGCAGATTTCTCCTCCTTCAACTCCTCGTGCAACTCCTCCATGAGCTCTTTCTCCATAGATAAGTCTCGTTCAAGCTCCTTGTTTCGAGCCTCTGCAACCCTAAGTTTCACTCTCTCACTCTCAACTTCTATTTGGGCATCTTTCAGACTAGTCATGTAGGAGATCACACTCTTCCTCTCTTCTTCAAGTTCTGCTAGTTGCTTTTTTAATAGCTGGTCCTGTTCTTCCATTCGCTTTCTAGATGATGCAAGAGATTTTTGCGAAGTAACCAGCTCAGATCTCACATCAATTAGAAGCTTTTTAACTCTTCTGAAATCCTCAAAGGTTCCATTAGTTTCTACCATTTGTTTATAAGCATTATCAGCCAACTTCTTTAGTTCTTGCTGTGCTTTTAACCATTCCATTGTTTGCATCTCCAGATTCGCTTTTGCAACTCTTAACTTCTCCTCTTCAAGTTTCCTTTCCGTGGTAGATACTTCCAATTCTTCGTCTTTCTCTCTAATTGCATTTTTGAGTTCTTGAAGCTCAATTTCTTGTTTCTTAACAACTTTATTGGCTTCATCCAAGAGTTGAGCCATGCATTTCAGTTCAGAGTCGACTTTAGCAACTTCCTCGCTCTTCTTTGTCAATTCGCTTTTCATTTTTTCCATTTCTTCTTCTTTAGCAGATAGTATAGATTGAGCAGCAACAACTTCCTCCTCCCTCTCCTTAAGTTGAAGCTTTAAATATTCTATCTGCCTGGCTTGAGAAGCCAGGTTAACATTTGCCTCCTTCAGCTCCTCTTCTAATTTTTCATACTTGAAACAAGCAGCAGCCATTTCTTTTTCTCGTTGCACCAACTCCTCCCTTGCACGGCTTAAATCATTATGCTCTGACAAAACCTGTTTTTCTGCGTCCTGAAGATCTTCTTCCTTTTTCCTTAAGGCTTCCAAAACAGCCAAAAGATCAGACTCCAGGACTCGAAGGTTAATTGCAGGGTAAGCATCCTTGGGAAATTCAGAATCTCCATTCATCTGTTCTTCAATTTTCTGTGTCTGTTCAAACAATCTCTCAAGAAGAATCCTTGCAGGTTCAGTTGACTCATTGTCCCTAATGCTTGACGCACTGCCATTTAGAACTGATTTGACAATTCCAAGTGTTGGTCTTCTTGTTTTTGTAGTCGTTAAAAAAGCAACTTTATTCTGCTTCAAGTTGAATCCAAAGGAGAACAACTGCGAGAAAACATATATACTCCTTCAAATTTTAATAGATAAATACAAGAAAAAGACAAATTTAATGGTGTGGCTAATCATACTTCCAGTGTAAACAACAAATTTAACTAGAAGGAAGAAGAGAAAGACAATTGCACGCACACAAAAAGAAAAATTGTACTGTACCATTTTCTCCCTGTAAACAAATTCCGAGTTCATTCGATTTGAAGAGATTTACATTATCCATGCATTAAAACATTATCAAGAAACAAATAGGATGTTTTTGACATTATTGTTTGAGCTGCTGTAGGGAAAATTTGAAACAAAATAGGATTTGTTGAAGGTGTCGATTAGAGGTCAAAATTTGGTTTTTGAGGAACATTTCAATCATTTCATACATACTATTTATAGAAGTTACAAAACAGTTAAACAATGCTCCAAAACTGCTTTTATCTAACACCATCTGAAATAACTGAAATTGAAAGAAGAAATAATTCCAAGAACCCCCCCCCAAAAAAAAAAAAAAAAAAAAAAAAATCAATGAACAAATTCTTATCAAATCTATTATCTATTAACATAATTTCTCAAACCCTAAAGTTGTCCAATCATTTGGGATAATCCCACCACACAAAATTTCATATGTGAGAGAAAAAAGCGAGAACGAAGACCTTGGGGGAACGGCTGGGCGGAAGATAGAAGCGAAGAGCAGCTGAACAGCCCATGAGGCTCGGCTATCAACCACAGCCACTCGCTCATATACAAACTCCCATGGCTTGTCTTTCAGGAACCAATCCTAATTAAATTACACTTTATCTCTAGAAGGAAGTGGAACCTCTAAGCTGAAGCAGGAAAAGAAAGAGCAGCTTCTCCAAATTCAGAACTCAACCTGACTTTCTGTGGGACAATCAATGCCTCCCATGGCAAGGAAGGGGTGGTGGCTCAAGTTAGCATCACATGCCACATGCTTTTCTCCCTCGCCACATTTTGCATCTAAGGCTAAGTTGCGCGGTGGATGACAGGTTAAGGACCATGTATAAACAAATCCTACGTGTACGTGTTAGGGAGAGAGCAATAATCAAGTGCGTTAAGAACAAGTACTTGTTATGATTTGTAGCCAATCATACTGCGTCATTTGCTTAGCAAGGGCATGTCGGACTGCAACTATAATGTCGTTTACGCTTTGACTGGAACACAAAATCAATTGAATGAGGTGGATAGCTAATGACCTGACACGTGTAATTGGCTCGGACCATGAAGATTGAACTGTGCTTGTTCTTTCTGATCGCAATTTGGTTCCGGACAAAAACAATATCCACCGGAGGATGGAAGGAAAATGCAGCGCCGCTAATATAAGTAACAGACAAAACGAAAGAATTATTATTATTATTATAATTCGATTTTCATATATTGGACATAACAGACAAAATAATAATTCACTTAAAGACTTACGACCTTTTGAAAAAAATAATAATTCGATTTCGTATAATGTGTATAAATTAATCTTATGTGTATTTCCCTTGCAAATGCATAGATAATCGACACGAGATGCCTTTCCACTCAGACATTTCAGCAGTCCTTCCACGTTTAAATTTAAAAAACGTAAAAAATAAAAATAAAAACTTCCAAGTTGGATCTCGTGCAAGCTCTAACTGGGCTAAACTAGAAGCCCAAGATTTGGGCCTGATATCAGCGATCCAGTAGAGGAGAAAAGGATTAGGTTATGGTATTTTTAAATATTTGGTAAATTTTCATATCTATTGAAAAGAATTGATTTACCCGACCGTAATAAAAATCATAAATGAAGTAATCTATTTTTATTTTTTTTTAAAATAGAAGGGTGAAATAATTAATTTATGAAAAAAAAAATGACGAAATAGTAATTCTCCACCTGAAATTTGACATTTTTCCATTAGCGTAATGGAATTGATGATCCAAGTTTCCACCCATAGCTAATGTTAGAAGACCATAGCTTTTTTTTATTTTATAATATTATTGGTAACGACTTAATCATAGCAAATCTAAAGCGAAATAATTAATTAATGAAAATAAATAAGAAGCAAAGCTTTTTATCTCTTACCTGGTGATCAAAAGCTGTAAAGTACACATAAAATATACTAATTAAGATATTTCTAATTGACTATCATGTGTATCAGCCATGAGGTCCACAGTAAGGAAATATACACTGCTCTTTTTCCCACTCTGGTATGGTAGGGCGAGGGTCCCATTTCTAGAATTATTTTTATTTTTATTTTTATTGTGAGAATATAATAGAATAATTCATTGATCAAATAGGGATTATTTGATTAAAATTCAATATTAATAATAATTGGGAATATGTGATTAAGATTCTTATCCGTTGTAAACATGATATGTCTCACTTTTTAACGCAAAACAGCATCGGTAGTACTGAAATTGCTCCCATAAATTCCCTCAAAATTTCCCCATTTTTCATGCACAACGCATCGTGTAGCACGAGAATGATAGGGCATGGCGCACGAGATACCAACTCCTCACACATCTCTTTGACTTTCTTATGCAACAATAAAAATTAAAAAAAAAAAAAAAAAAAAAGCGAATATCTCGCATGATCTGTTACATACATCAACTCGAACGGTCGATGTCAAAACTTGGGCCATCGGTGGCTGATCTGGACCGTTGATCTTTATCGTACAAAAAAAAACTAAAAAAAGCAAAGAAGGAAAGGTTGGGATATTGTAAATCCAAGGGATGTGAGAGGTGGGCGTATCTAAGGCTCTTAATGATCATGTTATTATGTTTATTCATAATACGCTCGCGTGCTCGTGAACAGTAATCCTGTACGTAGATTTTATTTTGTGGGACCATTATCAAAAAGTGCGGCACCAGCACCACCTTCTCATACAGCGCGTTTTTATTACTCGATTTTTAGTTAATAGATATTTAATTAAAGGAGAAATAGTTTCAATTACTCAATTCCAATCGATATTAATTCGGTTAGACGTATTTACAAGATTGACACGTTGGAAACGCATTCATTATTTTATTATTAATATAAAGAAGGGGAAAAAAATATTGTGCATGCAGTTCTTACATAGTACGACTCATTGTAGAAAGTGAAATAACCTTTGCTAGTTTTCTAAGATGACGTCATTAATATAATATAATAAATTCGCGGAGGTCGGCCGACAATAAAGTAATAATATTTGGTCAATAGGGTTAAATAATAGAGTATGTGTTAATCTGCAAATCTTGAAGGGTGACGCACATTATCGGCCGCACGATCAATCGACCTCAGAGACTCTTTCAATTTTAACTTTATCAGTTTAAGCAATGCCACGTCATCTACTGTTAGACAGATAAAAAAGAAAACAGCAGAGCATCACCACAGCCACTTTGGGACCGCCTCCAAATCTTAAAAATCTCCTGCTACATGATTCTCTGCCAATCAATAGCCGTCAATTTCTATAAAATGACAAAAATGTCCTCATCTCGTTTTTTACAAAAGGTTGCCAAGCTGCCCTCCTACCTTGCCTAGGTTACTACGTCTCTTTTACGGCTATGTCACATTGTAAAAAAAAAAAAAAAAAAAGAAATGAATTTAAAAATAATTTTCAAATTTTTGTAAAAAATGAAAAAAACGATCGAATCATTTTAGCTTTTAAAAAAAATACAGATATTTAGATTAAGGTAAAGTAAAAATAAAATAATTAATAATATTTCCATTTTTAAAAAAACTATCAATTGCAAAAAAATAATTGTTTGAAAAATAAAGAACCCTTTGATTCTTAAAAAAATAAATTGGTAGAAAATTATTTTGTTAATTAATTTATTTAGGAATTAATAAATGAGTTTTCGATTTTAGAATTAGTAATTAGATTCTAGTTAATAAAGTAATTAGTGTTAATTCCAAAGTGGGAACAACATAGAATCTTCCTTTTAAGATTGGGGAAATCGTAGGTTTTAGAAGCTAAGATATACACAACAGTGTACGTATCGACAAGGCAGATCTTCTTCTGGACAATTGTGTCTGCCATATCTACTCACTGCATTTTGCGCGTGTTCTCTCTGGTTGACAATTAACGTTGACTAATACAACCCCAAATCTATTTTTTCTTTTATTTAACTTTTTTTTTTAATTTAGAAATAACCTTTCTTTTCACTTGGTCGTTTTCGTTTGTTAGTTTGGATTTTGCTTAATAATTATTCAGAAATTGCGGCATTATTGATGTGCTAACAGTTCTTCTAATCATTTACTTTGCTTCGTTTTATATAAATTGTTTTGTCTTAATTGTTTTGGATTTTTCTAATGACTCTGCCTTAATCTCATCTATTAAGAAAATAATTAATTTTCGTAAATTCAATTAATTAATGCAATGTTTTTTTCGTTGGATTGTATTGATATTCAAGTAATTTTTTTTTAATATTAGCAATTTTAATTTTTATTTTTTTTTTCAAAAGGCAATATATTTTCATTAATCTTATTATTTTAATTCATTAATGAATAAATAGCATTTTATCTTTTAACGGATCGATCCGGTATAAAAGTAAAATTTAATTATAATCGAGCGAGCTAAAATACTGGCCATTAAAAGAAAACAAAATTGAATAGCAATCATGGCATGCATGGAAGAAATGTATAGATAAGTATGGGATTAAAAGAATTAGTATAATGTATTGATAATGTCCTAAATAAATAAATCTGAAATGACAGAAAAGGATTAAGGAAGATACTGTAAGAGAAAGTGGAAAAGAGGAAGACGGAAGGAAAGGAAATGGAAATGCACATTCTTTAAAATCGCGTGATGGGGAAGGCCAACTTTGGTTTATACAAACAGTGAATTGGATTGGCCAAACATAAATAGACAAAATAGTGTTATTTAATGCGCTTATCGTCTCTTTAGATTACATAGAGAACAGAAAGATTGGATCTCTTTAGCTCTACTTAGGAGGGAAATTGAAATAAAAATACAATTCCTCTTTGTAATCAAATTTCAATTCCCAGCAAACACTCATCATCACACAGCTTCTTCTCTTTGTTTTTTGTATTGAGCCTTTTTCTCAAGAAGAAGAAGAAGAAGAAGAAGAAAAGAACAGAGAATGTTTGCAGCTGAGAACGGACTCAAGGGAGACCCCAGGCTACGAGCCATTTCTGAAGCCATTCGGGTGGTGCCTCACTTTCCCAAGCCAGGTTTTCTTGTTTGTTTCTTTGCTTTCTTCTTCTTTTTTTTTTTTTTTTTTTTTTTTTTTTTTTTTTATAAATAATTTATTAGTCTCTCTTTTTAATCCTTTTATAGAATTCTTGAATAAATATTATTAGCTTAAAAAATTGTTTCTTTCTTGACAGGGATAATGTTTCAAGATATAACAACCTTGTTGCTAGATCACAAGGCTTTTAAGCACACTGTTGATATCTTTGTTGATCGCTACAGAAATATGGGCATTTCTGTTGTTGCTGGTATAGCTCTCTCCCTTTTTCTTTCAAAAAAAAAAAAAAAAAAAAAATCTTAAAGACAAAAAATTTTTCTTAAATTGCAGGATTTTTATTATTTTTAGCTTCACCTATGTCAAGATTTATTGCCCACACTTTAAAAGATTATGCATTTGCTATGGAGTTCTTTGAATTTGTGCCAGTTTCTCACTGCAGTAACTTGAAGTTCCTGTGACGCAGGAGAAAAAAGAAAAAGGAAAATTTGCATTGTCTTAGGGCTGAATTGTATGCTTCCTAATGCGGGTTAACATTGTTGTTATGGCAATGAATTATCTAAAACTGAAATGGGAACTTGAATTCTAGTCAATCGGAGTATTTCAGTATGTTGATATCAATTCTAAAAAAATATGTAGGAGTTGAAGCGCGAGGCTTCATGTTTGGTCCATCCATTGCCTTGGCCATCGGTGCAAAGTTTGTTCCTTTAAGAAAACCCGGAAAACTGCCAGGTACTTGATATACAATATCTGATTAAATTTTTGAAATTGAAGTGCATTTTGAAACCAATTTGTTTTGGTTAATATTTGATTGGTAACTCTTTCTGTGCTTTGTTATCCATCCTGATGCTTCGAGCTTGTATAGCTGAGATTAGAAGTGCTTGATGTCCAGGTACAGTAATATCTGAACAGTATGTTCTGGAATATGGAACTGACTGTCTAGAGATGGATGTTGGTGCTGTTCAGCCTGGGGAACGTGCATTGGTAATTGATGATTTGATAGCCACGGGCGGAACCCTGTCTGCAGCAATAAGGCTATTGGGTAAATTTGGCTTCTTGACTTTTTCTACCCTGTTTAATTCTGCTGTTTGGCTTTTCTCACAAATAATTCGCATGCAATTTCTGTTATTTAGAACGTATGGGTGCTGAAGTTATCGAATGTGCCTGTGTTATTGGATTGCCTGAGGTCAAGGTAATGACTCCAGCAATATTGGTTATGTCTGTTTATATCCCTTCCAATTTTTCTCCTCGGAGAACTGTGAATTGTTACTTCTAACATGCAATTTGTGTTCTCTGCAAATTCAGTATTTTTAAGTTGTTATCTCTTTCAGGGACAGTGCAGGCTCAATGGAAAGCCACTATACATACTCGTTGAGCCGCGGGAAATAGATAATTACTGTCAAGGCAAATTAGCATCTTCCTTGTTAAGTTTTGATAAAAATGGTTACAAGTCAGATTAAATATGTTTTAAAAAGTTAAATTTCACTTTTTGCAGAAGTGTGAATGTGCATATGCTTGAGCTGACTTGAAGAAAGAGATGATGCTTGAGCAAATAGACAGTGATGATATCTTGATATGTTGCTACAATTTCTTGTCATGTATTTCCAAAAATGAAATTTCTTGTCCAGATTTGGGCCTGTGCTTACCATGTGATGTAGAAAGGATCTTTGGCCTCTCAAAGCTGGAAGCTGTTATTACTTGTTCTTTTTTCATGATATAAAAAAAAAAAAAAAAATTCCATTTCTAAAATTCCTTTAATAGGTTCAAAATTTTCCTCATCCAATTAATTAAAAATAAAGTTACTATACTATGTAGGGTATATGGGTACAAGAACCATGATTCTAGCTGCCTGTCAGGCAACCTGTAACCGTAGTAACGGAACATTTCACCTATAGTCATTCAACTACTGTCTGCCACATTCCAGCCGTTTGCCATACTGTCCAGAACAGATGAAATTTTGTTTTGATATTCACGTCAGTTTTGGATTTATATCTAAGTGAAATATGGATAATCATCCATGAATTAATGTCTGAAAACAGAATAAATAATTGAGGATTCTATAACCTGTTACATGTCATATTATTGACCAAATAATTGAGATGTAACACCAAATATGTGCACTGTCAGTTGACAGGTGTGAGGAACTGTGTAAACAGTAAACACAGCACACATCCAACAAAATACTATGAGAAAAATAATACAAAGCTTGGCACAATCGCATCTCATATTTCTACTCTGTTATTTCTAGAGCACAAAAATACAACACGAAAAAGACAGTTTCTTGGTGATTTATGGCTTGTATAAGTGGGAACACAAGATTACACGAGTTTAGATCAACCATTTAAAGCAGGTGATCAAATGCCTGTAATGGTACTGTTAAAATTTTTGAAAAATATAAAATACAAGATGTATGTGTGACTCATCTTTCTACATGATCAGTTGTGGCTGAAGGAGTCTCGCTGCTATTTCTAGATGTGTTGCCTGTATGAAGAGCTTTACGCAAGATGGAATTCACCCGTTTCCTTAAATTAGCATTATCAGTGAATACATTTGCTAGTATATTCCTCAGATCTTGATCTGTTGCCCATGTATCATCATCCTTTACAGCCGCAGTAATTTTATCATCCACAAATAATGCTTGTGCCTAATTTAAAAAGGTACAGCACATGTGAGTCATAATGAAAAAGGAGCAGACACCGGCATAGGCAAAAGACATGAAGCCTAATTTTAGGTTTTGATATTTCAAATGCTTTACCCAATCGAGCAAAATACAACATCAAGGTGTCCTGATGAAAGATACCAATCAAGATACCAGAGTTGAATAGTGGCCAAAAATGAAAGGTCATAAAGAAATGTAAAGAAAAGTATATTGATGCTTCCTTTATCGAGCACTTCGTCTAATAATGGCAAGCAGAACGGAAATGTGACAAGTACCTCTGCAAGTAGAAGCCCAATTTGATCATCTGATCTAGACAACAAATCTAAAGCATCCGCCACTGAGGATTCCATGATAGATTTATCATCCTCCTTGCTGGGCAAATAGGAATTGCACTGTTGAAGCAGGTTGCAAATATTATTGCAATCTTCTAGCAACTTTTTTCGAGCATTTCTCTCACGTGTGCTTATTTCTCTTTCCTCTTGAAGAAATTTCTGCAAAAACAAATCATAGGATCATCAAATAATCCATATTTGCATTACAAAGTCAAACTGTTTTCTGTGAACAAGTACAAAATTTTATTAACATTCGTCATGAGTCAAACAAAGAAAAGTAATGTAATTTCCAGCATTGTAACCGATAGAAGTAAACAATTTGTTACAACATTGAAAAATCTATAAATTTCCCTAAATTATAAAATGTACTCAATGCAAAAAGATTATTAAAATTTCTAAATTAGTAATGTGCGACTCACCTCAACCTCAGATTTCTCTTTCAGTGATTGACTAAGCTCTTGCTTTAGTTCTGCTTGCGAGTTTTTGAGGGATTTGAACTCTTTAGCAAGAAATTTAATATCTGCCTTTGATTTTGCTTCTAACTCCTCGTACTGTTTTGACAAACTCTCAAGCTGCTTTCTAGTAGCATCCAACTCCTGCAATGCCACATCTTTATCCTCATCTGAGGATCCCATTTTTAATTCTGTGCTTGAATTTTCATCCTGTAACAATGAAACATATTATAACAAAACATATTGAAAGAACCACCATTCATCCAACAAATCAATATCACATGTAGAATTTTGGAAAGAAAAATACTACAGGGGAAAAAACTGAAACCAAAATTATGGCTGATAAATTACCTCTTTAGACTTCAATTTCAACTCCATTTCCAATGATTTCCGCCTAAGTTCCTGCATATCCCACTGCATTTGGGTGAGCCTTTCCCTCTCAATCAAAATAGCTTGCTGAAGGTTTTCTTTATTTCTCTGTTTGGTAGTTTCAAGTTCTGCCTCCAAATCCTTGACCTGCAGTGACTCAATTGATTAGAGCCCTTAGCATAAAAATCACAGATAAACATGCAAAAGAGAAATGGAGCTTTCAGCAGGACATTGAAACACTAAAGACGTGCCAAAACTGGTAGGATATTGAATAGACTATTCTGATCTTCAATAATAAAAAAAGAATGTCTTCCATGTAAACAAGTAGGAATATTGCACATAAAAGCCATGTGAATGAGAAGTAACCCAAGGTTGGTATCTGGAAAGCACATTCAATTGCTTCAGCATACCTTTGTTGCAAGGTAACCTTTCACAGCTGTTTCTTGATTTAATCTTGCGATAAGGTCCTCCATGTCTGTTTTAGCCGTGACTAATCTCCGCTGCATGGTCAGTAGAGACCTGTTCATTTTATTACGCTGATCCACTGGGAGGACTACATGTGCATCACCTGTAAATTGCAACTCTGTACTGCCGAGAATTCCTGCCATACCTAAAACCTCAGTACCTCCTGTCACATCGAGAGACCCATCACCATATGAATTTGGCATGCCTGAATTTGATAATTCACTGCCTCTTAGAGAACTTCCATCACTTCCAACACTTTCACTAGATAACTTTCGAGTATGACCAAAAACCTTGCCATGCTCTGGCTCGTTGAAAAGTTCCATCCCATTGCCAGCAAGAAAGGAGGCTTTAGAAGCATTTCCATCATACGTATCCTTTACTATGGCATTATTCACTTGTGTGTCATGCCGTTTATGTCTTGGAAAACCTTCAAGCTGCTCTAAAATAGTCTGTCCCATAAACAGTCCTTCATCAATGTTGGACATGCCATACTTCACAAACTTTTCTATTGGATTTGTCAAATCTTCTTCCAAAGTTAGATCTTCCACTCCAAGTTCAAAATGTTCATTCCTTCCTAGCCTTGGTGTTCCAAGCTCGGATGTTTCATACACAGTATCACTACCATAATCTGACGCAACAGATGAACTACCAACAACTGCAGAAGTTGTTGAATGTGGAGGTGTCTGAAGTGAAGAAAGTGTGCTATCAACAGCAGGACCTGCCTCTGATAATTGCTGATTGGCATCCTGAAATGCTGAAAAAATATAGAAAATGTGAGATGAATTTTCTTAGAAAAGAAACCCTTTAACAATCCAACAGGTGGCAAAGATTTTGTATGCGCCATTTTTAATTCTGAAAATAAAATGGCATTCATGTTGACTTCCATTTCAGCTGCATATAAAGCAAGAGGCAAAGATGTTTCAACGTGAACTTGATGCAATAGAACAACATATACAAGACCTTGCAGGACCTTCTAGTTCAAGAAAGATGTGTAAATGTATAAATTATGGGTAGTTTAATCATTAGCTTTTATCAAAGTGATGTCATTTTATTCTTTCAGAAAAGTCAACATATACGCTTATTCTTTTAGCCCTTGTATATATGTAACTAAACATTATTCAATAAACATAAAAGTCAACAATACTGAGTTCACTTGATGCAACAGAATAACACATACAAGACCTCGCAGCAGCTTCTAGTTCAAGAAAAGATGCCACTGCCATGCTTCGAGATAAATCAATGTCAGATAGCAGCTTTGTCATCCACTCCTCCAATAAGCACCTTCTCTGCAATAAAACTAAGTCTTTTAAGAATATTAGTTGCTCCTATGTGAATGAAAATAAAATTTATATTTAATTTCTGTATAATAAAGAAAGTCATTTACACCTGTGCACTGTGCACAGCATTCTCATCTGATTTCTAAAACTTTCCATCAGATTAGAAGTCTATCAAAGACTTGCCAGCTTTAAAATTAGATGTTGAGTTAGGAAATTCCTTCTCTAAAATGTTCTGGTATTAGATAAAACTAGAAAGGATACTAGAAAGAATAAGTGACTATCAAGAAGATTTGACAACTCAATCATGAAACTTATTGTATATTACAAGAAAATAACACTCCAGTTCAGAAGCTGCTTTCGGTGTCTATAAAACAGAAGACAAATGCAACCGCAAAAATCCTTTCCTACCTCTTCCAAAAGTGCTCTGCTTTTCATTCGTAGTAGTCCCTTGGGTGGAGCTGGTGGAAGATTTTTCTTGGGAAATGACCTTTTAAGCTGCAGATGCAGCAATCAACACTGTAAGAAAATCATTTAAGCTTACGTTTTCAATGCCAAAAGCAGTCTTAGTTCCCAGACACAAAGCCTGATAAGCAATGAGTTATTCAAGTGCACATTCAAGTGCACATTCAACTTCCTTAAGGAGTTAGCTTGCAATAACAAACTGCAAAGGAAGTATAGTACTTACATCACTAAATAACTTCAGGAAATCATTAAATCTTCTCAATACTCCACGTGTAGTTGTAATCCCTTCTGGTGACTGTACACCAACCTGAACCCTATAAAACTGCCCCTTAAGACTGTTAACATGAAGATGTTTAATGCTGGTGCATAGTCATTAATATACACATACACTCAAACAAACACATACACATGAACATCAGTGGAATAGGCAAACTGACTTGGAATATCACAAGACTCTTTGTTAACTCTGACAAACACATTTGGGATTGTTAAGCTAGCAAAATTATATCACATCAAACTCGGATTTCAACTTAGGTTTTCAGCTCAAAGCAAATCAGTAAAAATGAATTAATCTCTAATAAGTCTATAACATACAGTCAGATTGTGGTTATTGAATGCACATCCATTTTGTGTAAATTTAAAGGTGTTCTTCGAGTAAATATCAAAAAATATTTTTGGAAAAAAAAAAAAAACTCAAACAGTAAACAATAAACTGCAGTTATTTAGTGTATCTTGTGGGCCTATTCAATATTTTGTCACTTTAAATTTGTAGAGATACGGCATAATAACAACATCTAACCCTTGGCATAGATAAACACGGGAGAGTCATTCAATTTGAGTACCACTACGGGATCTGAATCTCTTGACTTTGGAAGAACAACCCAGGAAGGTATAGTGAGACAGTAACTCCAGCCTGATCTAGGATCATGCGGCCAAATTGTATCCCGCCCATTCTGCAGAAAAAAATTTCCATCCTTATGCGTATTGAAAATTGATTTTACTAGCAGATAAATATCAGGACTACTAAGAGGTTGATATTGCAATTAGAAAATGTCTATAGCACAATTGTGCGTAAATCAAAGTGAATAAAACAAGAATATCTATAGAGTTTGCAAACAGATGATATGCAAGTTTTTGTGAACCTACATTATACATCATTATGTACACCATTGATTCCACATTGAATAAGCTCTAACCGTCTTTCTAAAAGATCTTCCATATTTCCAAGTGAGTTTCTAAGTTTCATACTTGGTTTTGGAATATATAAACATATCCGCAGATCAACACATCATTTTCATTTATAATCTCTAAGCCCCCATACTATCATCCAAAGAAAAAACTGTCAGAAATCAGAATAAAGTCAACCACTGAAAGGAATGCTTGATTACTGATACCATTATTAAGCAGGAAGGCAAACAACAGTGAACTTTTTGCCTCAAACTCTGGCAGTATCTCAAATAGGACTATTGTACATAGTTTTTTTTTTTTTTTTTTTGGGGGGGGGGGGGGGGGGGGGGGGGGGGAGGGAATATGGTAGTGATAATGGAATACATCTAAAAACAAATTAAGTGACTTGTTAAAACCACGACTTAGCAATGTCGGACGCGGATGTAGCAAGCCTCATAACCAGAATGCAGTATGAGTGCACCCAAAAGAAAATTAACATTTCATGATTTGTTAGACAGAATGGAACCTGCCATGCCCAAAATGACGGGGAACAAAAGCCAATTAATCGTAGTTACATCTTTCTCATAGACTGCTTAGTCCTAGTTCGAGAAGCTCAAAACTTCTAAACCAATAAATATCAAATTATCAATCAAGTCACCGCTTGATGTCACTGGTAGAGCCTGTATTTGATTACTTTCTAAAAGTGCTGAAGAATTAAAACTTTAAAAGAAGAATACATAAAAAGTTGCAAATACTTGGAAGTCAAAGTTACATAAAATTCGAAGCTGAAAAATTAATAAAAATAAAGCAGCATGTGCTAAGAGATAGAATTGAAATTACGGATAAAAGAGGCCAATAAGTTCAAATCAAGTAGCATTGAATTGAATCGAACTTACCCATTTTCGCGGTGGAGGACTCCAATCCATTCCCAAAGGCAGCGGCGAAGTCCCGTCGTGCCTGTGCTTTGGTGGACTCCTTCTCTGCATCATCTTCTACTCGCTCTAATTAAAGTCTCCCTTCTCTCTCTTAGAAATTGAGAGTGATCACATGATCACCCTCAGACTTCTCCATCTATCTGAATTAACAATGATCTGTCTATATCTATCTCCAATTCCCACCTCAGAAATTAAAATCCAGCATATAATAGACAATTCAGTCTCTGGAACTGGAATGCTTGTCAAGTGCTAGGGTTTCGATGATCGGATCGGAGCTAGCAGACAACAAGAGACAGAGAAATGGACAGATGGAGTCTTCACAATATCAATATTGTCGTCGTCGCTTCCTTCTTTCGGTGCAAAAACGACGCCGTAACATAACAAGGAAGAAGACGTAAACGTAGCTAGAGCCTACAGGTAACCGCGATTGTAATGTGTCACCTGCTTGGATTCTGCGTTTGCTTGTTTGTCTGCCTCCATGGAGGAAGAAAATAGAGGCCAAAATCAATCACAAAAGAAGAAAAAGGCTTTTTCGATCTCACCAAACTGTCTTCTTCTATTGCAGTTGCATTGAGCTTCACGGCAAGGATAGAGAGAGTGCTGATTCGGCCCTTTGTGAAAATGGGCTTCAGGGCCTGTCGCTTTGGTAGTTTGTACAAACCCTTGCTATGAACCCTTTGAATTGACAAGGCCCAATAGACTGGACTCATATTGTTGACAATAAAAGATTGCAAATTTAAATATAAATTGAAACCAATTTAATCGAAAATTTATTGTCCTACAATTTTTTTAATTTTATTTACAATGGTATACTAGTGTAATTTCCAGGAAGATCTTGGGATCTCATATCATTCTTTAATATTACTAGATACTAGCTTAACTATATGTTTAACTGCATTTCAAATAATTATATACTTCCCTCCTCTATAAATAAGCGTCACATTTGCATCTTTTCGTATCTTAAGAAAGTCATTTAATTTATCTAATTTGTAATAAATTATTAAATAAATTAACTATATTACTCTTATTTACAGTAAATGGAGAAATTCTTGAGAATAAAGGCAATTAATGTTTGCTATTTGTAAAATGTAAAAATTTTAAAAACTATTATTTTAAAAATTTATAAATATGACGTTTAGGACGGTGTATTGAATTAAGAGTCTGTTAGATTTTAAAAGATTTTAAAATTCGAATGGTATTCAGTCTAGATTCTTTTAGATTCTATTAAAATTTTTGTGATATTTAATTCAATACTCTTATAAAAATCTATAAAAATCTGATGGTATTTAATTATGACTTTTTAAAAGTCCATATAAATTTGATGGTATTCAAAAAATTACTGATTTTGAAGGATTCTATAAATTATTGATTTCGTTGGATTTTAGAGTGTTACACATGAATAAAAAAATCATTCACAAATCCATCCTCCGGCCCAAAGATTTCAAAAATCTTTTAAAATCTAACATATTCTTGATCTAATACACTCCTCAATAGAACGAAAGCAGAGTAGGCTCCCGCAAATTTTAAACTACCTGTATAGGCATCTGTTTAAAATTTTATTATCCATATCCATTCTAAACCCATTTAAATACCTATTTAAATATCCATAATTGAACTCGTTTAAATATTTACTACCTGTTTTCGTCTAAAAACCTATTGAAAGTACCTCTTAAACGGGTAGAGTATCCACAAATATTTAACTATTCAAATTTCGAACTTATTTAAAATATATATATATATATATTTTTTTTTTTACGAATAATGGATAGGGTACCAATTACCGAACTTATTTAATATAGCCATTAATGGAAGCGGGATGACTGTCGACGATACTAGCCATTGCAACCCTTTCACTATCGGTAGCCATAAGTTTTTGACGAATAAAAAAATGATTTTGGAGAAGTTGACGTATTTTGCTTTTTATTTACTCATTGTTCTTTAGTTTTTCATTTGGCTCTAAAACCTTTTAATTTGTTCGACTAAATCATGAAATTAATTTTGATTGGATATATGAAAATTATTGTAATTCCATAAAAATCAATTAAAATCTATAAAAAAAGTCTTACAAATTCCATAAAAATCTATGTAAAATTCTAGTGGAATCTGTAAAAATCCTTCAATTCCGTCAAACTAAATAATTTTTTTAAAATCTAACACAATCCTATTTCAATATACCCTTCTAAATGAATTGTAACAGGCATAATACAATCGTAAACGTGACCCTCGCGGAAGTATCCCGCTGGTGCCAAGGATAGGTTCCAGCCCAGTTCCGGTTCCTCCACTTGGACGAGCCTTGTTGTAATAGCTACTAGCCAGGAGACGCCTAAATTTGGAGGCTTGCGACGTGCATTAACTTCTTAGCTATAAAGAATCTTATATGGGAACCAGTCACCACACAGTGCCATATGCTAAGTTTGGAAGAGTTAAAAACGATAAACTCGAAAAATATCTTA
This sequence comes from Jatropha curcas, assembly GCF_041381405.1. NCBI lineage: Eukaryota > Viridiplantae > Streptophyta > Magnoliopsida > Malpighiales > Euphorbiaceae > Jatropha > Jatropha curcas. The sequence goes on along the minus strand of NC_143158.1, from coordinate 998,368 downwards.
ACTCAAACTTTTGGCATTTAATCACGTGTCATATTAAACTTTAAAAACATTTATTATATATCTCAAATTATAAAATTATATTTATTAAAAATATAAATTATAAAATATAAAATATACTTTATTCAAAGCTTCATTTCATAAATTTAAATAGATTAAACACTTAGTAAATAGTTCAAGGATGTGAAACTTATTATTATAAAAATTATACTAATAATCTAAAATATTAATTTTTATATATAAAAAATAAAAACTCCAAACATTATTGTCACTATCGTGAAAAAAGGACAAAGTGTGCAAAATTCACAAGTTGAGAAGCACAGTAAATTTTCACAAAATTATATGTGGCATAGGTTTAAGGTTGAAAAGTCAAGGGGAATGTGTGTATAGATATAAGCATTTTTTATAATTTATAAATTAATAAAGATGTTAAGGAAAAGTAAATTTAATAATTACATTATGGATATATAAGTAAAAATGGACAATAATATTTTTGAGGGGAAAAAATGGACAATAATTATTAATTAACATAAGGGAAAAATCACATGCATAATTAAAATCCAATGTAAATTAATTAATACTCAAGAAAGTGATAATTTGCATTAATCACGAAAAGAAAATGCACAAGAGTACAATTAACTCAAGGCAAACGAGCTTGATTGCCTAGTTATTTAAACAAATCACACATCAATTAGCAACAGGAAGATACAAAAAAATAAAACACAATTAAGAATAATTAAGGTAATTAAACAGCCAACCAGGGCAAACACTTCCTAGAAACAAGAAAGACCTAATGATATAACTCACAGATGAGTCTTGCATTAGCAGGAAGAGTTTTACGATCAACACATAAAGGAAAAAGAAAAAAACCAGATCTAAATTATTACACGTATAATGTTCTATGCACATTGGAAGCCAGGAGGAACAGATTTGCCACATGCACTAATAAGCAAGCTAAGCGTAACAGGTATATCCAAGTTAATTCCAAGAACATTATCTTTAATGGCAGTGCACAAACACGCAGCAGCTTCCAAGTCGACTAAACCTTTAAGCAAAGCACAACACTTGCTTCCTGATGGAGGGCTTCCAATAGGAGTAAGTCCAAGTAAACCTGCACAAACCCCGAGCTTCAACGTGTCTTCTGGGCAAGATGCTGCTGGTGGTGGAGCCGCCGGTGTGGGCTTAGGCTTACAGTTACAGCAATCAGTAGAGACTGAGAATGCTGAGAAGAAAAGGAGAGAAAGGACCAAAACGAAAGCAAAGACCTTGTTGGAAGCCATAGCTCTGATTCAGGAGCTTATAGCTATAATCTCTGATATGGGATTTTGAGGAGGGTGTAGGTTCTTTTAAAGAGCAATTGTGAGGTGGACATTGTGAGATTCATTGAGTGGAAGAGAGAAGAAAAAGTCGACACTGTACCAGTTGTTTATCTTTTGTTTCCATATGAGATATAGTAAAGAAGTTTTTATGCTTTTGCATCGTTGCCAGATATTATAGCTTCAAATTGCTAGTCACTTACTGTGGAGGCTGATTCACTCATTCACCGTGTTCTGGTTCAATTATTAATAACCCTGACATAGAAATCCTCATGGACCAATTAAAATATTAGAACCAAACACTGCCTTAAATAAATTAATATTTTATTTTAATATGATCACATTTTAATGATTTGCTTCTTGCTAAGTAAAACAAATCAACAATTGCAACGAGAGGAAATTAAAGGAAGGGTACCAAGTACCTTGTTTTTTTTTATATTAGTTCTCAACCAGGATTCTAATATTAGGCACTAATTATTAGAAACAATGATGAACAATTATATGAAAGATGAATAGCTCCGAAAGGTAATATATTGATTCTCTCCTAATTAGTTGGAGCATAAGTGCGATGATTTACTTCAAAATCTTTAGTTTAAGTTTAAAAGATAATTCAATTGTGCTAAAAAAAAAGAATAAAAGAGTCATTTCAGAAATATGCTATTTTTATTATCGAATTTTATTTGCAACTTTTAGATTTGGGATTATAAAACAAGTCACTGAGGGTATACAAATGGACGGTTCAGTTCCGAACTAAATCAGACCACAAAAATCAAAAACCCTAAAATAGATTTTTTTTTTTTTTTTTTTTTTTTTGAAATCAAATCAAACTGAAGTAAGTTAGAATCTGAACACAATCGGTCAGTTTGATTTTATCAAACAGTTGAGTTTTACTCAGAAAATAAGTGTTTTATAATTATCGATCCAAAATAGTCGTTTGATTTGGATCTCCGTTTTTTTAGGGTTGTTTTATAATTAATGATTCAAAATAGCAGTTTGATTCGGATCTCGGTTTTTTTCAGAGTTGTTTTATAATTAATAATTCAAAATAGCAGTTTGATTCAGATCTCGATTTTTTTCAGAGTTCGCTCACCCTTGAAAGCCACTACTTTTAAGATGGATTTTAGGCTCTATTTGTTTCCATAAAATAACTTGCATGAAAATATTTTATACAATTTTTCGTTGTTTTGGGCGTTTAAGAAAATAAATCAACGGAAAATATATTTCTGGTCGAAGGAAAATTAAATCATTTTTTAAGGAAAATAACTTCTCATTCTCGAGAGAGAGTAAAACATTTTTCGGATATTGACAAATCTTATAAATCCATATTTTTTAATTTATTAATCATCACAGTCACTACCACCAATTACCATTTACCACCGACCACCACCACTAGCTACCACCAGCATCAGCACCAGCGGCTTTCATAATTTATATTTTTTTGCATTATTTTATATTCAACAATAAAATTTTTAAATTATAAAATTTCTATTATTATCATTAATCTTTTTTATGGTCTTATGAGATAAAGACTTTAATATTTTTAACTAATTTTTAATATTACAATCAAATAACTGAAAATAAATCATTTGGAAAATATTTTTTATGAAAACATTTTTCAGCAAGTTATTTTTCTGTATATTATTTTACGGAAATAAACATAGCGTGTCTTAGTAAGTTAAAAAACGAAGTTACAGTTTGGTATGATATTTTAGGAGTGAAATGGGATCCAGCTTGTGAATTGTGACAAAAACGAATTGGTGTTGTTTCTGTTTGTCTGATTGGTTTTGTCCATTATCGAGACCATGGATTCACTCATATCCATATAGATAAACAATTGAAGATGATGAGATAATAGACGCGTTTTTTGGGTCACATGGCAGCGATTTTTATTGTCGGAACCAAACTTGAATTCAAACGGTGGAAGCTGGGGCTGGATGGGTCTATTTATGCCCACCCAACGGCCAAGAAGTTGACTGAACGTCTCGTCGCATTGGCCGGATAAATCACAATCATGGCCTTGCTCTGCTCATGAATCATGAAGGAGTACAATCCTTCTTTCCGGTACCGAAAAAGACTCGCTAATTGCACTTTTTGCCAAACCTCAACTCAAGTAATAAGCGCATAAAGGCTAAGGTTAAAATACATTCCACGTTACTGTTTTCCAGAATGTTTACGTATTTTAAAAAATAATAAATAATTTTTTTTAATTTTAATTTTATTTATATTAAATATAATAATTGATTTGATAAAAATACTTATGGTTTTTGTTATAAATGTAGGAAAATCAATTATTTTCATAATTTTTGTGTAAAAAACATAAACAACTTATATTTTGTTGGAGAAAGTGAATATCATTTTAGGATGAATTATGGTTATTACTTATTAAAAATGAGCGTTCCAATGAAAATTTTTTAGAATAGCCAATCAACATAGTATAAATATAGTTCAAAAACTGTTTATTATTTTAGTTCCATAATATTTATTACATTTAAGAAAATAGTTTGTTCCAAAATACTTGTCACATTTACGGATTCAAGAAGTAATAAATATTTTTCCATGTTTACCTTTGTATATAACCAATAATTATTGCTTCAATTCAATAGTTTTTTTTAATTAGTATTAAATTAAGGGTAATATAGTTAATTTACTCAATAATTTATTGTAACTTCAATAAATTTAATGGTTTTTTTATATGAAATTTCATAGACAGAGATAGTAATGAATATTTTTTTAATGAATCAACATACATCATTTAATGGTTTTCAAGTATCTTATTCCTTTTTTTTTTTTTTTCCTAACACTTTGAAATAAGAAGATATTTTTAGGTACATGGTAAAATAAGAATAGAATCTAAGACACACACGTGTTCAGCTCAAATTAAATTTTACTGAAAAAATCAATTTTTATATCAAATAAGTACTGGAACCTTCCAATCTATTCCCACATTCTAGCAAATGCCACTTGATTTTTTTTTTTTTTATTAGTTAAAAAAACAATAAAATGCACACATAATAATTAGGGGTGTGACACATTTTTCATAAAACTATGGTAACCGTGTAAAAAGCTGCCTTTTGTATTAGATCAATTTAAACGAAAAGGGCCCTACTTCGTCGGCATAATGGGCCCGAAGAGCTCACGGGTTCTTTTTATCATTTTTTTTTTTTAAATCATATAAATCACATAAGAAAAATGTCCGAGTATATATATATATATATATATATTAGAAATGACAAAACTAATTTTATCTATTTATCGTTATTTATATGATTCCATTTAAATAAAAATGAACTATTTTATTTTGATTGGAATATCCCATAAATAATTTAATATTAACTGTTATAATAAATAAATAAATAAATAAATAACCATTTGGAGTGAGGCATCCGAATAAACCCCGCAAATTTCCTTTTATTAAAATAAAAAAAAAATGAAGTGATAACAGGATGAGAAAGGACATGTTCGTAAACTTGCTTATTTCGGTGAGTAAACAGAAATTGAGAGTTGTACTGCAAGGTTTTTAATGTTTTATTCTTGATTCTGAAAATACACATGCAACTTGTCACGTGACTACATAATTTTGATAGTAGCTAATTTATGTGGCATCCCCTTATATGTACATATAAAGTAATTATAATTAACGTACTCTTTCCTTTTTTTGGTGTTGGGTCACATGATCGTGACATGTAATAAATAATGTTTAATAAAAATAATTATTTAATTAACTGTTAAATGTAAAATAATTTTAAATAATTTAACTAATTATTGCTAAACGTTAAATATTTAAGGATAACATTTGGATTGTATAATTATGTTGTCTTCATTTGGACCTTTTCAATTCTAATAAAAGAGTACTCTATGACTATTAACCCATTTTCTATTTATAAAGTGGAGTGGTCCTTAATTATATTTGACCCTTAATTCCTGGACAATGTAGTCATTTTGGCAAGTCTAATTTTGTAATTTGAACTGCAGGGACACATCATCCAATCCATTTGACAGTTCATTTCCAAGAGCCCATGTCAATTGAATCTCAAAAGCCCATATAGTCCACTACTCTACTGTACTGGGCCAAGCCAGTTTAGTTGGGAAATTCTCGTATATAGTTGCATGATGGAACACTGGGCTTGCGCTCGACTTAAATGGTTGGATACGGCAATTGATAATCAATTATCATTTGTCACCTCATTAAAAATAAACAAAACGACGAATTTTATTTTGAAATTTTAATTTAGTTTATTTTTAAAATATTTTATTATTCAATTATTTAAATTTTTGGATAAACATCAAACTTAAATGTGGATAATAACTTAATTTAATGTAAAAAAAAATTTATTCAGTTTAATTATTTTATATAATTGATAATTTAGTGATTTCTAAAATCAAAGAGTCGGTCTAGACTCATAAATCTAATAATTTATAATGTAAATAAATATTTTTATTTATTAAATTAATAACGACGAAGCTAGTGGTTGATTTATCATATAGGCCATCTTATTCTCCCATGAAAATCTTATTATAATTTTGATTATCTTTCACTAAAATTATTAAATTCACCCATCACATAGTGTCAATTCTAGCATAAATTATTAAAAATTTTTTAAATTATTTGTTTGTTATATTCAATTTGAGTCAATATATATAATTTTTAAAACATACTATATAATTTTGTTAAAAAGTTTAAATTTTATCACTAATATTTAAAATTTATTGTTGTTCCTAATTTATATATATTGCAATATTATGTGTAATTTAATTATAATTAATTTGTCCCTAATAAAGTGATTTAATGCTAATTAATAATTATGTATGATATAATTGATTTTTTCATTTTATTGAAAGTGAAAAATCTCGAGATGAAATTTAAAAAGTTGGACAATATTATTTTATGGAATTTCAATTGGCCTTTGGTTTGCAGTTCCAATTGGCCTTTGGTTTGCAATTTCAATTGGCCTTCTGGACATTACGTCACAGGAACAGGACAGCGTGGATGTATTCTTTTTTTAATTCGTATTTCCACTAATTTATCTACAAGATTTTGATTTAAAAAATATTATAGTATATTTATAGTTCGAGTTTGGCAAATAAAAATCAAATCAAACGAATTTTGAAAAATCCAGATTATCTGTTTGTTGCTTTACAGAAAACGGAATATAAAAAAGAAGGAAATAATTATAAATGGGAGTCCTATCGCAGAAAAAGTTTCTCCTTTCCTGTTTATAAGTATTCACAGTGTTAGTAGCTGGGTCGATCGACCTGGAGGAAAAGCCTAATTCGAGGTTAGTGCCATAAATAGAAGATATATCTTTGACCTTGATCGATCAAAAACGAGCAAAAAACATAGATCTCCAAATTTGGGAGTTTGAGATATGGCGATCCTGTACGCGCTGGTAGCTAGAGGATCAGTGGTGCTAGCGGAGTTTACCGCGACGGCGACGAACGCCAGCGCCATAGCAAGGCAGATACTGGAGAAGATACCAGGAAACGAGGACAGCCACGTCTCTTATTCTCAAGATCGTTATATATTTCATGTCAAGCGCACCGATGGCCTTACCGTTCTCTGTATGGCCGATGATACGGCTGGAAGTAAGCTCTTATGTTCTCCGATTTTCTTAATTACGCACACACTGATCTTGAAACGGTTTAGCTCGATATTGATTTTGTGTATGAAATTGAGAATGAGAATTGTCTGGTTAGAAATAGCTAGATTCAATTTTCCACAGTTTATCAGCATTGGAGTTTTTGACACTGGTCTTAAAATTTACTTTATTTTTTCTTTTGTAAATTTAGATTCAATTGAATTGCATGCCCTCGCGCCATAACGTTTTTTTTCTTCTATTAGCTTTTGTCGTTTTTCTCTCTGCGATGCGATTGCCTTCATTGAGCTTCCTTTTATGGTGCGTTTTACTCCTCGAGGCTTTGTTTGTGGCTATTTCTTTTCACAGTTTGTAACATATAAGAGGTCTTATTCATTTAATTTACATTAAAGGTTCATTCCAAATTATTATTTAGAACATTGCTGCTGCAAACTATGGGAGCTAAATGGTTGGATTCTTGTCGCAGTTAGCTTAGGATCAAACCTTTGTTGATCTTAGATCCTGTCTCTGCGTAGTCTTGTTTTACCTGTTCATTGCATCTTGTTTCAGTGCAAAATTGTATCAACTATTTTCATTCTCAGCTAGCTGCATGATCATTAATGGTATTGCCTCATTTAGAGAAAAAACCTGACCTGTTTAAACATTAGTAAAGTCATTAAACTTTAAAATTCACATCATCATTTTGTTGCCAAACAAGAAAAATTTCCACATTTGTCTCTGAAATTTAAGTTATAAGATGCTTGGCAATGAGGATATGAAATGACTATTCTGTGTGATGAAACCTTGAGTTCTCTCTTGCTGATCTATCAAAATTTACAATGTGCTGAATGCTTTATGCAGGGAGAATTCCTTTCACATTTCTTGAAGACATCCATCAGAGATTTATCAGGACTTATGGTCGTGCTGTTCATTCAGCCCAGGCTTATGCCATGAATGATGAGTTTTCAAGGGTTTTGAGCCAGCAAATGGAATATTACTCAAATGATCCAAATGCAGACAGGATAAATAGGCTAAAAGGTGAAATGAGTCAGGTAAGTTTGAATTCTTTGTGTTAGCAATGAATTTTTAACTATGTTACGCCTTATGATTTTCATCAATTGGTGACATTTAAACCACTTAGACGTGTGATCCCAGTCGTTTTCCCCTTTATATACTGATTCATTAAGTTGAATCTTACTCTACTGACTGAAGAATTTTGTTATGTATCTACACACATAGGCAGTACTCATCATTTATTGATTTCCACTGTACCTTTTCTATTCAAGTCTATATCTGATAGAAGTAAAACTGGATAGATGAATAAATTAGAGAGTGATTGAAGATGATGGATAAGAGTATGCTTGAATATTTTTTCTGTGTTCACAATGATGTCAGTATACATATTTATAAAGAAAATCAGGCAGCCGTTGTCCAAGCCCGAGCGGGAGACAAGGCCTTTAATGCCCGTGCGGGTATCTCGGGTCATTAAATGATTTCTTTCCTAGTGTATTTAAAAATATGTCCTCAATACATTTATTAGTGTATTAATAGCCTTCCCCTCTTTATGTGATTTTCAAAAAATTAGAGTCAGCATCTTGCCTGAATTTTTCATTTTTTAAAGACTTGTAATTGCCAAATTTGCAATTCCTTGTAGGTGAAAAATGTCATGATTCAGAATATTGACAAAGTTTTAGAGAGAGGTGATCGTTTGGAGTTGCTGGTTGATAAAACTGCTAATATGCAAGGGAACACTTTCCGTTTCAGAAAGCAGGCTCGTCGTTTCAGAAATACAGTATGGTGGAGAAATGTTAAGCTCACGTATGTTTGTCTGAAGTGGTTTTTGTTATATGTACAGTAGCATTCTTATATGAAACTGAAACAGAGATATTAAGGATCTCTTATTCTGTTGTCCGTTGACTAAATTCTTTACTTATTGCAGGGTTGGTCTGATAATCCTCCTCCTAGTGATTGTCTATGTTGTATTGGCCTTTGTATGCCATGGACTAGCACTACCTTCGTGCCTGAAGTAAGGGCAAGGCATTTAGTGAGATTATGATCCTTCGTGGTTTTATTATTATTATTATTATTATTATTATTATTATTTTTCTGCTTTAATTGGCAGATGAGGTATTTCTCTTTGGATTTTCAATCCTGGAAGTTCTAGCAAATTCTTACTTGTTCAAATATGAAATACTTGAATTGTCTGAGGTCTGCACTTTCTGCAACTGTGCCTCTCACTGAGACAAATTGGTTGAGCTTGAATTTCTGTTGCATGGTTTGATTAGTTTTATTTATTGAAGATTTTTTTTTTTGTGTACTTTCATTTACACATTATATTTGTAGTTTTACTTTTGTCAATGAGATGCGGCGTTGTGTGCCAGATCTTTATATTCTTGGGTGTGTGGGTGGTTGGCTGGCGCGGGGGTTTGGTAAAGGAGTTCGTATTTGCCTAGAATTACATATACTTTAGCTGACTGACTTGCCCTCGGGGAAAAGGTGTTTATAACTGAATCTACTGGCTACTGCCTCACCCATTCACATTTCTATGCCACAAATGTACTTTTAGCGAAGAAGCTACTTATGAAGTTTGAAGGATGGCACTTGGAAGTGGCATAGGCAACTAGGCTCCTATTGAATCGTGAAAAAAATTTGTTGAGCTTACGGTTTTTACAGTTGGAGTGAATGCCTCTGATTTCCTAAATGTGTCTTGTAAATTTTTAGGCAAGTATTTTCCTGTGTCGTCTCCTCTCGTTACGGTGTATAATCCATATTTATAATTCAATACGGAAAGTGAGGAAAGAAGACAGTCCTCGATTGGGGAAGCATCTGATGTGTATAATCCATATTTATAATTCAATACGGAAAGTGAGGAAAAAAGACAGTCCTCGATTGGGGAAGCATCTGATGTATCACGGTTCTGGAAGCAAACAAAACCATTTTGCCAGTGGATGCTCCATTTTCAAAGCATAAACACACTTATAGGAAGTTTCCTTATTGGATCAGTTTAAGTACATTTTTCAAATGACAAACGGGTATTGAGAGGACATTTTATTCACCAGAATCTGTATTTTGGGTACCAAAGAGATGGAGAAAGCACAAAGGTTAAAACAGAATGAAAATGTGCTCCATGAAAAGCCATAGGTGTCAATGTAAGTTGATGTGATGGGCTTTGTTGGATCCTTTAATATATATTTGGGCTTCCTGGGTACTATATGGATTTTGTACTTTTGTTGTATTTGGGATTTTCCACGTCTTTTTAATTAAATTAACCGAACGACATGAAAACAACCGACTGCCTAATTAACCAAAAGGAGAAAGATGTAACATTCCACGACACGGTATAAATTTTCAAAACGACTCAGCACGTCGTTTCCTTCTGAATGCTCTTTATCGTTTCCTTCCCAACGCCCGCCACAAGGCAACACCTGCGCTTGTCATAGCTCTGGATCGACTTTAGCCCCTTTCGCCAAAAATCTATCTACGACTCACAAACTCTTCCAGAGCACTAATATTAAATTAAAAACACATTTTTTATTTTTTTAGTGTAGGTCAGATAATTTTGAACAGGACAAAGAAATCATTTTGAATAAAAATACAAATTTAGTAATATTATATAATATAAATAAATTTAGACTTTAATTCCATAAACCCGTCGCAGCTTCGCTCGATAGATTTCTAACTCCTATACGAAGGTTTATTTTTGCCCTTAACGGGACCACTGCAACAAGCAGCATTAACTTTCCAAAGTAGCTAAAAGGGAGGGTAGAAATTTATAGAAGAAACAACCGTCAATCTCAAATTGTGAAAAAAACTTTGAATTTCCTACTAGTTTCTACATATAACTAGACATCATAATTTACATTAGTTGTCTACAAGATTTAATTTGTTCAACAAGTCCTCCAATTCTTGCAATGCAATCTTATAACGATCTTGTAATTGGGCCCCTTCTTCCACAATTGGAATGGCAAGTTTATACAGATGACTGTGCCAGTAAATTGGATTATACACATCAATACTGCTGGAACTGTGATCTGGGGGGCACTTGCCCTTAAAATTTTTACTCCAACGCGGTAGAATGTAGCGAGCAGGGATTTCTTCCACCCCATTATAATTAAGAACATTCAGTGCATGCCTGCATAAATAGCCCTTGTAATTGAACAAGCTACATATGCATCGGATATCCACCTGGCTTGTCTCATATAAAACTTCAAAATACCTAACTTCCTTCTCGCTTCCCTCAACTTCTACCCGTTCTTTGACTATGTAGGTGACTATTGGCCCATTAACACTCACCTGTCTTGTGTTGAAGCAAGAGTACATCCCCTCAACCTCAGACTGAAACTTCTTAAAAACTTCTTTAGTATATACTTCAGAGAGTTGCACCTCAAAATTGTATCTTGTTTTCAATTCAAAGGTTGAATTTCTGGACTCCAGGTCTGCCATGGCTTCTTTAAGGTGTTTTCTGTGTAGGGCTAGACCATACTTATCAACAAATTCCTTAAAAGATGTGTGTTTATGTACATAACCATCAAAAAAAGTAGTTAAGCCCTCATTTTCTTGGATGGGGATCATTCCTGCAAAAAATATGTCCTTTAAATAAACAGGAACCCACCGTTGCCGCTCTTCGTATAATGTTTGGAGCCATTTATTATCACCAAGTCCATATCGCCTGATCATGTCAGACCAACAAGTTTCAAACTCCGCTATTTTCAGTGAATTATAGACAGCTTTGTTCAATTGTCTTTTGATGGCTTCAAATCCAGTCAACCCTCCCAACCTTTCTGGAACTCTCTGCATAATATACAACAGACAATAACAATGACGAGCTTCAGGAAAGACCTCAGCCACTGCACTTTGCAAGCGTTTACACTGGTCAGTAATGATAACCTGTGGTGGTTGCCCTTGCATGCATTTAAGCCATGCCCTGAACATCCAGACAAAATATTCTACTGACTCATGTCCAAGAAACCCACAGCCCAATAATATCAGTTGTCCATGGTGGTTTACACCAACAAATGAAATCAGAGGTATCTCATATTTGTTTGACAAGCATGTTGTGTCAATTGCAACTGTATCACAAAAATAACCATATGCTGCTCTGGATCTAGCATCAGCCCAAAACACGTTCCTTAGGCGCCCATCGTCATCAAGATCCATCAAGTAAAAGAAGTTCGGATTTGTCAATTTCATGCGACAAAAGTAGTTATAAACTGCATGGGCATCTCCTTCTTTAAGTTCCAGATGTTTAGAATGATCGATATGATTTGCACCTTCTCCATTCTCAACACTTGAGTATCCATTACACCCAGAGTCCATGAGAGATGTTCGAAACAACTTGATAGTGTGCATCTCTGTAACAGGCTCTGGTGGTGGTTGAGCTTTTCTGGCTGCAAGAATCATTTTTTTATGAGACTTATAAAACCGTTTAACTTGAGGGCTTACTGGATGGTTGTGTGCAAGCTCAACTTCAACTATTCTCCACCTTTTTGAGTCCACAAGCCTAATGACTATCATTGCAGGACAACCAGTTCTTGTTTCTGGCCGTGGATTGTTTGCTTCACTCTTTTTTTTGAAACCTGCACTACTGCAGCTAAGTTTTGCTCTATAACGTTCCTTTCTCTTTGACCTAAACCAAGAATTGCTCACTCTGATGCCAAATCCTTGTTCCTTGGCATAAACATTGTAAAAATCATAGGCTTCATCAAAGGAATCAAACTCCAAACCCACAGTAGGTGGGAGCAGTTCTTTCTTTGAATATCTTTCAGCAGTTTCATTGTCATGTTCCACTATGCCACAGTCTTCCTCAATGTCATAGTCATCGCCTTCGTCGAATACCGGCTCACTATTGAGACAAACTTCTTCCATCTGAGAATAGATCAGAAACACACTAAATAATAAATGAAGCTCCATGGACAATAACCAAAAATAAAGAAAAACAAAAAGCATTTACCAGACCATGACAACTTCCTATATCAGTTTTAAGGCATATCAGACAGAGTTAGAAAACCAACCTTTCTTAACAACATTGGCAGTTAGCAAAAAAGAAAGTTCAAATTTACAAGTTGAAGGGAGAGAATAATCTACTTGAAAGTAACAAAAGAATATCATAGGGAAAAGTACCATTTCAACAGAGACAAACGTGACAATGACCGATTAAATATAACATAAATGCTGTAGAAAACACATTTAACGCTGTCCAACACATTCACATGACCATACCTAAAATTTCAGGATTGATATTTCATCTGTCAATATTATAGCCTTTTGATGAGAAATTTAATTCAAGACTAACAGGTTTGAGTATGTACAAGATGTCATAACTCCTTAGCATTTTCCGAAATCAATTTGATATTATCATGTAAAAATATGACAAAATCAAAATATGCACAAACATAATTGGCCAATCATTTATTCAAGAAAAGCAAGAAGCTAATTTAGAAACCATTACTGCTCTCCAACTCTTCTCAGTAACCTGAAATAAACATACTCAATATTAATATTCTCAGTAAATGTATCAAATCTATTCTCCAGTATCTAACATAGGGCAATTGCAAGTAAACATAAGAAATATTTAAGAGTATCTAGCGAAAATGGCAAAGATTACTGTCTGGCTGTTACAAATAAGCTATTTATACAACCTTAAGCTTTGTTTATGGCAATACATTACCAAATTAACAATTATAAAGTCCACATGGATGGGTAAAAACGATACTTTCATGCTTCAAAACCAGAAAATTTACAATGCTGCCATAAATGGTACCTTCGAATCAAACTATTTCATGGTTGAAAATGTCGTTATTGTGGACAAATTCAATTCATTGGCTTCCTTATCAGATTATAATCCGACTAAAACACTTCAAAGCTCAAGCAAACCCCACTCCTACCGGATGTCACAGTTTAAACACATTAGCAAGCTTACAGTGTCCTCTTTCGGTCTCGCATGAATAATTAATCCCCAGCCATCGTTCATAACCACAGACATAGTTACCTGTCCATAAAAACATTTATGTAATTCATGACTGTATATATGAAAATAGCGTTATTTTAAGAAAAAAAATTAAAATTAAGAACAAAATCCTAAAAATCGTTCACGAAGATCATCTCTGTTCCAAGTTCCAACAACTTGTATATGAGCTCTGTAATTCTACAGGCAACGCAAAATCTCATGAAGGAACCCATACAAAACGAAGTTGAATATCCATTATTATATCAATCTAACTGGATCCAATTTCTAATCCTATGATCAGTGAACTTCCGTCACTTTTTGCTCTCTGATATCAAAGTTTCACTTTCTCTGCAACTAAACAGGTATCAATCAAAACCCTATGTAAAAAATATCGAGTTTTCGCAAAAGTGAGTTAAACCTCGAAATTCGCGATATTAGAGTGGGGAATTTAGACGATCTTACAGTGATTCACTCAGCTGGACTGGAATCGGCGATGAGATTAAAGTAGCTGAGTCAGTTCATCCGAGTTGGCCTTGAAGGAAAGTGTGAGTCACACTCGGGCTTACAGAGGTTTGGTAGATCTTTCGACTCGATGAGCTGACACGTGGGGGCTATAATATCGTATTACTGTTTTGTCACAGGTAATATATTATTTGCTCTGTGATCCTTGTAGTTGTGCTGATTTGCAACTGACCCCCAATGCAGGGTGTTTCGTGAAAAATAAGGTCACTTGTGCTGTTTACTTTTTAGGAAAAATAATTAATTAGTCCCTGAGGTTTAATCAAATTAATTAATTGGTCATCGTATTTTATCGATATTAATTAAAAATCTTCGAGATTTAATTCCATTAAACTATTTCATCGTTCCATTCATTTTTTCCTCATTTTTTTTTTGTTAAAATGTGTGAAAAAATGAAAATATCTTCATAATTATTTAGAAAAAGATGATAATAATCCGAGTTATCTACTATAACAATTATTTACAAGCTGGGAAAACTCGAAAGAAGCTCTAGTAGCAACAACCATAAACCCAACACCACCAAGTGCCTAAACTTGAGGAGTTAAGTGTGATTTTACTCAAATTTCCAGATTCAACTTCATATTCACATAGTCAAGGAGAAGGATCATCGGCCACAGAAATTAATTCTTCATCAGAAAACAACGAAAAGAATCAAGTTGCAAGTTGAGTTAATTGGAATGCATCATATAGTAATGTCATAGCTATATATGTATGATTTTGTTTGAGAGGATGATAATACTTCTTTAAGATTGTTCTCTTTGACTATAACTGAGTCAGAATCTGTTGAATCACCTGAACCTCCTCTAAATGAATGATCTTCAACAACATGATATCCATGGGATATTGGTATCATCTAATTGCAAGTTGAGTTAATTCACTTCACAAACTCAGAAATCCACCCAATATCTAGTGCTGAAGTGGTCGAGTTAAACCGATTCAACAGTTTTCTTTATTGAGTTTTGTGTCTAACTTTGCTCTTAAATCCCTTCCATATTCTATCCTTTCCATTGCAACTCTTCCTCGAGGGTTGAATCCCAAAGGTCTACCTGACCCAAGTCGGAGTTGATAGCTAGATCGAAGTGAAGACTCACAGGGTGACCCAAACCTTGATCCATTTTACTTGCACAAATATGTTGGTCCTGCCTTCATTTTACTGAACTGCAAACTTCGCATAGACGCAACTAGTTCGACGAACCACCAACTTCCTGGGGACTACTTGACAAAATTGGCGGAGAGTCCGACGAGAGACATAGGCAGTGAGTTTAACAGACATCTGTAAAAGAGTTGTGTTTCCCTCCACTTCAATGGAGCAATTAACCTAGGGTATTATCGTATTTTCTTAAGTAATTGTGAGGATATTTTCGTCTCTTCACACATTTTAATGGAAAAATGGATGGAATGATAAAATAGTTTAACAGAATTAAACTTCGGAGGCTCTTAATTAATATCGATAAAATACAAGGATCAGTTAATTAGTTTGGTCAAACCTCAAAGACTAATTAATTATTTTCCTTACTTTTTATTTTGCATGAACCGGAAAGCAATTGAATAAAATCCACTGTTTCTTTCCTTTCTAGATTCCATTTGTTTCTAAAAAATAGTTTTTTAAAATTTTTTTTAAATTTATGGTGTTGAAAAAAATCAATCAATGAAGAATAACTTTGTTTTTATAAAAAATGACATTGATAATCAGTAATCATCATATTAATTATATTAATTGTTATCGACCATCGTCACTAATTATCAGACATTACTATCTATCACTATGATTACCATAGTTTATAATTTTATACATTTTTTGCATTTAATAATAAATTATTAAAAAATAAAGTTTATATTTTTTATAATCTTATAAAATTAAAAGTTGTAATTAATCTTAATACTACAGTTAAATAATATAAAACAATTTATATTAAAATACTTTTTAAAAATAACATTTTTTAAAAAATATTTTCTAAAAAAATAAATCATTTTTATTAAATAAGAATCGGTGTAATTTTTCTCTATTGAGAAAACGGAAATACACATGTATAATGCCTTTATTTATATATGAATAGAAGACAACTAAAAAATATGTTATTATCACACTAAGGTACAGTATAATGATAATTGCATATACGATAAGATAATGGATAATATGTTATTTCAAAATGCTATTTAATTTCATGATTTTCAATATATGATATATCTAAAATATATTATATCAACAATATAATATAGTCGCCATTCAATTCAATAAAAATTCAACATCTTAAGCATACTAACAACATCGAATATATATATATATATATATATATATAAATATATAGTCGATCCGTAAGTTTTTTTTATATGTCAAAGTTTCTGTAAATACGTTAACGTATTTAAATTTATCTTAAATTAAATAAAAAGAGAAATTAAAAATTACTCGAATAGCAAAACAACCTAAAACTTATGAATCCTTCCTCCGATGAACTCATCTCACTCAGTGATATTCCATTTTAGTCCAACAAAAAAGTTTTTGTTTGAAAAATGTAAATTGTTGATGTTAGAGATATGCTTAAGTGATTTTTTATTTTGAGGGGAAATTTGCTTAAGTGACTTAATTATATCTCTTCATTTTTTTTTCAAATACTGGAAAAATAAAATTAAAAGAAAAACATCAAAGGATTATTAGTCTTTTTTCCTTATGGCTTCTATTTTACTTAAATTAATGATTGATAATTAATAAATACTAAAGAGGAAATGATGAAAAATATTTTTGCCTATTAAGTGATATGATTATAGTGTTGATTAGGATTCGCTTTTTTGACAAGCATATAAATTTAATTTATTAATGTATAATTTGATAACGAAGAATATATCTTAAATCTATTTAAAAAGGACCCCTCAAAAAAAAAAAAAAATCTATTTAAAAAGGAGATTTGGTATTACTAACCATGATCAAATTGATCCAAAAATTTATAAATATATAAAATTTCATCACAGACCAGATATAATTATATATTATTTTGATAAATAATATGCATATATATATATATATATATATATATATATATATATATATATATTTGTAAATAATAAATATATGTAAAATAGAACAACTAAAAAACTCAGCAGAGAGCGTTTTCAACATAAAAATTTTTATTAATTCGGTGTGTTAAAAAAAAAATTATAACCGTGTTATTTTAGGTCGTTACACTCGTAATAAATTAAAAAAAAAAATCAACAGTGAGCCTAGTCACTCGCATATGCGCACCACCGCCCAGAATCATTATCCCCTGAAATAAACCGAGCCGAGGAGGAGGCTAACGGGAAAACTAATCCTCCAATTAAACTGCCCTATCAGGCTATCACCAAATCAAAGGAACCCTCGCTCTTCTAGAATGGGTCCCTAACCAATTTCATTTTATGCTGACGTGTTAGGTTTTCCCACCCTACTGAGACATGGATTCATGTCAGGATATAAATAGGTCCCATCCTCTGGGGGCCCACACGCACGTGTACTTCGAAAGATCAACTGTGGATTATCAGGTCATATCAGTCTATCAGACCAACGGCTTGTACGCACCTGTCCTACATCACAAACCTATACCCACCCGCACTTCATCAATCCCGCCACCCCCTCACTTCAACGCAGGGGATGAGGAAAAATAAAATTAAAAAAAAAAAAACAAAAAGAAAGAAAGAAAGAAAGGAGCGCAGGTTAACTATAATGCGCCGCTGATTGTCCAAAGCCTCCTCCTCTAGTCCTCTACCCTGTCTAACCACATATCAACCTCTCTCTGCCCTCTCTCAATAAAAAATATTGATCAAACCAGGAGCAGAGGGACACAAACCCCAGCGAAGCAATGAAGCACACTTCATCTGAGGCGGTCCCGTCGTTACCATCGCCAGCTTCCTCTTCCTCCGCCTCCGCTCTAACCGACCAGTCACCTCCTGCCACTTCGTCGTCGTCGTCGTCAATACCCGCCGAGGACTTAGCCGTGGGGTCCACAAGGGACGGGAGCGGTGGGGCGCAGGAAACCGTGACCGTCGATCGTCGAGGAGAGTACTCCGCCGTCTGCCGATGGACGGTCCACAACTTCCCTCGTGTTAAAGCTAGGGCACTTTGGAGCAAGTACTTCGAGGTTGGCGGCTACGATTGCCGCCTCTTAATTTACCCTAAAGGAGACTCACAGGCTTTGCCAGGCTACATCTCTATCTATCTCCAAATCATGGACCCTCGCGGCACCTCCTCTTCTAAATGGGACTGTTTCGCTAGCTACCGTTTAGCTATCGTCAACCTAACCGATGATTCCAAAACCATTCATCGGGACTCGTGGCACCGGTTCTCCAGCAAGAAAAAATCTCACGGTTGGTGCGATTTCACCCCTTCCTCTACTGTATTCGATTCCAAATTAGGTTATTTGTTCAACAATGATTCCGTTCTTATTACTGCCGACATTTTAATCCTTAATGAATCCGTTAGTTTTATGCGTGATAATAACGACTTGCAATCAGCGTCATCATCGATGATATCGTCATCGGTGGTTGCGGGTCCAGTATCCGATGTGTTAAGCGGTAAATTTACCTGGAAGGTGCATAATTTTAGTTTGTTTAAGGAAATGATCAAGACACAGAAGATAATGAGCCCAGTGTTTCCAGCGGGCGAGTGTAATCTGAGAATTAGTGTGTACCAGAGCTCAGTAAATGGACAAGACTATTTATCTATGTGTCTGGAGAGTAAGGACACAGAGAAAACTGTTGTGTCTGATAGGAGTTGTTGGTGTCTGTTTCGAATGTCGGTGTTGAACCAAAAGCCAGGGTCCAATCACATGCATAGAGACTCTTATGGGCGGTTTGCTGCGGATAATAAGACTGGGGATAACACAAGCTTGGGGTGGAATGATTATATGAAGATGTCTGATTTTGTTGGGCCAGACTCAGGATTTTTGGTGGACGATACTGCAGTATTCAGTACTTCCTTTCATGTGATTAAGGAGTTCAGTAGCTTCTCCAAGAATGGAGGGTTGATTGGAGGTAGGAGTGGAAGTGGAGCAAGGAAGTCTGATGGGCATATGGGGAAATTTACTTGGAGGATAGAGAATTTTACAAGGTTGAAGGATCTGTTGAAGAAGAGGAAGATTACGGGTCTTTGCATCAAGAGCAGAAGGTTTCAGATTGGGAACCGAGATTGTCGTCTCATTGTTTATCCCCGTGGTAATTCAAGCTTTTTTATGGTTATTTTTTGTTCCAATTATCAATATCTATCCAATATCCTGGCTTTATCAAGTCATTTTTGCAATGATTAATAAATTCAGGAAAAATACAGAAGGCCATTCTAATATGGATAAGTAAGGACTAGTAACTTCTAAATTCTTTAGATAAACCAGACTTATGTTTTGTCTTCAAAGTTGACCCTTCATCCTGAACTTATTTGTCGTAGAATTGTTGTTTTTTATGATACTGGTTCATTTGATTAATTGGATCATGGTGGTGCTACCTAAATTTGCTCTTATTATTAATCCTTAAATTCCTGTGGCTGGAAATATTTGAGCTTAAGGGGCATACACTAGTCTATGGTACTGTAATTAATGACAATCTCCCTTTCTCTTATTATTATTATTATTTTTTCCTTTTTTTTTTTCCTTTTGCTACCATGTCTACTTCTTGCATTGTATTCTTTATGCTTTATTGTTGATCCTTGTGCTTGGCATTGTTTAGAATTTATGTATGCTCATGCTGTATTAGGAAGTGCAGAGAGACTTTGCCTGCAAGGGTGCAAAATTCTGATGTTGGGAATGTGTGAGCCAAATTGATAGTTGCTTAAATTGTGTAGGAGAGTAAATTGATGAATAGTTCCCTGCAACCTTTGTGGTTTCAGACTAAACTAATCTTATATGTTTGGTGGTACCAGGGCAGTCTCAGCCACCATGTCACCTTTCGGTATTTCTTGAAGTTACAGATTTGAGAAATACTTCCACTGATTGGAGTTGCTTTGTGAGCCATCGCTTGTCGGTTGTGAACCAGAGGATGGAGGAGAAGTCTGTAACAAAGGAATCTCAGAATCGCTATTCCAAAGCTGCAAAAGATTGGGGTTGGCGTGAATTTGTTACGCTTACTAGTCTATTTGATCAAGATTCTGGGTTTCTTGTTCAGGATACTGTTGTATTCTCTGCAGAAGTTCTCATTTTGAAAGAGACATCAATAATGCAGGATTTTATTGATCAAGATATTGAAGCTACTATTTCTGGTGCCCACATTGATAAGGTTGGTAAAAGAAGTTCATTTACATGGAAGGTTGAGAACTTCTTATCTTTCAAGGAAATAATGGAAACTCGGAAAATCTTCAGCAAATTCTTTCAAGCTGGTGGATGTGAGCTTCGGATTGGTGGGTTTTAATCTGTGGTCCTCTCTCTGCTGATATTGTGGTTGTCATCTTTTGTTATCAACTGATGGTCCATGTTTTTCCTGATGCAGGTGTGTATGAATCCTTTGACACCATATGTATATATTTAGAGAGTGATCAGTCTGTTGGTAGTGATCCAGATAAAAATTTTTGGGTCAGATATAGGATGGCAGTGGTGAATCAAAAGAATCCAGCCAAGACTGTGTGGAAGGAGTCTTCTATTTGTACAAAGACATGGAATAATTCTGTTCTGCAATTTATGAAGGTTTCAGACATGTTGGAAGCAGATGCAGGGTTCCTCGTGCGTGACACCGTTGTTTTTGTTTGTGAAATATTGGATTGCTGTCCTTGGTTTGAGTTTTCAGATCTAGAGGTTAGTACTTGTGATCGTCCATTTATTTTTTGCCTCCTCCATCTGTGTGAATGAGTTTTACATGATGAAAAAAATGAGATAAGAGTCAAACAAAAGAAATGCTGCTTTAAAAAGAAACTAATAAAAAGAAAACTAATTCCACGAATTAGGAGACCTAATCCCCAAGTTCATCTATTCTTAGTGAAAGTTATCTGGTATATCTTAATCTTTTAATGGTTGTATAATATATGTTTTTGTGTTGTTCACATCTAGGCAACATCGAAGAACCCCAGTACTCAAATGATGTAGGCTGGATAATACCTCTTTTAGAATTCCCTTTAGGCGTGTCAGAATTTATCATAGTTCTTAGCTTTGATTGTTTCACAAAAAATAACTTGTTTGTGGAAGTTAAGATTTTTTTTGGCACAAAAATAGCTTCTTTGGCGAAATTATTTGGAGGGAGGCGTTTTATGAGAAATTAGTTACTTTCTGATGTTCGCAAGGTGTGTTGATAATCATCTTATCAGGATCCAGGCAGCTAATTGTTATTTTACTTTTGTTAGGTTCTGGCCTCTGAGGATGATCAGGATGCATTAACAACTGATCCTGATGAACTCATTGATTCTGAAGACAGTGAAGGAATAAGTGGAGATGAAGAAGATATCTTTAGAAATCTTCTTTCTAGAGCTGGGTTTCACCTCACATATGGAGATAATCCTTCACAGCCACAGGTTACATTAAGAGAAAAGCTTCTAATGGATGCTGGTGCAATTGCTGGTTTTTTGACTGGTTTACGAGTCTATCTAGATGATCCTGCTAAAGTAAAGCGTTTGCTTCTTCCAACCAAGCTTTCTAGTAGTAATGATGGAAAGAAGGCTGCAAAAGCTGATGAATCTTCCCCCAGCTTGATGAATCTGCTAATGGGAGTTAAAGTTTTGCAGCAAGCAATTATAGATTTACTTTTAGACATAATGGTCGAATGTTGTCAACCTTCTGAAGGTAGTTCCAATGATGATTCATCTGATGTTAACTCGAAGCCTTTAGTTGACGGCAGTGGTGCTGCCAGCCCGTTGGAATCTGATAGGGAAAGTGGAGGATCAGAATCAGCTCAATTTCCTGTATATGAAAGATTGGATTCTGGCTTAGATGATACGACCACTGCATGTGCTGTACAAAGCTCTGATGCAAATGGGATTAGCGTACCTGGAAAAGCTCTTCCTGGACAGCCTATATATCCACCAGTAACAACAGCTGGAGCTTCTTCAGAGAATGCTTCCCTTCGCTCTAAGGTATGTTCTTTTGCCACTGCATGGAGTAATCTTCTTAACTCTTGTTTGTATAGTAACTAGTAGGAAGTTGAATTTTCAGACCAAGTGGCCAGAGCAATCGGAAGAGCTCTTAGGGTTGATTGTGAACTCACTGAGAGCCCTTGATGGAGCTGTTCCACAAGGTTGTCCTGAGCCGAGACGAAGGCCTCAATCTGCACAGAAGATTGCTCTTGTATTGGATAAAGCACCTAAACATCTGCAGCCAGACCTAGTAGCTTTAGTACCCAAGTTGGTTGAACATTCAGAGCATCCACTGGCAGCTTGTGCACTTCTTGAAAGACTTAAAAAACCAGAGGCTGAACCTGCTTTGCGGTTACCTGTAAGATACCTTTTTAGAAATGTTTTGTCTTTTATTTATATGGATTATTTTGCTTCACTGGGGTGTGTTGTCAAGGCAACATGAAAGGAATCACTAAATATAAATAGGGATATTTTGAAGCTTCCGCTACAGTTTGTTTATATCATATGCATATATTCTTCTCTTGTTGTATGTCACCATACATTTTATTGAATAATTATGATACCTTTTGTTTCTCAGGTTTTTAGTGCACTCAGTCAACTGGAATGTGGCAGTGATGTGTGGGAACGCATTCTATTCCAATCTTTTGAGCTTTTGGCTGACTCAAATGATGAACCTCTTGCTGCAACCATAGATTTTATATTTAAAGCTGCTTCCCAATGCCAACATCTTCCTGAAGCAGTATGTTTTTCTCTCAAATTTCTTATTATATTTTTTCAGAGAAATTTTCTTCCTGTATATATTTAACATTCTTTATTTTACCCTGTAGGTAAGGTCTGTTCGTGTTCGGCTAAAAAATTTGGGTGCTGAGGTGTCTCCTTGTGTTATGGATTTTTTGAGTAAAACTGTAAATAGTTGGGGAGATGTTGCTGAAACTATACTTAGAGATATTGAATGTGATGATGACTTTGGGGATGACAGCACCTCATTGCCTCGTGCTCTTTTCATGTTTGGTGAAAATGGGCCAACTACTGAAAGGTTGAATGTGGTGGATGACCAGGCGTTTCATGCTAGTTGCCATTTTTCTGATATTTATATCCTGATAGAGATGTTATCTATACCTTGTCTTGCTGTTGAAGCTTCTCAAACATTTGAGAGAGCTGTAGCTCGAGGGGCCATCCTTGCACAATCGGTTGCATTGGTCTTGGAAAGGCGCCTCACTCAAAGATTGAATTTCAATGCCAGATTTTTTACTGAAAATTTTCAGCACGCAGATGGTGTATTAGAGGCAGAAGCCAGTGAACAGCTGAGAATCCAGAGGGATGATTTCAATGTTGTTCTTGGCCTTGCTGAGACATTGGCCCTTTCAAGGGACCCTTGTGTGAAGGGGTTTGTGAAGATGCTTTACACAATATTGTTTAAATGGTATGCTGATGAGTCATACAGAGGAAGGATGCTAAAGAGACTTGTCGATCGTGCCATTAGTACTACTGATAATGGTCGTGATGTGGATTTAGACTTGGATGTTTTGGTTATTTTAGTTTGTGAGGAGCAAGAAATTGTTAAGCCTGTCCTAAGCATGATGCGGGAGGTTGCTGAACTTGCTAATGTGGATCGGGCAGCTCTTTGGCACCAGTTATGCGCTAGCGAGGATGAAATCATTCGCTTGCGTGAAGAGAGGAAAGCAGAAATTTCTAATATGGTTCGGGAGAAGGCAAATTTGTCACAAAAATTGAGTGAATCAGAGGCCACTAACAATCGTCTCAAGGTACCTGATATATTTCAATTGATGCTATGGTCTAGGGGTATCCTATTGAATTTTTATCTGCTTTTAGGATCTGCTAGTATTAATATCTGTAATGATGACAGTCTGAAATGAGGGCTGAGACAGATCGCTTTGCTCGGGAAAAAAAGGAACTATCTGAACAAATACAAGAAGTTGAAAGTCAGCTTGAGTGGCTACGCTCAGAGAAGGATGAAGAAATAACCAAACTTATGACTGAGAAGAAAGTTCTTCAGGATCGTCTTCATGATGCTGAAACACAGATCTCTCAATTGAAGTCCCGGAAACGGGATGAATTGAAGGTATCATACAAGCATATATACATTCCTCCATTTACATGCTCACACATAGTCAACCCTCTCTCTGCATGTCATTCTGTTCCATGAGCACTCCGTGAAATCCAACTGTGTCATGCATGCTCCTCTTTTTCTCTGTGCATCTTTCCCTTGTTTTAATGTGGTTGAGCTCCAACGCTTGTTTTTTGTTGTTATACTTTGAAAATTTGGAGCATCAGTTAATCACTAGTTTCTTCTTCAAAATTTTGCTGCTTTTTTGACAATGATGACTTTTGAATGTGACAGAGAGTGGTTAAGGAGAAAAATGCTCTTGCTGAAAGGTTAAAGAGTGCTGAAGCTGCACGGAAAAGATTTGACGAAGAATTAAAACGTTATGCCACAGAGAATGTGACTCGGGAGGAAATACGTCAGTCATTAGAGGATGAAGTTCGGAGATTGACTCAAACAGTTGGGCAGACTGAAGGAGAAAAGAGGGAGAAGGAAGAGCAGATTGCTCGGTGTGAAGCTTATATTGATGGGATGGAATCAAAATTGCAGGCTTGCCAGGTTCTTGCTTTTTTACATATTGTTTGCTTGTCATCATATCTTAGTCAAAGTCACATAATTTTCCAATCGTTAAAAGCTGGTTTGTGAGAATTTTTTTAATTATCTGTCGTCTTTATGTCACACTGGTTTTTTCCCTCTGTGCATGTGAATTATTAGAGACGTTTTTTTATTTTATTTTATTTTTTATTTTATTTTATATTAAATCGCTTGCTTTTGCAGCAATATATTCACACTCTTGAGGCATCGCTTCAAGAAGAAATGTCACGACATGCTCCTCTTTATGGTGCTGGACTGGAAGCTCTGTCAATGAAGGAGTTGGAGACAATATCACGGATTCACGAGGAAGGGCTCAGGCAGATCCATGCCCTCCAACAGCGCAAGGGGAGTCCTGCTGCCAGTCCTCTCGTGAGCCCCCACTCCCTACCACACAATCATGGTTTGTATCCTGCTACTCCGCCTCCAATGGCTGTTGGATTGCCTCCTTCACTAATTCCAAATGGTGTCGGAATCCATGGCAATGGGCACGTGAATGGTGCAGTTGGACCATGGTTCAGCCACACATAAAAATTCATGGTTGCAGGTTCCTTAATGCCAATTTAGGCATTTGTTTATCTCATTTGCGGGGAAAGGAGGGCGGGGCATCACAATGTGATGGGATGCCCTTTTTTATTTTTTGAGTTATTTGTTGGCATTTTGACTGGTAGGACTATTGGAACACTGGGGAAAAAAAAGAATAACACGATATCAAAGTGAAAAAGGGGGAAGGGCAGTGGTTTAGGAAATGAATGTGAGAAGTTAATCCAATAGAACTAACAGTTGGAAATGTCATTACTTATTTGCTTCTTTCTCATAAAAGTTAATTATAGGCCACTAAAAGTTTTGTTGATTTATGGGTTTCATTTACTTCACTTCTTGCCTTGAAGCTTTTTTGTCTTTAAATAATTCAACCCAATAGTTCAGTCAGCCATTCTAATACACTAATCAGTAATCTCTTCTCTTTGGTTTGTTTTTTCTGATTGTTCTCTGTCTTGAATGGCGATCAGACCGTCACCATGCAATATTTTTCTTCTCATTTATTGGTCCTTTGATTCTCGTTATTTTTTAGCCTCTAAAAATAACTAAGCCAAAGGAAATCTAAGCAAATGTCTTGTAGAACTGGCTTCCAGATTCCTGTTAACGGCTTTGGCGGGAATCATTTTGTTTTGAATTTTTTGGGCTTGATAGCTGTATAGTTCTACCAGACTACCAAATTGTCCCGTCTGGGCCAATATGTGAAGTTCTGCGCCTTGGGTTTTGGTGCCCATAGGATTTGGCCCAATTAAACAAACGTGCTACTCAATATTTCCTATAATAAAATACTAACCCAACTTTTGATCTGCGAGCCTATCTCTGCATGTGAGGCCCAGCCAATTATATATTGAAAGGTAAGAAATGTAATTAGACACCCTTCCCATCTAAACCTGGTGCGTGGGTTTATCATCCATCGAACTGATTTTATAAAATTATTTAGTATAATAAATGAGATTGTTGTTGACAATTCACGAAAAAAATGGTAAAGAATTATGGCACTTTTTTTTTTTTTTTTTTTTTTTTTTTTTTTTTTTTTTTTTTTTTCAAATAACAATCAACTATTAGCTTGGTATATACATGTGTAAGCTAGTATTTTCCTTAAAGAGAGAATTTTTGAATGCATTTCTTATATGCTAATATATACGTTAACTTTTGATTGTTTATTATTATTATTATTATTATTATTATTATTATTATATTCAGATGATATTTTTAGAAAATCAAAATAAGGTTTATTATTTTATTTTAATTTTACCCTTGTCTAATTATTTGCATTGAACTTTGTTTCAATGAAATAAGCATAAGTTAAAGGGTAAATTAATCTATTGTTCCTATTTTTTCTAAAAATAAGTGAAAATTTGTCAAATTTAATTGAACAGAGGGAGCAATTAGCTTGAGAGTAAAAAGTGCTAGATCTCAGAGTTACCGCTAAATGATGGGAAAGAGAACAAAATGCTGAGTTGGAATTTTAAGTGTGAAACAGTGAAAAAGAAGATAAAATAAGCTAATATTAATGTACACGATTTGTGAGTCTGTCAGAGAGATAATGATGATAATTATCAACCCAAAACGTATCGTGATGGAATAGAGTAAGAGATCAGGAGGCTTGGAAAATTCCCATCTTCCCCTAAGAACGCACGATGATATTTCATTTGCAAATGAGTGGAGGAGGTTGGATTATTTGCATTTGTATTATTATTACGCAACACAATTAGGTATTTGGTACATAGAGAGCTTGGACATCGGCGATTGGACGTTTCATTTTCTCTACTTCTTCGCAAAGCTTATCCTTCAAAATCGGAAGGTTCTAAAATTGGTCACTTGAGTAAATTCTCGCTACATGTCATTGCAAATACCATTAAAATGTGATACAATAAGAGGTATTTTTCAGCTTACTTTGTTCAAATAATATTATCAATACATTATCTTTTTTTTTTTATTAATTGAATAATAATAATAATAATAAAAGGCCCGTAGGTTTACCCTTGTTGACTTTACAAGTCGCGGCTATACAATTAAGAAGGAGCCCCAAAAGATTAGGATTTAGGAAAGCATGGAAAGGAAAAAAGAGGAAAAAGTCAAATAAAAACGTGGCCGATTATTATTATTTGACTTTTAAAACGTGTCCTTCTCTTACACCTTTCTCTGCTGTTTCTTCATACTAATTTCTAACAATCTATTTAAATTCATTCACATTTCAAAATAGCAAAACACAGCTCTGTCTTTCTAATATATTTGGGGAACTCATAACCTTTCCATCACTTTTGCCTATTAATTTTCCTTCAGCTCCTGATTCCTCTTTTTAGCCAGTTTCTGGACATTATCAGGTTTTTTGTTATGAGCTTGGCTTCTCCCACCATGTAAGCTACCCTATACTTCTATGTTCTTTATCATTCATAATCAGTCTCTCTCTCTCTTAATTATATCTATAGACCAAAACAAAATTTTCTTAATTTGCAGGATGAACAAAGTTTGCTGGCCTTACTTCGATCCTGATTTTGATAATCTCCCAGAGAGGATATACGGACCCACGTATGTCTATACTTAAAAAATACATTCCATTATATTACATTTTATAATAAAAGTTTGATAATCTTCATTAATCTCATCCATTAATGCAGGTGTAGAGTGTGTATTGACAATGAAACCATGGAAGATTTCACAGTAGTAAAAGTTGATAGTGTGAACAAGCAAGGTCTTCTCCTAGAAGTTGTGCAAGTCTTGACAGAATTGAATTTGAGCATCTACAAGAGCTACATTTCCTCAGATGCTGGATGGTTCATGGATGGTAAGAATAATATTAATTTTGTTTTTTTATAATGGAAATTTAATTCTATATTTTTGTGATTAATTAGTTCCTTAATCTTCTTTCTGTAGTTTTTCATGTCAAAGACGAACACGGCAACAAACTAGACCAGAGTGTCATTGACCATATCCATCAGGTAATCAAATTAATTAATCTTCTTAATCTATTTTCAAACTATTGATTAAATCAATTAATTAGAATTTTAAACTACCTAATTAAAGCGGGAAAACATTAACGCAGGCAATAGGTACAACAAGAGAGACACAGAGTCCGGCGAAAGCAAAAACTTACGTGAATGATTTTTTCGATATCCATGACCATTCAAGCGAGCACACCGCCATTGAAATGAGTGGCGCCGACCGGCCAGGACTATTCTCCGAGATATTGGCAGCTCTCGTTGATCTTCACTGCAACATTGTAGAAGCTCACGCTTGGAGCCATAACGCTCGCCTTGCTTGCGTAGCCTATATTTCCGATCAATCCACCGATAATCGAATAGATGATCCGCTCCGGCTAGCCACCATCGAAGACCACCTAACCACTGTGATCCGTGCCTCAGGGGCTCATCCGAATAACCAGGAAGTGAAATCAGGTGGAATTGTTGGAGTCGAAGTCACCATGACTAATGTAGAAAGGAGATTACACCAACTACTGCTTTCACTTAGGGATTTTGATGGACCGCCGGACTCACCAACGTCAGGATCCGGATCAGTATCGGAAAGTGAAGAAGAATGGAGGAAAACGGTGGTTTCGATAGAGAATTGCGAGGAGAAAGGGTATTCTATAGTGAGTATAGAATGTAAAGATAGGCCAAGGCTTATGTTTGATACGGTGTGCACGCTTACCGATATGCAATATGTGATTTTTCATGCTTCGATTGGTTCTCGGGATGATTTTGCGTTTCAGGTATGTAAATATAATATCTTCTCTTTAAATTTGTCAATTTTTTCTTTATTTTTTTTCATCCAACACTTTTTAAAAATATAAAATATTTCATTTCAATTGTATCCTTATTTAAATATCTTTTATCTTAATTAAATCAATATTAAATTAAAAAATAATTTAATCAATTATTTTTATTTTATTTTAATCAAAGTCATCCGATCATGTTTTTAAATGATGTTTTCTAAAATGAATATTGTTATTGATGAATTTAGGTCTGGCTATTTTGCAATAACAGGAATATTTTATTCGACATATTGATGGATACGCATTAAACACAGAGAGCGAAAAAGAACGAGTAATAAAATGCTTAGAAGCTGCTATAGAGCGACGAGTTTGTGAGGTAATATACAATATTAATTATTATCGATTATATTAAAATTTTGATTTGATTTAATTATCTTTTCTTGTACATTAATTTACAAGGGTTACATAAATTTGTTTTATAGGGGTTGAAATTAGAGTTATGTGCAGAAAATCGAGTGGGATTGTTATCTGATATAACAAGAGTGTTACGAGAGAACGGTCTGACTGTTGTTAGAGCAGACATAGCAACGCAAGGAGAGAAAGCAGTGAACGCTTTCTATGTGAAAGACATGTCAGGCAATGAAGTTGATAAGGAATTTATCGAGTGTATGAAGAAGGAAATGGGTCTAATAGACCTTGAGGTCAAAAATGATATGAGATCACCAACTTCTCGAGAAAGATCTCCTTTTTCTATTGGAGACATGTTTAAATCCCAAATTGAACGTGTTTCTAATAATTTTGTTCCAATTTAAGTGAATCTTGTAAATATTTTTTCCAAGTATTTATAATTTAGGAAGATCGTAGAATCGGTAAAATAAAATTTCTTATAATAGATTAGGTTTGTAAATAAAGTATTTAGGATTGTAAATAAGATCTTCACATTTCAAATGTTAAAGAAAGTGCCTTGTCTTCCGTTGTAAGGAGTTGTGCAGGTGCAAATAGGTTGTATATGAATTCTTTATTTTATTTTAGATTGTATATAAAAAACTATCACGTTGAATTTGATTGTTTCAATTATATATGGTCTATTCTCAATTAATTTTTCTTCATCTTTGCATTTTTCTTTGTATTTATGTATTTTAAGAAGTAATAAAAGAAAAAAAAAAAACAAAATCCATCTCCGAAAAGCAATATTTGGTGACACCGTTTGGACTTAAAAATGTGTGAGAAGGTGAATACTGTGGAAGATGAAATCCTATTAAGTGGGCCTAAAATGTGCTAGGCGACATCCACAAGCACTGAAATATTGAACAGGCTCTGAGTTTTGGGCTGGGCTTAACAAATGCTTTATAAATCAAAGGAAAAAAAAAAAAAAGAAAGGTATTGTAACTGCTTTGGAGTCAAAATCCTGATGAAAGAAATATTGTATTATATGCTATATTGTCACACGTGGGACTTAAATTTTACGTTTGCATTATGATTCCATGCCCGTGATAGTTCCAATTTTATATATATATATATTTTTTTCATCTGTCAAGTCTCAAATTTAATCTCCTAAGCCAAATAGAGTGCAATATCATATGAAACACATCAAATCTCTTAGCTGGCTGGTTCAACACAAAATGCCTCCTAACAGCTCTTAAACCCTCCCTAAACCTCTTGTAATTTTCTTCTGGAACTGATCTCAGCACCTCTTTCAGTCTCGGAATCTCCGATACACTCACCTGTATTGAAAAGGCCTCCCACCTTAAAACATCACTAAATGGCAGCACATACGAATCTGATAAAATCACAGGCACGCATTCTGCATAAATTGCCTCAACAATTCTAGGGCTAGCCACTTCATATCCACTTGGACATAGACAATACTTGGACTCCAGCATGAATGAATAATAGTCCATGTCTTCAGGGAGATACTCAAAGACACGAAGATCGGAGTCACGGTCTTTCCAGTGATAAAGGAGGAGGGGACGGATTGGGCCGTGCAATCCACCGGCAAAGAATGCAAGGTAAGGACGCGAGGCATTAGAAGGTGGGAGGGATAGGAGTTTGGATGGAACATTGCCACCATAGAGATGGATTTCAGGTAGGCTTACATCCTTTCTGGGATCGAAACCTTCAGAAGTGTTGGCATTGCATAGGACTCGGATTGATGTGCTATAAAGGCCAGGGCTGCCTCGGGATGCATGTGGACCCTGCAACAGAAATTAATATATTATGTATATAAATTAATTGATTAAACTGTGAGTGCTAAACATCAATTAGAAGAAAGTGGGAGATAATGGAAACGTGGGAGAAAAAAGAAACGCACCCAATCATGGCAAGCAAGCATGAAGTGGTCAGCCCCATAAGTTCGATTCCAGAAGGGGTATTTGGTAGATATCACTCTTACATAATCAGCTACGAACTCCTTCAGTGGTGTAAGATCGTAGGTAAAAGGCTTGTAGAGATACTTAACCATCCAGGTAACGCTGAAGGGCATGAAATATACGTGGGCACGTCGATAATCCCTCGTTCTATACCTCCTGGCCCCATGTTCTATCTCCTGTATAAATCTCCCTTCTATCGTATATATGTCCTTGCATGGCCCATCGTGGACAATTGGTGGGTCCCCTTCTGAGTACACGTAGACCTTGAATCTCCTCTCCATTTCCAGATAACTCCTGATATATATAATAGATATATACAGTTTTTGGAATTATTCTTGAGTATAATATATGCCAAAAAAATATTCAGAAGCGTGTGAATGAATGAAAGTGAATGAAAAGCAATTTTGGTATTTATAGAAACTAGAAAAATTGATCTAGTAGAGAGAGTAAAAACTCCAAATCGTAATGATGGTAATGGTGCAATAACACTGAAAATAGAAAGCTAAATGACAATGATATGAGATTATATTATTGCTACTCTAAAATCACATGGCTAACAATTAAGAATCATTAGGGTTTTCCTTTCAGACCTCAATTTCAGGATTAAATGCTTATTAATTAATTAGAAGACTAAACTAGTTCAAGGAAAACTCAAGCCAAACAATTAAGGTCCTCAGATTGGTAAAAAAATTATAAATCATTATACTTGAACATCATCTTCAACCTTTTTAGGTAACTATAAGAAGTAGAAAAGGACCACTTTGTCATTTGAGCTGTAAAGGAGTGCCTCATTCAATAAAAGAAAGAGTGTCTTGATACGCTGTCTTTACAAGAGGCAGCAAAGGTTTCTTTATTTACAATGCTATGATGATCTAAGGGTGTGAATAGTTCAAATGGCAAAAGAAATGAGTGATTTTTGAGTGCGCACTTCACACACAATGTCCATGCTTCTGCTACAAGAATTATCCTCATTTTGTTAACATTATACATAAAAATATAGTATCAATAAGAACTTGGGTTTGAAAACAAAAAAAGAAAAATTATACATGCACAGAGATACAGAGGGATAAAAAAAAAAGAAGGAAAGATAGTTATAGTCCTGGCGGTACGAGTACCTTAGAAGCAAAGTAATTATGTTTATAGAGTTCAAAAGCTGTAATTTAATGATTATTAGTTATTGTAATGGAAAAATTTATTAGAAAACGACTTACTGGTAAAATGCAGCGCGGTTACGATAAATCATCATTTCAATACCGACGTCGCTTCGGTTGACGTCGGTGGTGATCGGTGAGAGTTTTCCAACTGATGAAGCTGCTTTGCGTATGGAAGCTCGAGCTCGAGCGAGTCCTCGTTCCAGTTCTTCTTCTTCTCTGCTAATTATTGTTGAGAATTTCCTCTTTGATATACGCACCATCAAAATATTCAAAATAGACATCAGACAGAAAAGCAGAAATTGATCTAAAAGAAATACTCAGAGACAAATTTAAATTCAAACGTTTCTAGAGAGAGAAACTGATCATCTATCCTCTCGTTTCTTAAGAGAGAGAGCGCGCAGTTTTGCAGTGAAAAGAGTAAAACGAAAAAAAAAAAATAAACGAAAAAGAGAAGAGATTGAGAAATTAGTTGACTGACTTACAATGGTAGTTTTGTTTCTGAATCGGTTCGGAGAATTATAGGTGAACGGAGTAGAGTGAACATAATGTATTTGGTCGGAGCCGGTGACCGTCGTTTGGAGCTGGACGATTGGAATTGTGATTGACGATTTAAGTTTCGAAACCGAGGAGCTCATAAGAAATGAGCTAAAAGGACAATCAGAGACTATGAGAAGCACGAAGATCAAAAGAACACACAGAGAAAAATGAGTGGAGAAGGAATATCCATGCAGTTTTATCTCCATTAATCAAGTTTTCCTTCTCTATTTAAGTTCAAAAGATAATTGAAGTCGCGAGGGTGTTTGGCTTCTGCGACTTTGCTTTCTTAATTTGCTCGGGAGATACAGAGAGAGAGAGAGAGAGAGAGAGAGAGAGATCG
Organism: Jatropha curcas; assembly: GCF_041381405.1. Lineage (NCBI taxonomy): Eukaryota > Viridiplantae > Streptophyta > Magnoliopsida > Malpighiales > Euphorbiaceae > Jatropha > Jatropha curcas. The sequence continues at coordinate 964,698 of NC_143158.1, read as the reverse complement.
TGTGAGGGAAAACTGAAAACGTACAGGAGTTTGAAAGGCTTGCGCACACACTGAGACGTTTTGTTCTCTCTAATAAACGCGAAGAAAAGCGTGACATGAGATTTTGAAATTACGGATTTAACACTGGAAAAGATATTAGTTGACAAAACTAATGAGCATGAACAGTGAGCATATGTGCTGTTTCTTTTTTGTTTTTTCCCTCTAATTTTTCTTTTTAATTTAATTTTTTTTCAGAAAATAATATTCCCTCCAATGCAACTTGTCAAATTACCTAAATTTTGTTAACGGTAATTTAGTTTACTGATTTTATTGTAGCAATTTGTCCAATAAAGGGAAAATTTTATTATTCACATACATTGTCCACAATTTTGCTGTGAGGAGGACTCGAACTCGAAACATTTCACTCTCCGCATCTTCTATAAGACATGGGAGATCAATCAAGCCGCACACCAGATTAGCAAATTTACTTACATTTATATATTAGGACCAAAAATAACAAAATAGTAATATTAAAAAAAAACTTTTTTTTGATAAGGATTACTTACCCAGATTGGGTTTATGGCTCCATACATATGGACAAAAAAAATTTATTGAAATGAAAGCATTTTTAACCAAAAACTAAAAAAAAAAAAGATAAATTAAAAATAATTTTTAAAAAAGTTTCTATTTTCATTAGTTTTAATCCACCATGAACCTCTTAATATATAGGCTAACTCGTACACCACCCCAATAAAAAAAAATCTTTCAAGAGATATATTTATGCATTTGTATATGTTAAAAGCAAAATGATCAAAATATTAAAAAGTAAAAATTCAATGATCAAAATATTAAAAGCAAAATGATAAAAAAACAAAAAATTTGATTGAAAAATACAAAATTATCAATTTATATAACTTTTGATTTTATCTATCATAACAAAACATGCACTTACCAATAACGTTGTCTAGCCTAAAAAGCACTATAAAGGTCTCGAGACTAAAATTTCTCAGACTCAAACCCTTCTTCCCAATTAATAATTACAAAAATAATATAATTACATCATAATTGCAATTTATCAAGTTCTAAAATCATAGAAAATTTTGTACAAAATTTAATTGATCAAGCACAATTATAATGGAAACCTAACATTAAGCCTCCTGAGCCATACAGAATGCATTACCATATCCAATACATCATAAGGCTTTGTTGGTCTGTTGAGGATGAAATGTCTTTGAACTTGAATAACCCTCTTTTGCATTCTCAAATACTCACTCATTGATATTCCTTGAAGAATTGTCTTAATTTCTGGTATTCCTGCGATCGGAATATGGACGGAAAATTTTCTCCAATCAAGAACATCACTAAACGGTAGAACATAATAATCGGAAATGATCACCGGAACACAACCTACATATATTGACTCGACCACTCTAGGACTTGCAACTTCCCATCCACTAGGGCACAAACAAAATTTGCTTCGACTCATTAACTCAGTGTAATTCATGTTCTTTGGGAGATATCCATGAACTTGAATATCATTGTCTTTTCCTTTCCAGTGCTTGAATAATATCTCTCTTACATACCCGTGATCTCCTCCGGCGAAGAAAGCCAAAATCGAACGGTTCTTAGGAGGATAGCAAAAGGGTTTTGGAGATAGCTTGCCAAATGGAAGGTAGATTTCTGGTAAGGAGACGTCTCTTACTGGTATAAATCCTTCAGATGAGTTAGCATTGCAGAGAACCCTAATGAAGTGCTTGTAAAATTCAGGGTGGGCAGTTGATACATCTGGCGCCTGAAAATCAAGAATAGAGAAAATTAATTAATAAACCTAAAGATCAAGGGATATAATTAACAAGAAAAAAAAGATTAATTAAGTATTAATTACCCAATCATGGCAAGAAACCAAAAAATGGTCTGCTCCACTAGTTCTATTCCAATATGGGTATCTCGTAGATATGGTTTCAACATAGTCTTTGACAATGATCTGCAACCGTTGGCGAGAGTAATTAACGTAAGGTCTATAGACATATTGGATGATGGCGACTATACTAACAGGAAGAAAAAATGCAAGAGCCTCGTCGGGATGGCGAGCTGAAAATAGGCTTTTTCCACTTTCTAATTCATCAATGAATTGTCCTTCTGTCGAATAAATATTATTTACTGGACCATTATGAAATAATGGTGGCTCTCCTTCTTTGTATGTCCATACTCTAAATCGTTTCTCCATCTCAATGTGGCTCCTGGAATAAAAAAAAAAAAAAAAAAAAAAAATTCAATTTCATATATGAATCAATTGGAATGGTGGTGGCATTATATTCAAATTCTTGTATACCTTTTTCATTACATTAAAAATTTTGTATTTCCCTTTTGTTGTGGCTTTAATTAAATGCACAAATGGGAGACCATACCTACGAGAGTACAATTGAATGCTGAGGCTATAAAGAAAAAAAAAATCTAGGGTTATGGGAATTCCATAGACATAAAGAAAGTTTTGAAATTGAACATATAAAGAGATAACAATTAATTGTCAATTGATGAATAGGAAGCTATGGACATGCAAACACAAAAGAGGCAGAATACGATTTCTTAGCTTATTATCTCCATACCACACTGTTTGTAAGTTAATTGGACGTACGTATTCTCTATTAAATTTATATTTTTAAAAAATTAATTTAATTACTATCATTAACTTAATTAATTGCAAGTAAAAAAAAAATGCTTCAAGAACTCTAATTTAAGCATACTTTCTTGGTGATTAACTGAAATAGTATAGAGTCAAAGAGAGAAAAAACAAAAAAAGTCGAAAATAAAGGAAAATCTTAACTGATGAAAGGCGTAAGGGTTCGTGTAAACAGATCCTCTGGGTATGAAACTATCATGCTTGCAAGATGAATAACTACGCGTTCGACCCGCATGTCGTATAGCTGCTCTTGCTCTTGCTAATCCTTCTTCCATTTCCTCTAAACGACTTTTCACTTTTACCTGTACATTATAATTTCAATTAAACAACACACAAGAAATTAATTAATACTATGAGACAATCTCACTTTTGTGCTTACAGTGACAGGAATGGCGCTTGCATTAATGGCTACGCTTGAAACGGGAGAAATGGTGTCTAAAGCTAGGCTTGGAATAGGAGAAATGGTGAGTTGTGGTGATTCGTTATCGTTGGGAATTTTGGTGTGGTTTGAAAGAGAAGAAAGAGAGAAATGAGAAGTTAAATGATACTGACGATCGATTGTTGAGAAAAAGAGGAGGAGGAATATAGAAGGGAATAAAATAAATGGGGTGGCGCAACTGAAATCCGCCATTGACAAAATGAGTGTCAATGACAGTGAGAGTGAATTGGGTATTTGTTTTTTATGAGGAAAAAAGATGAAAATGGTGAAGGTGTACGTAGAACTTGAGTCTTGCTATCTCAATCTTTTCTATGTTTGTAAAACCACATATACCTGTCTCTGTTATAAAAGAAAGAAAGGTTTTAGGTTAAGCTATCTTCAAAATCCTCAGGGTAGATTTTAATGGGATCTGTATCTTTTAGGGTTTATACAATAAGCAAGTTTATTAGAAATAATAATGGTGTCTGATGGTTATAATATCCAAAAAAAAAAAAAAAAAAATTTAACAATAATAATCATTAATAACTAACGGAATTGTATATTGGTATTTATTCAAAAGGAATAGCCTTACTTATAATTTTTCGAATATCCATATATATATATGGTCTGGTTTGACTTGCACATAAATTAAAAAAATTTAATTAATATAATTAAACTATAATTTTTACTTCATTTTTTTCTTAATATACTTTTACATTAGTATTCATAAAAATCATATCTATATTAAATTGTTTTGAAATTAATTAAATATTTTATTAAAAAGAATTTTATGATAAGATTAAAAATATGTTAATTTTGTTTATCTCAGATTTAATTAATAATCACAACATAATATTTTAACTATTATATTTATTAATAAAGAAGTATATTAAACAAGGGTAAAATAATAAACTTCACATATTCTTCATTTAAAATAATAATAATAATAATAATAATAATAATAAAACAATAATGTGAGACAGATGAAAAAGGAAAATAAGGAAAATATAGTATTTTATTATAATAAATGGGGTATGGCCTATGGCCCCTTATATAAATGTGTGTATCTATTAGTTCCAAAGAGGTTCAAATTAAAGTAGCGAACTTATACATATAACTCAAATTCTTATGTAGAATTCCGTTGAATATTACAACGACAGTCGAAAAACAAGGAATTGTGCGGATTACTGATCAGTAATTACTTCAGTACCATTCCAAATGAAGAACAAAGAAGCAGCAGGGGCTTTGGGTTTGGGTTTGGGTTTGGGTTTTGCAAGGAAAATCCCCCTGCAATTTATTTTTTCATTTTAAAGGCAAAGATTTTCCAATTTTCTAACACTTCAGAACTCCTAATTTCTCCAGTGCTAGCTTTATGTCATTCACATTGCATCCCTCGCTTTCCACAACATTGGTACTGTCGTATGGTATAACATCTTCTAACTTATAGCTTCTGTTAGCATGAAGCTTGCGGGCAGCGCTGCCGATTCCCTTTAATATAACTGATTTCTTGAGTCCACCAACCAGGCCTTCGTAATCTGTATCACCACATTCGCCCACGAAAACCACAATTTTTGATAAGTCTGTGCCCCATCGAACATATAGATACCTGGACAAGTTACGCGTTAGTATGTTATGGTCAGACCTTACTCAGCTTAGCTTAAAAGTTAGTTATTAGAATCAAAACTGCACAAGACCTATTTAAGTAACCCTTCCTCAGCATTCAATTATATGTCTAGAGCTACTTGGAGAAAAAGAAGAGTTATCACTAAAATTGAGCAGTGTCATTAAGATAGAACCTAAATTGTGGTTGTTGAGATCATCGGCCGTGTAGGCTCCAGAGATAAGTTCATAACAACTCAATGTTTTCAGACCTAAATGTCGGGGAAAGAAAAATAATATATGCATAACCTCAATGTGTACCTGAGAGCTTGGGATCGAGAAGCCAACACTGGGATTACATTTAGCTTGGTACCATTCTGACAATAGATTACATGACATCTAAGACCCTGAATTCTCATCAATTTCCGAAGTTCTTTGTATGGAGGAATCTGTAAAGAAAAATGAACATGTAAGATATGAGAAGGAAGGAATGTAACTAAAAATAGATTTTTTAAAAGCAGAGCCTATATCATAATGGAGTTGGTGAAGGGAGAAGGGGGTAAGAGAAGTTTTACCAAGGATGGTTCTTTTACTTTAAATGCATAGCAATATGCAGTTGATCCTGATTCATCTTCAACAACAATTTGTTCCTGTCCATTATAATCATTGACAGAAGCAGCCCAGCGAACCAAAGTCTTCCTCAAGCCTTCTCCACCCCAACGGTATTCGATATGTGAACTGTAATCCAAGTCTAACACAAAGGGAAGCCCAGCAACATTCTCGGTGCTTGAAGATGGATAATAGATTTCACTACCACTGTTACAGATGAATGCATCAAATTCCATTTGGCTCAAGCCTCCTGAGGCCAGAAGCGTGTGTATCTCAGATATGGTCATGGATGTAGATAAAACAAAGCCTATCAACCCTGTAGAATTTTCTTTCCTCACAGCTTCAATAACCATCTTAATAGTTTCTAGAAAATCTACAGCTGTATCACCATCAACTGCAATAACATAAATATAATTCCTCCGCCTCAGAGATGGAAATTTGCTACAGCCAATATTATGGTTCAGTTTGTCTGTTGAGTCACTCTGTATGCCTCCTATAGCACCTTTTGACAATATCAGAACATTACTGCCTGACTTGTTCTTTCCATCTGCAGTATTTTCCTCAGTATCTAAAGAATTATCTAGAGTTCCACTTTCATTTTTGTCTCCATCCAATGAAAGCTTCAAACTAAGAGATAGATCCGTAATGTCTCTTAAAGAATCACCAGGTGAATCAGGTTCTGAATTTTGAATCCCATCTTCACTTCTCTGCCATGTTGGATGCCTATGCCTGCAACTGCTTATGCGGGCTAAGTATGTTTTACAATGTTCAGGCCATGAGAAAAGGTGAATATTTTTCAGTCCATTCTGCCTGCATCTTGCCCAAAGTTGTTTATCTGAAACAAGCTTCAAAAGAGCATCGGCAATAGACTGCTGGTCATGGGGATCAACTAGCAGTCCATTATCAAGTACCTGTAATCAGTCAATCATCAAAATTGATAAACTAGTACGAAACATCAACTCAGAGCAATTACTGAGTAAAGACAAGAAACTCATTCTAAGGAAAAAGGAGGCTCCAGTGTTTAGCACACCCGAAGAATGTCAACAGGACCCCCATTTTTTGTAGCAACAGTAGGCAAGCCATAAGCTGCAGCCTGTTCAGCGAGGAGATAATGTTAAATTTTCTGAGAATTTAACATCTGAAGCAGTGAATTGATCCAGATAAGAGATGAAATGACAATTACCTCTATCAAAGTAAGCCCAAAAGGTTCTATGAAAGCAGGATTGATGAAAACACCCTGAAAGATGCGAAGAAAAGGAGAGCAATGTGATCAAGTAATCCTACTACAACTAAAGTTTTAAAGAAATAATAATTGTACCTTTGTTTTTGCTGCAAGACGATAAATATTAGGAACATCAGACTGCTTGTGGTGTTTAGGATAAGCCACATGGCCATACAGATCATATTTATCAATGAGCTTAATTATGGAAAGAAGATAAGATGCATTTGGGCCTGACATTTCATCAATATCATCACGGTTTCCCATTATTAAGGTCTGCAAGAATAGAAAAATGACTAAAATAATTGGCATAGATTGAATCTTAAAGTTGAGAGTCATAGAGAGGGTATGGAGCCATTTCAATGGTTCAGCACATTCAGGGAAGTATATGCACTAGGTTGGCTGAGTTCAAAGACAACTTACAAGGTTAGCAAGTTCCCTCAGCGGTTGGCATTCACCAAATGCTTTGACTAAAGTGGTTATATTCTTTTTAGGGTCTGGCCTGGCAAGGGCAAGTATCATGGGCTTTCGGGGGTTTGAAAAGAAACGCATTATCTGCAAAATCAGAATTCGTGGAGTCACAATCAATATCACACATATATATGGAAGAAAAACTCATTGACATAATAAGGTTGCAGGCTGTTGGAAACCAATATATGGAGAAGTCAAAATTTTTAACACCTCTGACCAAATTGGTGGATCAGGAGCAGCAGGATTCTCTTCATTTTTCTCTTCTTCCGCATCCATATCTCCATTATGTGGAATGATATGGTGTAATTCCATTCCGGGAGGAATTACCTAGACGTAATTGTCAAAATTTAGGAGACAGAAAGAAATAGGTTAGGCAAAATATTCCATCTAAGAAAGAAACAACCAACCAATATGTAGAAGAAGCCTCAAGCAAGAATGACATCCGGATACTTACCACCATACGAGGCATAAACCTGCCATGACAGCTTACTCCCCTCTTGATCCTTGCTCTAAGTTTGCGCTCTAGTACAGGATCAAAGCCATCATAAAGGCGCCATTGTTCTTCTATCTCCTGGCGGGTGCTAGTTATAATAATCTCAGAAGCATCAAGAGTTAACTCCTCTGCTTCTATTCGCCGCATTATTTTGTATGTTGTATTTATTTCTTCCCTTGATTGCCGTCCTTGTTTCAAAAGTTGTTCAAGCTTATCTCTTCCCAGTGAATGACCAGTAAAAATCATAGGAACATTGAGAGCTCCAGATAGAAGAGCAGCAGAGTCCCCTGCATCAGCATAATGCCCATGAATTGCAATAGGCCACACAGGATTTCCACCACCAACTTGCTCCCCCAACACTTTGGACATCTGGATAATATGCTTAAGTGCCCCATCCACAAATTCTGGAATATAAGGCCAAAGGAGTTCCTTTTGTATATATTTATCTTTTGGGCCAAATGGTATGCGTATTATGTAAGAACCACTGCTTTCCCCAAGTTCCTGCATAGAAGTCTCAGACTTCATTGGATTCAGCATCTCTGTTGGTTCAGCATAAATCCAATCCACATCTGGAGCTGATACTTGTCTTGTAAGCAAATCAACTCGATAAACCCCTGGCATTGTGCTTAATGCCCTTGCAAGTTCTACTACATACTTAACCTGTTTAAGAGAGAGAGAGAGAGAGAGAGAGCAAAAATTCAAGAATTCTCCATGCACAACAAAATTTAAGACTGTTGGGATGGATGCCAAAAACTGATGCAGGATTTCAAAGAAAAAAAGAATGAAAAAGAGCCCGCAATTTACCTGGCCACCCGTATCAGAATCACGCCCAAGCTCCATGTTTTCACCGCGTATCAAGCCATGAAGACTGCATAAAATTGCTTGTTAGACAAAAAAAAGCCAATGTTGGAAAGAACCCCTTATTTAAACGTATAAGGAAGTTGACACTGAAATAAAGCATTTAAATAACCTCATTACAATGTCAGATCTTAATTAAATTGCAATTCATGCCTTATCAACACAATGTAAAGTTTCTTGTCCTTGAGTTGATTAGTCCAATTCTCCATAACATCAACAGAACTTATTCTAGGCATTCTTCCTCCAGCACCATCACCATGAGATGAAATGTCCCCATGCACATCTCCTTTCTCTCCTTCTGATAAGTCTTCAGACATATCAGCAGTAGCCTCTCTGCGGCCTCTTTCACGTTCAAGCTGACGTTTATTTTTACGCTGAAGTTCCTCTCCCTCAAGCTAATTGACAAACCAAATTTCAGTAAGAAATGAAAGGCCAAATCTCCGGTTTTATAACCAGATATTTAACATATAACTACGAGTGGAAGTCCATTTACTGTCACATGGGTTGTATTATTTTCCAATTGGGCATTACTTTATATTCATGAACATGATTACTTCTTTTAATCTGCAAGTATATAGAACACTAAGCAAAAATATACACATTCTATGATTCTGTAACTAACATATATGTACCCCCACAAGAAAGAAATAATCAAAATTTTGAAAAAGAAAGACAACACAACAATTTTGACAGAAATTGGATTATGATCAAAATCATTACATTCATGAAGAAATGCAAAAGAAATGCTCAAAGAACACAGTATGAACATAAACACTATTGAAATCCAGTGACTCTATTGCTTTCACTCTCTCTCTCTCTTTATTCTGGTCAAAAGTGTCAAATCACTCAGCCCCAAAAGGTGAAGAACTTGTTGCGGCTGAATAGTCCAAATAAGAACACATCGTGCATAGAGTACTTATTATTCTCATGTCAGTGTCTACAAATAAGAACTGCCACCTGGCAGGAGACAAATTATGACCTTAAAAGTCAAAATTAACAGAAAAGAGGCGTTGATTAAGAAAGAACCAAGTGGAACTTCAAATGTCCTCTACGAAATGCATACATACTGATAACTGAAAATCCAAACGGTACCACAAAAACAAAAGGTTGAAAATTAATTAAAGACAAACCTGTTTCTTCTTCCGAGCCAAGTTCCAAATCCTCCAACACATGTTCTCTAATCTGGTATTCCTCTCTTGCGTGCTTCTCATAGCTGCAGCCTATATATTAATTAAGATTATCAAAATCCGTAGCAACTCAACTAATCAATTTTCAAAATTTAAAAACACAAAAAATCGATCAGAGAACAATATTGAACAAGAAGAAGAAATATTCGCGCGTCGTACTCGAAGCCAGGAACGATGGAGATCAGTCTCGTCAAAGCCAGTAATAACCTCTTCGACGAAGTAGCGAGTGGGACTGAAACGACCTCTCTCCCTAAGCAACAGCGACAATTTTGCATTGTCAATTCCCGGATCAACGTCGAGTATTGCATCCAGGTAACTGTTTATCCAGTCATTTCCCGCCATCTTTCCTGTAAATCTATATGCAAAGTAAATAGGAGTAAATCAGGGAAATAATTTAGAGAGCGAGAGAGAGTGCGCGTGTGCAGTTATTACCTTTGTCGTTTGAACACGGCGAGAGACAGGGGAAAGAGGTGGCGTTATATATGGAACTAAGGTGGCGTTGTGTGTGTGTGTGTGTGTGTGTGTGTGTGTATCCAACTTTGCGATTTCTCTGGAAAAAGTAGTACCTACAACCTGCTTCTTTTCAAGCTCTCGGAAGTCAGTAGTATTGCATGACCAGCAAACCAATGCATGACACGTCCAAATTATTATTCACTTTATATTATGCCAGACTATGCACCCAACCGCGAACATGTTCCTCTTTTCCTAAATTTGCAAACGACCTTATTTATTTCTATATATATTTTTAATTTTTTAGTATAAACTTAATCTCGTTTTAAATTTCCAATCAGAAAATAAAACTCATTCTAAATCAAGATTAATAATTGTTTTTCTCTCTTAAGTGATTTTCAATAGATAAATAGGTTATCATAATTATTTTTTAAAAAATAGATAAAGAAAAATATTAATTAGGACATAATTTAAGAATCCAATTTTTTTTTTTTTTGTCTTTACTTGAAACTTTCCTTGTAATTAAATCTTTATTTTTCTATTTTAATTGTGAATTTGTGCGTAACATTTTATATTAAGATGTTACAAATATGAAAGAATAATTTGGTACGAGCAATAAAAACTGAAATGAATATGAAAAACAGTTACATAAAAATCACACATTCAACGAATAAAATGCTTAAATTTGGCAATTTTGATTAGATAGTAATCTAGTGGAAAGTCTGTAGAAGAAGAAAGAAAAAGAGGAATATTGTAGAGAAACATGGGATGTCTTAATTTATGCTCTAGATTTTTTTATTGGATTAATTTAGCATTATAATACAGTGTTTATTTCGATTGACCAATCACAAATCACCAAATGGTTTAAGATTACTGTCTTATATCATGCGAATCTCAAAAGGAAAATATGCTAATCACGTCCTTAATTTACCAATCTAATCTTACCTGATTAGATTGTGAGTACCTGTACTTCTTTATTCTACTTTTCTATAATAAAACCTAATTACCAATCTAATATTCTCAACCTAATTGTTTAATCAAGATTTCCATCCCCGGAGAAGATTTCGTGCGTAGGAAAAGTATCTACCCGACGGCGAAACGTTTCTTATGTCGTTCAGTTCCAATATAATGGCCGTCAATGTTTAAAACTTTAAAGCCCATTCAGGCCCTGGAACTTCTGGCACCTCGATGGTTTTTTTTGGGCTTAAATATGCTGATGGGCTTATTTATTTGATTGGATAAAGACCATAACTCATAACTCATAAATATCATTGCTTTTGGAAGCTTTATTTTTTTTATTTTTTGGAGAAAGGGCATTAATAATTATTAAAATGGTCCGGAATCAATTTGCAAAGGCTAAGATGTGAACTTCTGTTAACTTTTCTTTCACGTTATAGCTTATGGTATCCATCTTTCGAATTGATTTTCCTGTTTCTTATACATTAATGTTGATTATTATATACTATTTATATATAAATGGTTTTTTAAAATATTATTACTGATTTTAACCCTTTGTTTAATTAATAATAATTAATTAAAAATAGGTTAGTACTTCACATTCTATTATTCCTTTAACTTTTCAAATAATGGTAGCTTGATTTGTTGTGGGACCAGTCCACGTGTAGAATTTTTGTACAGCAAGCTAGATCTTACCCGGCAGCCGTTGGTCACATAAACAGAAGAAGATGTAGAATTAACGGTTAACTGTTGACAAGTCAGAAACTCGCGGTGTATACGTGTCATACGACAGGTATTACAGTTGGCTTAAAGACATTGGTTACAACAAGCAACCAAAGGATCAGATCCCTGTCTCGCTCTGCTTCTAAATCTTTTAGTTCACAAATCATAATCGCCACCTGTAATTTCAAAATTCTCCTCTATGATCCACATATTTTAGTTTCTACTCAGTTATGTCCTTTTCAAGGGAAAAATAAAATAAAAAACAAAAGTAAAAGGGCTAATTTGCAAATCAGAAGAAGCGTCCTTAATGTTAAAATCAAAAAGAAAGAAAGATCAAGAAGATAAGAGAAGCGAAGAGAACAAATTACTTTCCATTGGTGTTTGCAAATCAACAGAGTTTAATTAAGACTTGCAAATATTCCCACGTACGTACTTTGCCTTCGTTAACAACTTCTTCCTCGTTCAAACGAATCAAACTCTCCTTCTCTCTCGCTTTCTGACACGCACACGAATTGTTAGCTCTTACAAAAAAAAAAAAAAAAAAAAAAAAAAGAAGAAACAGAGACATAAAAGGGTGTGTGTTCTTTATAGTGTAAAAAATGGGTTTCTTCACAGGTATGATGATTGGAATGGCAATTGGTATTGGGTTGATTTTAGGATTTGCTCGTTACCAGAATGTTCGATCCCAGCGTCGCTCGGAATTGGTACTTTGACGGGATTGCTTATATGCTCTGTTTCTATAATGGGTTTATATTTAATAAAGTTCATTAATAAATAATTCATGTTTGAATTTTTAGGCAAAGACAGTGGCTGCATTTGCGAGGATGACAGTGCAAGATTCAAGAAAACTTCTGCCACCGGAGTTCTATCCATCTTGGGTCGTCTTCTCACAGAGACAAAAGTTGAGTTTAAATAGAAAAGGCAATGTTTGTCTATTTCTTGAAGGATATCATTCTTGATTGAGTCCAGTTCATGATCTAACATTAGCTTCTTTATTTAATTCAGTTAACTTGGCTTAATCTCCAACTTAACAAGATTTGGCCTTACGTTGATGAGGTAATTTAATTTAATTATTTCTTTTAACATTATGACGGTGATTATGAATGTGAGTGTGTGATTGTTATCATTATTGTTTATTCTTTGGTTCTGGGTTTGGTTCATGCAATGGCATAGGCAGCATCAGAATTGATAAGAAGCAATGTAGAGCCAATTCTTGAACAATATAGACCTGCGATATTAGCATCTCTTAAGTTTTCCAAATTGACCCTTGGTACTGTGGCTCCACAATTTACAGGTTATAGTCTGATCAATACATTAGTTTTTGTAATTATGGTTACATGCATGACAACAAAATTTAATTAAATTTGCATTTTCATCTAGGAATTACCATTCTCGAGGAGGGTTGTGAACCTGGTAGTGTTACTATGGAAATAGAGATGCAATGGGATGGAAATCCAAATATTGTACTTGATATCAATACTAGAGTTGGTGTTGCTCTACCCATTCAGGTAATAATAGTCTGAAAATATACTATTTTCTTTCTTGCTCTGCTGTAATATAATATGGATTGCTTTCAGCTGAGGATGAAATCATTCTTTCTAACTACTGACTATATAATTGCTTCAAAAAGTCATAATTCTTTTCAATTTATCTAGGTGAAAAATATTGGATTCACTGGGGTTTTCAGGTTAATCTTCAAGCCTCTAGTTGAAGAAATTCCTGGTTTTGGAGCTGTTTCTTATTCTTTAAGAGAGAAGGTGAATTGCTACATTCTTTAGCGAAAAAATAAAAAAGCACTTTGAAGGTTAAACCAGCTATATAATAATGTATTATGCTTCTTCCTGCAGAAAAAGCTGGATTTTACACTTAAGGTTATTGGTGGTGACCTATCAGCAATCCCTGGAATTTCTGATGCTATTGAGGTTTGGGAGGGAAAAAGTTATTCTTTGGTTCTTTTATTTTTTTTTATTTTTTTTCAAATTTACATCTTTTCATGAAAATCCATTTCTCTTATAAAACTGTATTTCTTGCTTTTTACAAATAACTTGTAGTTATTGATATTCTCTTGCTGTTTCATTCAGGAAACAATACGCGACGCTATTGAAGATTCTATAACATGGCCAGTTAGGAAAATTGTATCAATATTACCAGGAGATTACAGGTATGCTAATTTTACCAAATCATTTTTGAACTCTAAAAACTGAAACATCAATTTTCGTTTCCACATTTTCTCAGTATATCAAAATGTGAGTAATGCCTGTCAATTGCATAGTTAAGATGAACTTAAGGTTGGCTCATAAGTTCTTGGCAAATTATACTGAGAAGCAAAAAATTATATTTTTCTGATCAGCAATCTTATGTTATTTTACTAGTGACCTGGAGGCGAAGCCTGTTGGAACATTAGAAGTGAAACTAATACAAGGCAAGGAGTTAACCAATAAAGATGTTATTGGGAAATCTGATCCTTTTGCAGTAGTTTTTATACGTCCACTGCGCGACAGGATGAAAACCAGTAGAACAATTGTAAGACAAGATACCCTTTTCTCCACTTAGTTTCTGTCTCTTTTCTATTAGATTATTGGTAATAACCAGTACAATATCTTCAGAATAACAATTTGAATCCCATTTGGAACGAACACTTCGAATTCATGGTTGAAGATCCATTAACTCAACGCTTGACAGTAAGAGTTTTTGATGATGAAGGAGTTCAGGCTGCTGAACTCATTGGTTGTGCTCAAGTGGCACTAAAGGACCTTGAACCAGGAAAAGTGAAGGAAGTATGGTTAAAACTAGTGAAGGATTTGGAGGTCCAAAGAGATACTAAATATAGGGGTCAGGTGAGAATTTTTATTTTTTGTTATGAAATTTTGATATTATATTAAGTAAACAGGAAGTGTTATTAAATTCTCACTCTGCTTTTGGCATTAGGTGCACTTAGAGCTCCTGTACTGTCCATTTGGCACAGAGAGCAACTTGAAAAATCCTTTTAATCCTGATTTCCAACTAACCACATTGGAAAAGGCTTGTAAAACTGAAGAAACAGAAGAAGCTATTCTTAAAACCTCAGCCTCGCAGAAGAAAAATGTTATAGTTAGAGGAGTACTATCTGTCAATGTGGTAGCTGCAGAAAACTTACCGGCAGTAGACTTGATGGGAAAGGCTGATCCTTATGTTGTCCTTCAGATGAAAAAATCTGACACAAAAGTCAAAACCAGGGTAAGGTTTAAAATAAAAATTTTGTTCTTTTTCCTTTTCTTCATTTTTTTTCACTTATTCTGCTTTCTCAGGTTGTAAATGAGAGCCTCAATCCTGTTTGGAATCAAACATTTGACTTTGTTGTAGAGGATGCATTACATGATATGCTAATATTGGAAGTTTGGGATCATGACACTTTCGGGAAGGTAATGCATATACATTTATAGTTTTCATTATGTTGCACGGAAACGGAAATGAGAAAATGTGAAAACGACAAAGGAAAAGAAACACATTTTAAAATATAAGTTTACACAGAAAACTGCATTTTATACAAGCGGAAACGTTTCTGAAACATGAAAATATAAATGGAAAGAACTTTCCGTCCATCATAGATTTTGGCCAGTCCCTCGCATTGAACTAACATCAATTGATCTTTGTAAATCTTTTACAGGATAAAATTGGGAGATGCATAATGACACTGACCAGGGTTATTTTAGAGGGGGAATTTCAAGACAGTTTTCCACTAGAAGGTGCTAAATCAGGAAAGCTTTTTTTGCATCTCAAGTGGACACCACAGTTAAAATTTCGTGATGGTACTTGACCTATAAAAATCAGAATACAGGATAAATTTTTTGGCTTTTCATGCCCTGCTCTCAGCAAAGCGTCAGGGCCCAATATGAAGCTGTAAAAAATTAAAGATGAACCTCGAGAAAAACATCATCTCATGTGTAGATCATAGCCGCCCCCCTCCCTTTTGTTTTTTTTCCTTTCAAATTGAAGCTAGGAAGAAATATTTTGCTATTTAAATAATTCTTAATATTTTTTTGACTAACTTTTCTAAAAATAAATAAGTCACGAAAAATATTTTTTTAAAAAATAAATTATTGTCTGAAAATAAAAATAGCCTTGAATTTGCAATTGTTTCGAACTTTCTTTTGAACTTTAAGAAAGTTTAAACTTTCAGACTTTTTGATAGTGAGGAGTCTTTTTTTCTTTTCTTTTTTTTTTTCAAAATTAGAGTGAAGTCTATCTATCACTTCTGTACCTGTTTATTCATGGTTTTTCATCAACATGAACTATGCTTATATTTTTTTTTTCTTTCTTCTCTTTATATCCTCCCAACTTAATATTTAATCGTTTATTTCGTTCACAATTGTTAAATACAAGTTGATTTTTCTATATTCAAGATATTTTTTTTTTATTTGATTGTTAATATTTGGTTACTTATTATTTTTATAAAAAATTTAATAGGCATTCTTTAGTAAGAGGCTAATTAGTAATTACTGTTCTTCTCAAAAAAAAAAAAAAAAAAAAAAAGTAATTACTGCAGTGTTCTGGATTTGGGCCATGGTTAGTTAATTGACTGGTAGGTTTGTTTCTTAGTTGAGTTTCTTTTATTTGGCCCTACATAGCCCAACTTCAAAACTTACTGTCTGAGCAGCCAATACCATGGATCAAACGCAGGTTAAAGACGACCGCTCTCTGTTATACATGTTAGAAGCTTTGAGAAAAGCTTCGAAAGATCTACAAAACAATTCCATATTCATAACCCATAATCCTCAAACCATTATGGAATCTCTGTTAAACCTTCGAAATGAAGCAGACGCCTTATTCTCTACTAACCCAAATCTTTCCAAGCTCTGTAATTTATTGTTTACCCTCAAAACCCTACACCAGAAGATCAAAACATCCCAAGGCTATAGCCTTAAATCTCTTCTTAGCAGGCAAATCACAAACTATAAAATTTACCAAGTGGGGTACGCGATCGAGGCTGAAGTTCAAGCCTGTATTGATAAAGAATGTGTTCGAAATCTTGTCAGGATTATTCAAGAAACAGAGTCTGACTCTGAAGAGGATAAATTGAGGGTATTGAAGGGATTTGAGAAGCGTTTATCGCAGGGTTTTGATGGTGATTTTCAAGAATTGGTTCTTAGAGCTAAAGGATTTTCGCTTCTTGAATCGTTAATATGTGACTCAACTCGGCCGATGAAAATTCGAGAACAGGCCGCTCTTTGTGTAGTTGGTTTAGTTAGATTTAACAGGGATGTGTTTGTGGGTTTGGTTCTAATGGGTCCGATAGTTCAATCTTTAGTATCAACGGCTTCTGATTGGTCAATACAAGTTCTCTGCTCACTTATTAGATTGATCAGAACTCCATTAATCGATGAAATTGAGTTAGAGGGAGAAATTCCAAGAATTATTAGCTTATTTAGCTCTCAAGATTTATCAATTCAAGTTGCGGCCATGGATTGCGTTTACGAAATTGCTTATTTTGGGAGAAAAGAAGTGATTGAAGCTATGATAGAACAAGGATTGATTGAGAAATTAATGGAATTGCAGAGATCAACATGCGGAGACGACTTGGCCGAGAGAGATCAATTCAATGGAAATGTTTCAAATGCAGAGGTTTGCGCAGAAATTGTAAAGAAACGGCCATTTGCGAGCTGTGTTGCGAGGTTTGCTTTGCAAGTAGAAGTAGGAGAGGGATTGGAACGAAAAGAAAGAAAAGAGTTAAAAAGGGAGATATTGAGAAGAGTTAGAGAGGCCTCTGTTTCTGAAGCAGAGGCTGCCTCTGTCGTTGCAGAGGTACTATGGGGTTCTTATCCTTGAAATTATTCTTATACCAATTATAATTTTTGACCTAATTTTTTATATTCAATGCAATTGGAAATTAAACCCAAACTTTTGGAATCGGATTTAGATTTATTTCATATTTTATTTGGTTGATAAGAATTCAATTATGTTGAAATAAAGACAAACATTGATGTGAAGATTATGATAAAATACTTGGGTGGAATTGCATGGGAATATACAATCTTTGATGCTCCTTCCACATATACCTAAATAAGAGAAAAATGATTGTATTTGAATGATTTATCTAAATTATTAGACCCACCTAAGTGGGTGGAATAGCTCGTCTGCCATTAAGAAATCCCTATCTGTACAATTCGTGTGACACATTTATATGATATAAATATTAATAAATAATAATGATAAACTATTGACGATATATATGAAAAATACTTAATATATGAAAATAAAATAATAGTATTTTACTTCACATAACATGAATGGTCCTCTTTTTAATAATATATTTTTATAATATATTTTTTGCATACTAAATAATTATTTTTCTTTTATAATTTTTGATTTTTTAAATGATTTTATTAGTTAAAAATATTACTTTCACCGATATTTATCATATTTGAGAGAATATTATATTCTAAAATACTTGTCGTATATTTAGATGTAACGATAATAGTTTTTTTTTTTTTCATTTTTATCATTTGTATATGACCAACACTGGTTAAATAATTTCCATTCAAATGATAAATGAGGCGCAGTATAATTAATTTATTCAATAATTATTATAATTTAAACAAATTGAATATTTTTCTTAAATAATGTGAAATACTTAAATATTGTAAATATTTGAAAATGAAGGGAGGAACAAGTATTATTTCATTCATTTCTAAAACAAGGAGCTTTTTTTTTTTTCATCCAATCATATAAAGTTAATTTTCTACAAATTGTATAGTTTTAGGGTGCTAATTTTGCATTATTCTGGAATTTTCTATCCCTAATACTCCATTCCTGGCAAATGCTTGAGCTATCTTTCTAAATACTTATTATATTTATAAATTTTATAAGTAATAAATTATTTTTTATTTTAATTTTGATATATAATAATAATAATAATCAATTTATCTGTAATTTATTATAATTTAAACAAATTAAATGATTTTTTAAAAAAATACTAATAGTATTTGGGAATGGAGTGCAAAATTTCGTTTTCAATTTTCTGAAAAAAGGAATAAACTATTCAATTATTTATTATAGGAGAGAGAGTTTGTGTTGGTACTAACCAATAAATAAATAACAACTTAAACTTAATTTTAACACTTGAATAATGCTTTTCTACCTTCCTTCCCTCCCATTAAATAAGTCGCCATTCTCTGCCACTTTCTTCTCTCTTTTGCAAGAATCCCTCTTTTTATTCTTTGTAACTCACACAACCCGGCACTCTAGTTATACGTTTTTCTTTTCCTCTCTCTCTCTCTCATTCTCTCTCTTCTTTCTTGCATTGAAGCCTACGTCAATTGAAGAGATCTCTAATCAGCACTTGCCGCTGACCATTCGGATACCGATTGCTGGTTTCAAGATCCGAGGAAATTTCACAGATCTCTTCTGTTTCTGCTCACTTCTCTACTTGGGTTTTCTTCTTCTTTGAATTTGCTATGAGTTGGAGATATAAGGCCGGTCTGTTCTTGATATCTGCTGTTGTTATTATATGGGTTACCTCTGCAGAAGTTACCCAGGTGGGCTTCTGATTTTATCTTCTTCTTTTTTTCAAATTAGATGTCTGTCTGCTTAAATTTGTGGGAGATTAGTTCATATATACATGCATGGTTTATAAATTATTGATTTTAGCTACTGCCTTTTACTACTGCAATTTGATTTTTATGTACCAGTTGCTGATACAAGCAGGTCGTTTTGTTTTCTAGCTGACACAAGTGTATACATACATAAATTCTATTTTCTTGTACTTGTTGACCGAATTAAAAAGTTTTGTCCGTCAACAATTCAATTGGAGATATTTCATAAACCTCGTTACATATCTTGGGTGGTCTAAATTAGTCAAGGTTTATTTGCTTTATAAGTAAACCAGGTCAAAAAAAAGGGAAAGCGTATTGTTGTTCTGGTGATATAATGAAGTGATTAAACAAGTTGAGTTCAGTTGCTAGACTCAATTAACAGTGATGATTTCAACACTGTTTCTTGATTATTTTCTTGTTTCCTGGCAAGAAAGAAGAGGTATTATGGAACGCTGTATATTTTTGCTAGCTAACTGGTCTAAATTTCACAGGGTATTTTTACAGACTACAAGCAGCCGTTTGCTGTGACATATCTTGGAGCTTCACTGATGGTAGTTTACCTTCCAATTGCATTTCTTAAAGATTGGATTTGTAAGATGATAAAGCGTCGTTCTTCTAGAAGTGGTAAAGGTGAAGGAAGCTTAAATGAGTCTTCTGATGGATTAAACTCTCCTCTAAGTCGGAAAATTTTTGAAATGGAACTTCAGGGAACTTTAAGTAAAAAAGGCAGTGAAGCGGACCTTTCATCTCAAGCAGAGGCAAAGCCTTTGGTTCCTAGACACAAAGATGATTTAGATGTTTTGAAACATGACAAAGAGCTCACAGCCAGAGAAATTGCCACTTATGGTTTTTATATTGCCCCAATCTGGTTTGTAACAGAGGTATGTTTGTTCTAGTTGCGATATTTAGGCATCTATTTTTTGGGCTATTTGTTAGTCTGGGAAAATCAATACCTTGGTATAAATGTGTGTAAAAAATGAATAATTTTCCCTCCACAATCTATGTGCACCAGTATTGTAGTATTGCTCTTAGGAAGTTAATACTAATTAGGCCTCTGAAATATTAGCTACTCTTTATTTCTAAATGTGGTATACGCATGTAAACATAGGTTTCTGGGTTTGTTCATACAATTGAATATCTGTATCGTTGTTCAGCATGTGCTTGTAAGTTACGAATATATGTTTCCTTAGAGTGATGCACGAATGCAAGTTCTATAGAGGTCTTATATTCTTGTTTTACAGAGATTTTCAGTTTAATAGCATCATAATTAAGGAATTCAAGTTATTCCTTGCTTTCTTGATTCTGCCTTTCTATTTTATGCAGTATTTATCAAATGCTGCTCTAGCACGTACGAGTGTGGCAAGTACAACAGTTTTGTCATCAACATCAGGACTTTTTACTCTTTTCATTGGTGTGTTTCTGGGCCAAGATACTTTAAATGCTGCTAAAGTAGTAGCTGTGTTTGTGAGCATGGCTGGTGTTGCCATGACTACTTTAGGAAAAACTTGGGCTGCAGATGATTCTCAACTAAGTGCTTCCATGTAAGCCTCTACTTCATCTTTGTTGGTTGTCATATCAGCTTTTTTGACTTCCCACTATTACTTTAGTGGGAAATTTCCTATGCCTCCTCAATTTTGGCACTTTGATAAACTGAGTTCTCTTACTTCATCTCTGCTATACCAATAATATTTCTAGGGGTTCCATCTAATGCTGCACAGCCAGGGACTTAGTTGACTAACAGTAAGAATTCAATGATATAATGGACCCAAATTAAAGTAAAAGGCCCAATAGACCAAAGTGCCAAAGTTCAAGGAGAAAACTGGAATTCACATCACTTTAGAATTAAATGAAAGAAATGATGTTATTGATGCTTTTGATCTGCCATATACTCTCATGTAATGTCCAATCACTTCTGTTGGATTTTGACTTCAGTCTCATAAACCATTTGATCAATACAAGATTTGGAAAGTTATAGTTAAGGTCCATAATCTAGGATTCACCTTGTTTATACTGAAATGTTATATAGCATTAAGATTCTTCAGTAAAACTGTCAACATCTTTGTAATGGCCTAAATATGCTAAACACCCATGCGCCCTACCGTACATGTAGTTGCTCCTTATGCAGAGTAGATCATTCAAATGTCGCATGCTATTGTTTGAGCTGCTATGATTTGTTCAGCTTGTTATTTGTACTGGATTTTCTGAGCATTGACGGTTGATACTTTCTGTTCAGCAATGGGAAACGCTCTCTTGTTGGGGATCTTTTTGGCCTTCTATCAGCCATGTCATATGGTCTATTTACCGGTTGGTCATAGGGTTCTCATTCAGTTATTATTGATGTATTGGTCCAATGGTGTATTACTTTCTATGTAGTCTTTGTTCTAATATTATTCTTGCAGAGTATTGTGTTTCATTTTACAATTATTGCTGCAGTGCTTCTTAAAAAGTTTGCTGGCGAAGAAGGAGAGAGGGTTGATGTGCAAAAGTTGTTTGGATATATAGGACTGTTCACACTTGTAGCTTTGTGGTGGCTTGGTAAGAGATATTCTTTGTTTAATTTTCTGTTGATGAGGTTAAGTCTCTCAAATGGATTAGATCCATATCATGAATACTCATAATTTGGGAACTTAGTGCAAGCTATTCTATTAAGTCACAATCTACCTCTTTCTCTTTTTTCAATTCAATTTTTGTGACCCTTGGCCATATTGCTGGATGGAACTATTCCCTTTAACTCTGAGAAGTATTAATGTGCAAATGAATGAAAATGGCTACTTTAACTAATAATTAATCGTCGTTTTTGATTTCTCTAACAGTTTGGCCATTGACTGCCTTGGGAATAGAACCCAAGTTCACAATTCCTCACTCTGCTAAAGTGGATGAGGTTGTTATTGCAAATGGCTTTATTGGAAGTGTGCTCTCGGACTACTTTTGGTATGTTTGAAGCATTTCATTTTGTAACTATTACTTCATACATTGGCATTATCTTTTTTGGGCTAATTTTAAAATTTGCCCCAATTCTCCATAGGGCATTGTGTGTTGTATGGACAACTCCGTTGGTAGCCACCTTGGGAATGTCACTCACCATCCCTCTTGCTATGGTGGCTGATATGATGATTCATGGTCGTCATTATTCAGCTATTTACATTCTTGGCTCTGCTCAGGTGATGTATGTTTTTTTAAATATGCATCTGATTTAAGGGTATTACTTGATAATGGAAAATAACCTACCCTTCCATATCTGTCATAGATATAACTGCAGAAATGTTTTCTAGTTTCCGTTTTTTTGTTGTTGCCTAGATATCGTATCATGAAATCATTGGAAAGGGGTAATGGTTCGTACAGATCCCATATTCATAAATTGCCATTCCCGCCAAAATGTAGCCATTATGTTTCTCTACGTTACAAAATGAACATGGCATTTGGGTACCATAATGGGCTGACTAGAGACTGCATTGCATTTTAGCCAGGAAGCAAAGTTTGTTAATGTTGCTTGTGAGAATACAATGCTATCTGCACGTAATCCTATCAATCTGATGGCTTTCATTGGTGGTGCAACAGGTATTTGCAGGATTTGTAATAGCTAATCTTTCAGATTGGTTCTCAAAAAAGTTGGGATTATAGCATTTGGAGAAATCACGGCCGTAAATCTCGATTCTTTCTTGGGGCATATCTCCACCATTATGACTTCATGCCAAACTGATATGATCAGCCAATCCTCGAAATGGGTTGCCTTCATGGAGAAGTGATAAGTTTGATGACGATGATGAACTGTAATTGAATGCTTAAATAGAAGCTAGAAGTTTGTATCATGGGTATAGTTGGGTGGGTCAGGTTTGTGTGTGGAGCCCCAATTTCAATAAATACTTTTGGTGAAAGAAAATGAAATTTGTTCTCTATGTATTCCTGGATTTTGTAAATATGTTCTTAACTTGATAAATGAAGAGTTGTTTTTAATCCATTTGCTGTCCGAATGAAATTGGATTATTATGTTTCTTCGAAGCGAAATAAATTTATTTATTTGTTTTTTTTTGTCTATAGTCACTGGTATAGGAAAGTCCATTAGGATGCCAATATGTTTGGCTCAAGTACTGTATGGGACTCTTACAGTGACAATTTCCATACCAATGTTCAAATCTGAGAGAAAGAATTACTACAGTCAATCCGTTTGTTGGAATCCAAGACCTTTAAGGTTAACGACACGTCATTTAACAAAATAACTCTTCTCGGTTCCTGCAATATGATGTTATCTTCAAAGGCCGTCGTCGAACGATGAAACGACAAGTAACATTCCACAAAATCGCGTGGGGCAGCTTAATTGGGTAGGGAAGAGTCCAGAACCAAACTAATGGGCCTAAACGTTCAGACCCATCACTAGGCCCTGAACGTAGCTACTCAACGCCTTTCCAAAAACTCTCTCTGTTTCTGGAAATTCATTCAACGCAATGTCCGTTACGGATTTTCTCATTTTCGCTTGCTCAGTTTTAAATGCCAACTCCAGCTTCAATTTTCTCAAATTTATCTGTCAGATCGTTCGTTCAGTTTACCTACTCATATAGGTAGATTACGTATATTTACGAAGCTTGTAAGTATACTGTAGTAGCCGGCGATGGAGAGCTTACCAACGACCACAAAATCTGACAGGCGATGGAGATCGAAGCCTCTACAGAGCTCGAAACCTTCTCTCGTCATGGCCTTCTTTTCTTGCCTCGCTTGGCTCTATGTTGCTGGACGGTCCGTTTTTTTGATCATTTCGCACTTTCCTTCGATTCTCTGTTTGTTTCTCCAGAAAATGTACCATCGAGCTTAGCAATTTAATTACCAGATTAGGATGTCTTTAGCGCAGAAGCATCGAATCAATTGGTATAATTCTGAATATTTACAATTATAAACTATTGACTTGGCCACGTGATTTTGTCGATTTGGGGTCGATGGAATTTATACCCAATTTCAATGGATCCACTGAATGACAATTCAATAGCTACGCATTTTTGCAAGATAACAGGCTTCTAGACACATATCTCTTCCTTGCATGCTTATCTAAGCTAACAGAACAAATAAATGGGCGACGTTTGCTTTATTGATTGGATACAAGAGCACTGATTAATGACAATTTATTTTTCCTTTTTTCCTTGGGAATCGGCAGATTGTGGCAAGATGCTGAGAACAGAACATTGCTTTCTAATCTTCTTAAGCTGAATTCGGCCCAGGTTTGTCCGTCAAAAACTTCTTTTATTTTGGGTTATTTTTTTATTCATTTTTCCAGTAAAAGGAATTTTAGATAAATGTCTTTTTTTTTTTTTTTTTGGGTAGAGACCCAAGGTTCTCACTGTAGAAGATAAGCTAACTGTCCTAGGATGCAAGTAAGTTTCCTCCACCTCTGATTACCATGTTTTTTTCCCGTCAAAATTAAACGTCATAGTCCAGAGATAATATTCTGGTTTCGTTTCATATTTAATGGTATGATTTATAGAGATCTGGAAAGGAGAATTGTGGAAGCCGAGATGGAGTTGACCCTGGCCAAGAGTCAAGGGTACCTCAAGAACCAGTTATCGCAAAAGGAGTCTTCTTCAGGACGAAAGCTTCTCGCGGTTATTGGAGTGTATACTGGATTTGGCAGTCGATTAAAGCGAAATATGTTTCGAGGATCATGGATGCCTAGAGGTGAGTTGGGATTAGATTGCATAGTATGTTGGCTTTCTAGAATATAGACTAGGTTAACGTTAAATTGCTAAATTTTGTTCATTGTGGTCATGCATTTTTAGTTCCATACCTTGCACTTTGATATGCAATAAACTTTTAAATCTTAGATTTGAATATACTGTTGTGTATTCTATTTTTCTGATGCAGATTTTGACTTTTGAGTTCAGAATATTAACTTGAATTCTTTCTTCTTTTTTTTTTAATGTTTTCCTTTCAATTGCCTTCTTTTGGTTGTTCCTTCGTCGAGAACACAATATTATAATTGATCTGAATTTTAGTTGAATCCTTCTAAATTTCACATCTTATATCATACTGATTGGGCTCTCATCCTTATGACATTGTCATGTTGATACTACTTTCATGTCAGGCTTCATTGGTTTTACTTTGTGAGTGGTATCACAAGTTGTCTTGTTGCTTTTCTAGGTGATGCCTTACAAAAACTTGAGGAAAGAGGAGTAGTGATACGCTTTGTGATTGGTCGGAGGTTTTCCCTCATACTTTAAACCTTGTTTTAAATATGCTTTACTTTTTTTTATTCATCATTTTGCTTTGTTTCTTTCTATCTTATTATGAGTATTTGTTGAAACTGGCAGTGCCAATCGAGGTGATAGCTTAGATCGTCTTATTGATGAAGAAAATAGCTCAACAAAGGATTTCTTGATTCTTGTAGGTGATAGAATTTCATAGTTATTTCTTTATTTGTCAAATATATACTGACACATTTTTGTAGTATGATTTTATTTTCATCAGTTTTATATCTCTGCATAAACATTTTGAAGTTTTTAATTTTTTTCTCAATTAGAAATCATGTTCAAAAACTAAAATATAATTGCAGACCTTCATTCAACTAGTACAAGTGAATATAATATATCTGATGTACAAAACTGTCGATGCATAAAGCTTTATTCATTTCTTTGCGTCAAATGTATTTGTGTTATGATATTCTTCTTCTGATTACATGGACTTACAAACATTTAAAGCAAAAGGTCTGATTGCACTTATCAATTTATCAGGAGGGCCATGAGGAGGCATTGGAAGAAGTGCCAACGAAAGCAAAATTCTTCTTTAGCACTGCCGTACAAAATTGGGATGCTGAATTTTATGTGAAAGTTGATGACAATATAAATCTGGATCTTGGTATGGTTTTGGTTTCTTATCCATTTTCCTAAAGCAGCAATGTTTTTATACTATTAATTATTCATCAGATCTTATTCATTATAATTTAAGTTTCTCTTTCTTCTGTAACAGAGGGGTTAATTGGACTTCTTGAACGTCGTCGTCGTCAAGATAGTGCTTATATTGGGTGCATGAAGTCAGGAGATGTGATAACTGAAGAGTATGTGCTTTATAATATCTTGTCTCATCCTAGAATTGCAATTGCCTATCTTGCTTGATATTATCTGAGACATGTTATATGCATCCAGTTTCTTGTGCTTCTCACATAGGTGCTGTTGTTCCGTGGAGTGCAAGAAATTCTTCAGTGGTCATTGATTCAGTTTTATGTTGTATGTGCAATTACTTGCTAATCTTATAATTCCTATGAGTTCAATCCAAAGGCTCTCATTTGGAAATTCTAATTTTGTCTAAAATATTTATTCTAATAGTGGTGTGGCGTATTGTCTATTTTGTGATTTTCCTGGTCCTAATGGTGATTCATTTTTGATTATCTGAACTTCTATTGATTTTCAGGGGAAAGCAATGGTATGAACCTGAATGGTGGAAATTTGGGGATGAGAAATCGTAAGTCTTCTATGGCATGATGGCATAGATAAAATTGCTGCGGAATGGTGCAAAACTGAAATTTGACCAATATGCATATTTTGTTGTTTCAGCTACTTCCGGCATGCAGGTGGTGCACTTCTAATACTCTCCAAAAATTTGGCCCAGTATATTAACATAAACAGGTTAGTTGATACTGCAACCGGACAAGTTTTGGGTGTAGAGTCGAACCATAGATTGTGGAATTGGGTTATTTAAACTCGGGATTTGTTTGAGACTACTGGCTCAGTGTAGCATGGCTGGTGATATGAGAACCTCTATAAACATCATTATTTTCTAAGTGTAATTGCAAGCTGATAATGCATGTGAAAAATAAGGATTAAACAGTTGAAATCATAGACCCTCGTCACTGTGCTTGTGTGGCAGTGATACTCAAGGGCCGCAAGTCGGTCAGAATTATGAGGAAATAAGCTGCTTAGTTCTTGTTCCAAGTCTGGAGGTTCAGCAATTTCCAGTATGCATTTAGTTTTATCTTATTTTCAATTTTCAATTCCTTATTACATGCAGTGCATCTCTAAAGACTTACGCTCATGATGATATATCCATTGGATCTTGGATGATGGGTCTCCAAGCAACTTATATAGATGACAATCGTCTTTGTTGCAGTAGCATTAAACAAGGTGAATTGGCTGCCATATTGCCATCTTGATGAATTTTCCTATCGTGTTCAAGTTTCTCTCTTCCCTTTTTCTTTCTTCTTATTTAAAGGTAAATTTTTCACTCGCAGACAAAGTTTGTTCTCTAGCATGATCAGATTCAGAGGAGAGAGGCTTTACTTACATGGGGATATATATATATACCTGCTAATTTGCTGCGTGGGGTTTAGAAGAACATTCACTGAGATCTGTGGTTCACAAGAGAAGCACATATCTGTTTGCTGCACCCACTTCAAGGAGAACCGGAGCACTCCGTAGATGATTCTTTTTAGATGCGGTGATTAGCTGCAATTCTTTTTAGATTAAATACAGCCTACAACTTCATGAACTGTTGACAAGTTTGTTAAGATGCTTAAATGTTATAAAAAGGAGGACTTGTTTTCTCTACGAGTTACATGATCATGTTCTCCTGTTTCTCCAGTTACTCATGTCAAATGCAAGGTTGTTATCTATTTACTTATTTAAAGCTTGACATTAAACGGAGGGAGATTTTGATTAATTTCTTGAATTACATTTTTATTAAATTAGGAATGTAACAAAATATTTTCTGAATAATTCATATTTTTTGTTGTTTAGTTGTAATATTGAAGATTAATTAAAAATTTTAACTTTAAAGATATTAATATATTTAGAATTATGGAAATATGATATTTTAAAATTTTATTATTATAATAAAAAAAATATACAAAATGGTAAATTGTAGTAGCAATGACTATATATATATATATATATATATATATATATAAAAGCCTTCAACGAATAATAAATTCATGGATATTAAATGTTTCACCAAAATGTAGTGTTTACATATTTAAATAAATTAATTATAAAAAAATGAATAAAACTTTCTTCCCTTGTTGTTTTATAAAAACGAAGGTAAAATAAGCGGGGAATGATAGAGCGAGCCACGAGGCAAAACAGCCGAAAGAGCGAATGGGCAGCCTACTCAAGTGCTACAGCCCTCTGATCTCTATCCGCTTTTCTCCGCCACCACACTTGCTGCTGCGTTCAGTTCAAATTACAACTCACACTTCTCGCACGTTCGCCTCCGTCAGGAAAAGGTCCTTCTTTCGCCTTTTTAGCTCTCTTAGCTCATCCCGGCCGTTAATCAACCACACAGTTAACGGTGCTGATGGAGCGGCGAGTCAATCACCATCATCACCGGAGCTCTGGCTGCACAATACTATGAGTAGAAAGAAGGAGCTGTTTAAGCCCAAGGTGGATGGTAAAGTTGGAATGTACGTTTGTGGTGTAACCGCGTACGATCTTAGCCATGTTGGTCATGCTCGAGTTTATGTCACTTTCGATGTTCTCTACAGGTCCCAGCCTCCCTCTCTCGCTCTGTATATATTTTTTCTTTTTTTTTTTTATGAAATTATTTTCTAGTAAACGATGGTTGTGTACTAATTTGGTTTTTACGATTGGGAATTAGGCAGATATCTTAGGCATTTGGGGTACGAAGTGTGCTATGTTCGAAACTTCACTGATGTTGATGATAAGGTTTGTCCAATTTCTACTTATATTTATTCCAACTTGCAATCCTGCAAGATATCTCTCTACCTTCACTTGCTAATATAATTTCAAGACTCCAACTATCTAATGAAATCAAACAAACAAAGAATTGGAAAAAACAGGCCTAGGTGCATGTACAGAAACTGTGGATAGAATTTTTATAAAATTGCAGTTCTTTTTACTTGTATCGATGCTTCCATGGATTAAAGTTCTTCACTTTCTGATACTGAGATTGTGTTTAAGCTTCTTTGGAGATTTATTCTTTGATTTTGTGAGAATGATTTAAGGCCGAGTTATTGAAAATGTGGAACTATGGAGTATGCAATAGGATTTACTGGGATGGAATTCTGAATGAACAGATAAACTAAATATTCTGAAAATTTGAGCTTTTCTCTTCCCATATGTTTGGGTTTAGTACTATACATGTGCATGTGAGTTGGAATTGATGTGACTTTGTGCTACAAGAGTTGGCTGCCAACTGCTTTTCATATTGGTACAGGATAGCTGAGTTGCACTTTTCAAATTCTGTAGATTATTGCTCGAGCAAATGAATTAGGAGAGGATCCAATCAATTTGAGCAGGCGTTACTGTGACGAATTTCATCATGATATGGTGCATCTTCATTGCCTGTCCCCTTCTGTTGAACCTTGTGTGTCAGATCACATTCCCCAAATAATCGACATGATCAAGCAGGTAATTCTTGAACTTATTAGAATATGAATCCAGTTTGCAGTGGCATTGAAGATTTAGAGGTGGAATTAGTTTCATATTCATATTTGCATTATTCCAATGACATAAGATCACGACCCCCTCTTTGTCCTCTTCTCTCTCTCATGTGCGTGTGAGTTTGTTTTCTTTTTCGAATGAGCGATCTTTAAGTACCTAATGCTCTTTATCTTAATATTCTGACGTACTATCTTCGCAGATTCTTGATAATGGGTGTGCCTACACAATTGATGGAGATGTGTACTTTTCAGTAGATAAATTCCCTGAATATGGAAAATTATCTGGTAGAAAATTAGAAGATAATCGAGCAGGCGAGCGAGTGACTCTGGACTCCAGAAAGAATAATCCTGCTGATTTTGCATTATGGAAGGTAAGTGTTGTAGGATATAATTGTAATGCTCATTACTGATCTGTTCATGATATTATTCATATTATTCGAGATGGCCAGATTCGAAGTTGCTTGTCTGATGAGACTTACCTCAGTAACTCTTAGCATATGCAGACTTTGTTTTGTAACATTGTCTAGTTCTTACTTTTATGCAGTAGGTTATGCCTTTGGGCCTTGGCTCAGGTGGTTAAAAATTGGGTTCCAAATTTTGCCTCCTGATGGATTTGATAAATCACATTTAGCAGTCAAAATTCAGTGTAAATGTCCTAGATGTGCATCCAGGAAGTTTTCATTGCATATCTTCTATGATTTTCCATTAAAAAACAAATCAATGTGCATGAGATAATAAATTATGTCTCTAGATTGTTGATGCTGGATATGCCTATAATACAGGGTAAAATACCAAAAACCAAGAGGAGGATAATTTCTATAGTCGGTTCAGTACGCCATGTTCTTTTCCTAAATTTATTTTTCAATATATCTTGCACTTGCAGTCTGCAAAGGAAGGTGAGCCGTTTTGGGAGAGTCCTTGGGGGCCTGGAAGACCTGGATGGCATATTGAATGCAGTGCCATGAGTGCTGCTTATCTTGGTTACTCTTTTGACATCCATGGTGGTGGAATGGATCTTGTATTTCCCCACCATGAAAATGAGATTGCTCAAAGTTGTGCTGCATGCAGAGATAGTAACATAAGCTACTGGATACATAATGGCTTTGTTACCATCGACTCGGAAAAAATGTCCAAATCACTAGGAAACTTTTTTACAATTAGGCAGGTAAAGAATCCATGCCTTATTGAATGGTACTCCCCCTTATGGTCCCTGTGATTCTGTCTTGCAGTCTATTTGGACCGTTACTTTTTTCAACAAGATTCTTATGAAGGTTATATCTTTTCCTAGGTTATAGATCTTTACCATCCATTGGCTTTGAGACTTTTCTTGTTGGGGACCCATTATCGATCTCCAATCAACTACTCTGATGTACAGCTTGAGAGTGCTTCTGAACGTATTTTTTACATATATCAGGTGCCACAGTAGTTATCTTCTATTCCACCTCTCTCTTAACTAATGAACCAGACTTGTAAATCACATTTGTTTTCTCTGGATTTATGTGTGACCTTGCTGTCTGGCTTTTGGTTCATGGTAGTCAGGTGCTGTATCTGGAGCTGCATCACTTTCAGAATCCATTAGTACATTGGAAGCATCTCAAAAATTATTTTGATAATTGTGCTTATGAACTTGTTTAAATGCTTTCTGCCAGTTTCTTGTCTAAGAAGTTTTCATATATTATTTGATTAAATTTTCTGTGGCAGACATTGCTTGATTGTGAAACTGTTATCAGCCAGCATGACATGCCAGTTGATAAGGATTCTGTACTGCCTGAAATTTTAGATGGCATCAACAGGTTCCATGATGTGTTTGTCACATCAATGTCTGATGATCTTCACACTCCTGTTTTGTTGGCTGCATTGTCAGATCCATTAAAGATAATCAATGATATGATACACACCCGAAAGGTAAAATCAATGATATGATACACACCCGAAAGGTAACATGCTTTGGATACATTTCTGATTGTCTTGATTTAATATTATTACTTGGAGATGTGGAGACTCCTTGAGTAACAATCTAAGTGTATTAATCTGGGATCTGAACTAAGTCCTGTCAAATTTACTTCAACTTCATGATCCTCACTCTCCTTGATGCTGTCTTCCTCTGGTATTTTTTGTGTGGCTTAATATCGGAGGAATGATTTGTGCAGGGGAAGAAACAGAGAAAGCGAATAGAATCACTCGCTGCTCTGGAAAAGATAGTCAGGAATGCTCTATCTGTCTTGGGGTTGATGCCCACAACTTATTCTGAGGTTAACTTACTGTCAAATTACTCTTCTGTGTATGTTAGAATTTATTTTCCTGTCAAGTTATTGTCATTTACATTTTAATAATTTTGGAAGAAATTCTATCAGATTTTTTTCTTCTCCCAAATCCTATGGGTAAGATCCAAGTCGTTCGTAAATTATGGTGCAATAATGAGTCACAATGCTAGATTTTTATTATATATTTGTTCTCCATTGTTAATATTCTGCAACTCAGCTTTCTGGATGTTTATTTTAGCAAATCCTTCTACCTTGTTTTTTTAATGCATATTGCTTCATAGTTTGTTATAAGATGTTTCCTGTCACAGGTTCTGCAGCAACTGAGGGAAAAGGCACTGAGGCGTGCGAAGTTAACGGAAGTGGAAGTATTGCAAAAAATTGAAGAAAGAACTGTAGCAAGAAAGAACAAAGACTATGAAAAATCAGATGTGATAAGGAAGGATTTAGCTATTCTGGGAATTGCTCTTATGGATGGTCCAGATGGCACAAGTTGGAGACCAGTCATTCCTCTTGCACTGCAAGAGCAGCAAGTTGCTGCAACTTGAAAGATGTCTAGACTCAATGCTCGTGTTTATGGTTGTGACATGTCTTTTAAGATTAAAGCATATTTCTGTCCCAATTGTACCTTGGAAATTAGGGTTGGAATTAGAAATGATGCCTTATAGGATTATTTATTTGGGGGGGGGGGGGGGGGTTGTGTTGGTGGGGAGGGGAATATAACCAGAAATTTACCCATGGGGTGTAGGTCTTTGGTGACCATGCAATGATACAAAAATATAATGATGCATTATTTAACTGTTATACAACAACAATTATGTGGTTGAAGATTTTGTAGATGAGCGCTATAGTTTCTCGATGAACTCACTTTATACGCAGACAGGAACTGTTATATTAGCAATCCGAGCAAATACAATAGAGAAAGGAGCAACAGTTATTGGACTGGACAGACTAGCTTTTATTGGCTCCAAGGGAGGGATAGCACCAGATAAATTTAAAGCAAGTATTTTACCATTCAAAAGCACTGTTTGGCTGTGTAAATTGCCATCCTCGGCTGTTAAATGATATTCATCTCTTGTATGTTTATCAACTTTAGTACTTCCAGACATTCTAGAAAATTTTGATCTTCCTCCATTTTGGTATTCTGGCATTATCCCATTCGCTGCGACAGTTTCAGTTGAAACACGGACTTGCACTGTATTGTTGCCGTCTAGATTGATTAAGAGTAATGTGATACCTTGCTGAGATAAAGAAAGTCCAATGAGTGAATAAAAGACCACTTTGAACTGCCAAATCAAAGTTTTTAGGGTTTACTAACAGTTGCTTTGGAGCAGTGAGCATAAGCCCGTATTTTATTTGTCCCAGAGAAACTTGTCGACAAGGCATTTCTTCCCATCAATCGGTGCCAAAGAAGAGCGCTGGAAACATAACAGCTCAAGTTCTACCCTTTTGTCTAGTCAGGTATTTTTGAAGTTAAAAGCATTTACCTTACCTGTAGTAATCAGGATTTGGGACATAGGTATCGGTATTGAGTAGGCCATAGTTTCCACCAATCAATGACTGTCTGCAGTATGTTTTTGTATTATACGATGATGCCATTCCCAGTTGGTCCAAATACCTGTTTGATCCATGTCTAGATTTTGAACATGAGTAAACGAAATATACTGCAGAAAACATCTCAGACTAAAGATTACCAGAAACTGAAAACAAAGGCGTTTGTGACAAGATTACGTCCACTGTTGTAAGCACCTCCTGCCTCTCCCACCCAAGCAACTGCTTCTGTACCTGAACTCTTCAAAATCCCTTCAAGACTGCTATATGGCTGAGCACCTCCATCGAGATAGGAAGGATCTAAAATCTTGTCGATAAGGTCAGTAGCAACACCTGTTCGAGTGATTTTATGTAAATTTCGTTGGAAATTTGAGCAAACAAGTATGGGAAAGTGGCATATTTATGATTTCTTGTACCTGGGCCTAAGTTATAGATGTGTTGGGTTACTACTTGAAGAGATTTATTAGGAGTTTTATGTGTGAACTCTGCAAACCAATTTGCATCAAAAAACCCTCCCGGTGCTAGGACTAGTGGCTTATTTGCATAACCTGCATAAATAGTTTGCACTATTTTTTGCAGACTGTTTACATCAGATGCATATTGATCTGCTGCAACTTTGGTTCCAACTCCATTTCCACTCAGTTCGTTTCCTGAAAAGCAGCAACGTCTTCCAAATAACGAATTCAATGCACAAATTATAAGCATCATCGTGTTTGAACATTTCATACCTAGCTCCCATCCATGAATTTTATAGCCCTTATTGACAGTGTATCGTATAAGAGATTCAGCATTTCTTGGATCCCAAGCTCCAACAGCAGAACCATTAGAAGCTATAGTCCTACCCTTTAGTGCATTTAACCCAAAAATAACAGCGGCTCTGAATTCAAACATTGAAATTAGACGCTCTGATTCTAATATTAGACCAAAGACCAGTAAAGCAAGAACAGTATATTTGAATACGTACTGGTTTCTTCGAAAATAGTAAATAACTTAAAAAAAACGGAAGGAGGACTGTAGTTACCCAGCTTGTTTGAAGAAAGAGTTGAGTTGGTCCCAGCGAGTCATAGGCAAGCAGCCTTGCGAGAAGCCAAACATATCTGAATTACTCTTGATAAATGAAGGACATGGTTCACCTTTCGTCTCATATGTGACTTTATCTTGTAAGGTGCCTCCCATTCTAATTTTCAGAGGGGAAAAAGCTGCAACTTGATCAAAATTTATGTCAAGGCTTTGTCTATGGCTGTGCACAACTTTAGTGTTAAAAATGATTCTTACCTCTGACGGCGTTTACCAATATTGGGTTTGAGAGATCCTACAAACAGAGAAAAAAAAAAAAAATAGAGATCAATCTCAAACCATATCTTAATTCCTATGAAGACTGGTTTTCTTTTTTAACCACCTACAATCGGCGGCTATCCCACCGACCACCGTATCTCTTCCTTCCTAATTCCCACACATTATGAACCGTTAGTTGTAGCAAACTTACTACATTGAGTAAAGAAGCTTTGCCCCAACTGCAAGTTCCATAGTCACATTTATCAGGAGGCCACCAGTCTAAAGTAGCACAGATAAAATCCTCGTCAGTTTCTCCAATTGAATCTCTTCCATTGATAAAAACAGTACCATCTACGCTCTTTGAAGCTGCAAAGACTGAATTTTTATGCACCAAGGAAAGCCAAAGACACACAAACATAAACAAGAGACCGAAAACAGAGCCCATTAGATAAAACAGAGTGCTCTGTTTTTCACTTGTCTCTATATCTGTTTGTAAGGATGCCATTGCCATGCAATGTGGAGTTGTTAAATAAAAGGGACTATTACTGTCTGAAGATAATTTTTTTTTTTTTTTTTTCTCTCTGTGTGTGTGTTACAGAGATATAAGTCAATAAATTCAGAATCTTTCTGGTGATGTTTGGTTATCTTTGTTTTCCTGATAAAAGTAATCAATTAAATGACGAATATCAGAAATAAAACTAATTAAGGACTAGTGCTGACAAAATTATTAGCATTATTTTGGTCAAGGATTGGTGGGTTAAAGCTGATTTTCTTTTATAAAAAGTGTTAGTTAGTAGATTCTGAATTAATTATTAGATTTTTCATGCAATTTCTAAATTATTTGTAGATAAACCTCCACCAAAACCCATCTCAATATAAGAAATATGGTATGTTTCACATACCCTAATTAAATAATTGCTTTAGCCCTCAATGTTTACTTTTATATCCATGCATTGCATATATAATAAAAATTATTTCTTTGAAACCTTTGATCACCATCTCTTATTTTCAGTTGAAAAACTCACTAAAATAGAATAAATGAAGGAAAGAAGCAAGGTAGGCACAGCTGCATAATAATTCATGGGAGGTTCTCTAATCTCTACTTTAGCCTTTAGGTGGTTACTGGGTATGGATATGTTCTACTCTAAGTGCTCACTGTTTCAACTTGGAAAGGATTATAGAATATAAACATAAAAATTGTTTTTCTAATTGTTTCAAAATTATTGAGATTCTCTTTTAAACCTATATTAATATCACAAAACAGGGCAGGTTGAAGAAGACAAATGGCAAGTAGGATATAACAATTAGGAACAAATGGAAAAGAATGGATGAGACTAAATAACAAATTGCCTAATTGGGTCTCTTTCTCTATTAGCAAACAAATTAATAATTTTTATTATTTTATTGTGTAAATTACTTATTTGGTTTTGTTTGTTAATGATGTTGAACTTGAAAAAGTAATTGTGTGGAGAGATCGATCAGTTTCCTTCTACATTTTTCTCCTTATAAGCAAGAATCATAGTCCTGGATGAAACGACGTCGCAACATCTCGGTAAATTGATTTATGGGCTCTTGGATCGAATTACACTGCCCACATAGACGACGAGTTGTTATTTTCCAGGACAGATTCAATGGGCCTTTTGTATTTGGGTTTGAGATTTGTATTATTTCTGATATTTACTTATTGGGCTTTTCACATCAAATTATCCCACCGAAAGGAAGACAGCACAGCAGCGGCACAAAGTAGTTGAATAACAGCCGTCGAAATAACATAGAACGTTAGAATCTTTTTCCTTCTTCCGTGAACGACATTATAAATTCATTATTATTTGCTGTAAAATACATTACCCAATCAAATATTTCTATTAATGTATAACTTCGTAATTAACACTGCAGTTTTAAAACTAAATGCAACATTATTTTCATATTAAGCGTCGGGATTATGATTAGGATCCTCTTTAGCAACAAATCACTTTTCATTCTTCACATGCACGTGAATGCCGGAAAGTATGCAGACAAGTCTTTTTTAAACATATAAATAAATGGGAGATGGCACTATCGAAAGTTAGACACGTGGATAGTTAACTGGTCCACTATCTGCCAAACGATTGATCACCTGTACCTCCCTATTTTTTAACCACATACTCCAAACCTGCTGGAAATCTCCACAGGCATTATAAAATTCAGGTTTATGACAGTTACTCCTCACAAGTCACAAACCACAGTAGAATCTAGATTACTCGCCAATGGCAACTATCCTCCATTTCATTTCTGCAGTTTTCTTTCTCACTCTCATTGGCCAAGGTAAGCAATTTAATTTAATTTTGTGTTTGATTTATTTTATTAATTAGTGATTAGTGACCTCTCCATGCAGGGAATGGGCAATGCTACCCACTAACTGATCTAAAAGTTTTCCAGTCTAAAACGGGAGGAAAAGTGGGAAACAAGGAGGAATGGAAAGTGACAATCTTTAATGATTGTATATGTACTCAATGGAATATCAAATTGGTCTGCAATGGCTTTCAGACTGTAAAGAAAATTGACCCATCTATGGTGGCCAGAGCAGAGGATGATACGTGTCGCATTAACAAGAAACAGCCACTTTATGGATTTCATACCTTCAATTTCACTTATGCTTGGGATCAAATATATCCTTTCCAGCCTATTTACTCTGAGATTGCTTGTTCTTAGTGTTGCTTTATGTTTGTTATATCCTTTGTTTGATTTATGTATAAAATCACTGTAATTTTGTACTTAATTTTCTTAAAAAATGGATCCTTTTTTAATCCTTTTAATTACTTGCAACAACCAGAGTGTGGACTTTGGCAAATTGGTACTCAGATTCATCTATAAAACTATAAAATTAAACTCAAAGTTTAGCCTACATGTATGTAAAATTCATCCAGCGAAAGAAAAGCCTAACCTAATTACTATTAAAATGTACAAGCTGACATTTAAATAGCAACTAGACTTCGTTCATTCCAGGTTGTTGAGGTTTATCAAGGGCAATGATTGGCTGGACAGGAGGAGCGTTGCTTGTTGTCCCATTCTCAATAGGAGAAGACACAGTCCATTTACCACCAGATTCAAGAGGCTCAAAGACCATAACATTCCCATCCGCTAGCCCTATAGCGAACTGGTTAGCTTCTTGAGGATGTGCTGCTATCACAAGTGGGTATACTGTAGACCTGCAGCAAAATCATGACATGGAAATAAATAACTAGTTCCTATCCACAAAGTTTTTGTGAATTCATACAATTTTTTTGTTTTTCCATTTCTTTCTTTGTTCCGAATTTTTAATATATTATAATGGAATTTTAAACGAGTTTCGGAAATGGAGACGTCATGATTAAGTACCTGATATCTGGTGGAAGGTATGCACAAGGATTAATTTGACATTGAACTTCAAGATTTGATGCGCTAAATATGCGTAGAATTCCATCCAGGAAGCTACTGTATACTAGCTGGCTATCGCATGAGAAAGTTGCGTGGGAGATTGGTGCTGCAAATTCTCCAATTGTCCACTGGAAGTAAATGAAACAAAAATGTTCCAAGAATTTAAATGCGAATAAAACGGAAGTTAGTTAAGTTGTTGTCAATTACCCAACTTAAGCTGCTAAGAATTTTAGCTAAAACGTTTTTGTGTAGTAAGTAGGGAATATGCAAATTTGATGAAATTAGACTACCTGCTTTGTGCATTCAAGTTTTGTTGTTTCATATATGGCAAGCTGAGTTTCATGTACTACAAGTAAGTGGATCTGGTCTAGGTGAATCTGAACTTGGGTGTTTGACATTCCTGCAGGTGTCCTCCCAGCTGGAATTTTCACAAAAGTATTCTTCTGTTTTTCCCATTTATCAGAACTCCATACGATAATCTGTGCAAAATAAAAAATATTTCATGTTGTAACTAAACAAGTATAATGGCAGATGAGATACTAAAAAGATCCTCAGAAGAATTCACATCTCCCAATTTTCTTGCTGTAAAAGATAACAGATAATATTAACCTGAGCATCTGCACCGCAGGAAATGAGCATATTCAGCACACTGGAGAATGCAAGTCCACTGATTCTCTTAGAGTGTCCCTTAAGCTTGGTTTTGACCTACAGTGAGAAAGAAAATGATCTTAAATTCTGGGTTCTTTGTTTATTTAGGATCATAGGAATCACCATCCGACATTGTAACATACTTCATCCATGCGAACGTTGTATATATGTATTGTAGAATCGCCCATGCCTACTGCAATTATATTGTTATCTTGAGGGTGGAAAGCAAGATATGTTGCAGCAGGTGGTGGAGACATGAATGTTGTCATTGTCTGCAATTGCCCAAATGGAAATCATAAATGATTAGCCAAAATGAGGCGGTCCATTTTTTTTCAAGATAAAAATTAAACAATTTATATTCTTAAACCTACCTTAAATGTCATAGTATTGAACAAGGAAATTTTGCCTCCAGATGCTGACATAATGTAGGAATCATTCTTAGACAAAGCAAAGCAAGGTACAGCCTCTTCAGGCTTAGCATCTGTTAGATCATTTGTCATTAATATGCCAGAAGCCGGATGCAACAATTGAGGGGAAACCTTGGTGGTGGCCTAGACCATGTAACGTTGAGTCAAAAAAATTATCAATTAATTTTTTCTTTTAAGATAAGTACTTGATTGTAGTTAAATGGGATCATTTTATCACAAGGGATCTTATACCTTCCCACTCAAATTATGGTCTAGTCGTGGCCACTTCCATAGTAGATGAATGCCATTGAGTGCTAGTGCCAAGATGGCTGTGCCCGAATTTGTGTAGATCAACCTTGCAATCTGCAGTGATTAAGATTATGGAGCTATGAGAAATTGATTTCACTTTTCATATCAGCAGGAAATAATGAGGCATCAACACAAAATTCATGACCAATCATGTAGAGTATTACTCTCCTACCTTATCTGTTTTAACACGGGCTGAGAGCCTCAACGACCGAAGCCAAGAAGGATCATTAATCTCAACCAGTTTCCATGTTTTTGATGGGTTTGGTTCTTCAGGTAATCTTGATTTTGCATCTTCTAAGTTTCTAGCATCACCATTCTAGGATACAAACACACAGTATTAGTTCCTGCTTCACAACTTCCCATACAGAAACCACCATCAAGATATTTCGAGTAAAAATATTTAAAAAATTAGGAAATTTTTATATCCTGAAGACTGTCCAAGAAACTCAGGTTCTCTTTTTTTAAGTTAAAGAGTGGCAGTAGTCCATTGGTGAACATTCTTATTATCAACAACAAGAAACAATAATTAAGCTTTAATCCCAATCTTGTGGACATTCTTAACAATAATAATAATAATAATAATAATAATAATAAGATAGGGAGGACTGCATCACTGACCTTTGTTAATGTGTCATATGCAATTCCAAGTCTCGAAGCCATGAGAGAATGGCCTTCAAATGTATGCATCAAACGTAGCCCATCTATAGTTGCCAAGATCTTGATTTTATTATCATTTGCAGAAACTGCCAATAATGTGCCTTCCTTGTTGAATCGAATTCGTGGACTTGCCTT
The DNA here is from genome assembly GCF_041381405.1 of Jatropha curcas. NCBI lineage: Eukaryota > Viridiplantae > Streptophyta > Magnoliopsida > Malpighiales > Euphorbiaceae > Jatropha > Jatropha curcas. Next base: position 924,473 of record NC_143158.1, on the reverse strand, counting down.
CAAGTAAAGAACACAAAACTGCATAAGTTGAGTTCTCTCCCTCTCTCTCTCTCTTTCTGTCTTTTTCCTTTCTTTTCATTAAACATAATGTTGTGGTTTGAGAATAAGAGAGCTTACTGGTAAGCCTCCTTCAGCATCGATGGTTGTCAAAATATTGGGATTATCCATATCCCAAAATTTGATTGAGTAATCATCACCAACAGCCAAGAACCTGTTCTTGGTAGTATCAAATTGAACAACACCTAAAGAACGTTTATGAAATCCTTGATATGTTCTTTTTATGGAACCTTCATTTTCATTCCATTCTACCAAGTGCGACTCTCCCTTTTGACTTGTCCCACATGAAAATAGCCTAAAATGGATTTAATCAAGACATTGAAGTTCTGTACCTTGTCTTTGAAATATACAAGATTTAGATACAATTGTATTGCAAGTCTAGTGACTAACCTCTTTCCATCAGCAGTATAGGACATTGCAGTGCATGAGTGACCAGGAGCATCATAATCAACCCTGGATCCCAAAGAGTCATATAACCATGCCTTAATTTTTCCATCGACAGATGTTGAAAAGATAAACTGAGGAACAGCCAGATAAAACATTAGATATAGTTCACTGAGTGTGCAATGGCAGCAAAACTAAAGAATTACTAAGTTCTTACATGAACATTATCTCTAGAGTGAGGGCAGATAGAATGTACAGGAGCATCATGACCTTCAAATGTAAAAAGTTTTGCACCAGTAGTCAAATCCCAAACCTGAAATTTAGCAAATTACCATGTCATGAGATTAAGTTCCTATGACTAGAAATATTACTGGCACTCTCATAATTCTCTAACCTTGATGGCCTTGTCATCACCACAAGTAATGACAGCAAGTTGCTTGGGATTGCAGAAGGCTAGATCATTTATACTTCCAATGTGAGCATCAATCTAGAAATTACGACAATGAATGCTTTATAAACAGATTGATGCGTGTTGTAAATAGAGGGAACATTGTCTACAAAGTTTACCTCCAAATGATGTCTAATATCTTGTCCACCACAATAGGTGTATAACTGCAATATATGCTTCGAATGTGCAACTCCTGTTCAAATAATGAGATGCTTATATTTTATTTGTTGCAATTTAAATATGAAAGACTACCAGATGTTTCTTTTGTCTCTGTTTTGAATCTTACCAAATAATGAACCATCAGGACTCCATAACACGCATTTCACAGAAACACATGGATCTTTGATTATAGATGCCTGAATTTGACCAGGACCAATTAAATAATTCAGATTCTTCTTATGAAATAATTAACTATCAAAACTCTGTCTTCTATATCAAAAAAGATCATACCTTCAGTATCATTGAACTTGCTTCAATATCCCATACCTGAAAATTTTTGGAGACCAGCTTCTCCCTAGAACTAACTTCCCACAAGCTAATGTCCCCAATGCTGGTTCCAACTAAAAATCACAAATAAAGATCAACTCAATGAGAAGCTTGACAGGCAAAAAAAAAAAGGACGTTAACCTTTAGTGCTAAGAAAAACCTTATCAGGACTAACCGAGAAGTAGAGTTTGTTGAGCAGGATGAAAATCCATGCTTGTGGGAACAGAGCCCTGGTTTAATGTACGTGCCACAGTCTTGGGCAATTCTTCAATTATGTTAAAAGCGAAGCCATGATGATTTTGACCAGAATTATTTCCTGGTAACATTATCTGCAAACAATATAACAGGTACAGAAAATCTATTAAGAAAAGCAAGAAATCCGGATAATGGGATCATGTTCTGATTTAGTTAAGAGTTAAACTTACCCTATCTGAAACGCCAGATATCCTTGGTCTGGAAGCATCAGAATCCCCAAGACCTTTTGACATTGTAGCTATACCCGACAGTTTAATGATCATAAAAATTATAACTTTTTAGAAAAGTAACAGCATCTACCGGTGTGTATGTATGTGTTTACCCCCGGGGGGGGGGGGGGGGGGGGGGGGGGGGGAGAGGGGAGAATACCTGGATTTAGACTGCCAAAATTTAATGCAGCTCCAGAAACTACTGGATGAGTAGCAGTTGAGGGATTAGATATCCATGTGGTAAATGGAGTTTGTACTGGTGCTGATGTGGGTTGATATGGCTGATGCAGAAAAGAGAAGAGACAGTAGCCTCAGAAATTTTGATCGCAAAGAGAATATGATAGAAATAAAGTCAAATCAGCAGTGTACCCCATTTACAACCATTTGAAGGAAACCTTCAGTTTTTGGAGCAGAACCTACAAGCTGATTGCTTGAAGCAAGATGGACATATGCGTCATTGGAATTCCTACAATTGTGATCCGCAAAAAGAGTTCGTATATCAGGATTTTGCCTTGGATTTCCACAAAGGGAATGTTGCCAATTTAAGCTGTAATATTAGATGCCAAGATCAGTCAATTCTTCATGGCTAATCAGAATTCCTAAAGATATTACTAAGAATAAAACCAAGAAAGCAAACTTAAAAATTATATTATACAAGCCTCTTATTCAGTTGAACAAAAATAGCCATTTAAAAATACAAGAAAAGTTATTTCCTGTTCTTTAAAAGCCTACTTTACCTTTGGTTGATAAGCATCCGCAACCTTGAGCCTTTTATGTTAGGAAACTGTACTTTATCGCGGAAAAGAGGATTAGACTCAATAAGCTTCTTGAGCTCAATCAGCATAATAGTTCTAGCTGTTTTTGCGTCTCTGTAACTTGAGAGTTGATCATTTTCCCTGCAGTGTGACCTAAGCACATAACAATCACCACCTTAAAGTGAAGAGCCTTAAACATCACACAGAACGTACATACCTGAAATTATCCAATGTGAGGAGCTGAGTGATCTCTTTGAACAAATCTTCATTGAAAGAGGAAAACACCTTCAAATCCTTAATGAGGATATCTACAGCTTTGGCTCGATCAAACCTGGTCAATTATGTGATCTTAAGTAAGCACTTGCATCAGAAGTAATGAACCCTAAAAAAAAAAGTTAATGAATTGATAAAACTTACTTATCTAATGCCTCAAGGTACTTTTGCTTTCGAATTTCGAAAAATATCTTCATAGAATAGCGGTTATCATCCACTCTGGTAAACCCAGAGAGATACTTTTCGACCTCGTCCCAGTTGCCATTCATAACAAGCTCTTCAAAGTACTTCATATTAAAGAACAATCCTGATTCTTGCTCGAGCCTAGCCGAGAATTAAACAAAATATATAATGTCACCCAAGAAATTAATTAGAATCAAAGAATTTACAAACCAAAAAGTTATGCATGCATATAAAAATGGTGATAAAATTTACTTGTGAACAGTTTCTTTGAACTTTTCTTCATCAAGAAACTGCAAAATTAGAAAGATGAGGTCTCTACTGAGTGAAGACGTCATCACAGCTGCCAGTCTTTATTTGTCTGTGTAACCCCCGATACCCAAATACTATCAACAACAAGAAGGAAGAAAAGAAAAAAAAAAAAAAAGAACAATTTTACATGTGTATATTGATTTCTACATAAAACAAAAACAAAGAAGAAGAAGAAACAGACAAAGAAACAGCAAAGGCCGTCCATTTAATTTGTCAGAAAGACAGAGACGCAGCATACTTAGGAAAATTTTCTAACTTTTAAAAAAAATAAAATAAAATCTATAGCAAAGTGAAACCCGCACGAATTAAAAAAAAAAAAGAAAAAGAAAAGAAACATTTCATCGATAAGATTATTGCTAATCCTTTAAAAGTGAAAATCAGCTAAGAAAGTAAGAGGAAATTAGGGTTCTTCACAGATCAGAAACAGTAAAGTAGCTTTAACCCATTAAAATTGAAGATACTCTAAAGTAGGCAACAGAAAATAAAAATAGAAGAAAGTGAGTCATTTGGTAAGACCGAAGAGGTGAAAAGAAAAACACAGCTTACTTACAGAGGGTTCTCTTTCAGAAACAGAACAATTAAATTTTCTTCACTGCCTTTCCCTCTTTCTCTCTCTCTCTCTCTCTCTCTCTCTCTCTACTACTGCTAGTACTACTCTCTCTGAAAACTCTGCTCTTCCCTAGGAGATGCTCCTGCTTGTCCTTCGAAGAAAGCAAATTTATAACGGAGGCGGCGTTCTCAATGTATAAGTCATTCGGCTTATCATATAAGTCGCAGCGAGTAAGTGATAGATCAATGTACTTATAAATGTTATTAATGGGTCCCATGGAGAAAAGATTGGACGACAGGTGTTTTCGCTTTGTAAAAAGAAGACAGTGACGGTTTTGGTGCGTCCTTACGCTCCTGTTAAGCAAGTGCATGACACTCTCTTTTCAGAACTCGCATATGAGATTTTGTGCGCGACATTTTTGTTAGAAAATAGAATTAACTCCCTCTTACTAATTAGACACTAGTTTAGGATTACAACATGAACATTTTTTTTTTCCTTTTCATTTAAATTTTTTAATACCAATATATCATTTAAATTTTTAGTTTTCAAACCTGAGTGTTTGTAATATAACATTAAAATTTATCAAAAAAAAATTTTAGAGTTTAAATTTTGAACAATACAATATTTTAAAATTTATTATTTCAATTAAATTTTAAATTTTTGAGTTCTCATATAAAATTTTAAATTCTTATAAATTATATTTGCCTTTACAATTTTCACGAGCAAATTTATTATTTTATCAATGAGTCACTTAACTCCGTTAATATTATACATTTACTTAATATTATAAATATTTATATATAATATTTCGTATTATATATATATAATAATTCTTAAATGTGACGTCGATATTAAGCACTAAATCATCTTCATCGTATTGCTCTTATCATTATCAATAACTAAAATCATTAAACTTCAATTAATGTAACTGCCAATGATTGAATTCTATTACTACATACTTTATCCCAAAAGGAGTAATATTGTGAGGGGGCGTGCAAATTCAATAACCCGTGGCGAGTGGTAGTAACTGCAAAGGGTCCACTTTGTTCAGCGCTTGTAAAACTCTGGTTGACGTGTGGACAAATTAACGAGACAAAGTCCTCTTCTGGTGGTTCAAAATTGTCGCCTAATGCATGACACATCTGTCCGTACAGTGGAAATTTATAAAATTGAACTCTTATCTTCCACGCGCGGTTGAAGCCGATTGAAATAATTTTGCCTATTTAAAAAGGAAAATTATGCACTTAGTACATATATTATACCAAAATTAACTACTTTACCCATCTATTTTTTAAAATACCCTTTTGTCAATTGTCTATTTCTCTTTCCCTTCCCTTTTGTTCATTCTCATTTTACTTCTCTCAAAATAACTAATAATAATATGATTCTATCAAATCCACCTTAATCCTACTAAAGTCCTCCATAATTTCGTCAAATTCATCCTCGTTGTCCAAATGCACATATGTCTCGCAAAATTTTAGTCTCTCTCATATCTCTTTTCTTTTTATTTTCCCTCTTTTGAACCTTTTATAACACGCATGTCAACTCTTTTTTACTTTTCTCGAAAAAGATTGCCAAATGTAATCCATTCCGTAAAATCATGTCAACTCTTTTTTTCCGAAAAAGATTGCCAAATGTAATTAATTCTGTAAAATCATATCAACTCTTTTTATTTTTTTCAAAAAAAATTGCCAAATGCACTTCATTCTGTAAAATTATGTCAACTCTTTTTATCTTTTTCGAAAAAGCTTGTCAAATGCACTTAATTCCGTAAAATCATGTCGATGTGCCGAGTGTCAAGAGCGGTTACATTTTCTTTTTCCTTTTTCAAATGTAGTTGACTTCTATTATTTTTTATTTAAATTTGATAAAAAAAAATGCAAATTCAAGAGGATAAGAATATTTATGTTTTTTTCATATGGCATTCAGCGAAAAGGGTTGAATTTTTTTTTACCCAATGATAATAAAATTTGAATTTGAAACATAGCGATGAAGGAATGCAATAAATGTGAATGATTAGAGAGACATTTTAATGATTTTAAGGAAGTATAATCTCTCTTAGACGGTATGACATATATGTTTTTGATTCTCTTTATAAAAATGCACATTAGGTGTACATCACATGCTACTATTTCATATCTAATACCAAAAAAGCTTGAGTTAGGTTAGATTCTGTCCCGCTTAAACTCGATTTTTGTGACTATGCACTTTAAACAGTTATATTATATATTAATACATTTAATTATAGCCATAATAATATCGTGCAAGTTATATAGTTTGTTTGACTATATATATATATTTGAAATGAAAATGAAGCTAAATTTATATTTTCAATGAAAATTTTATAAATATAATTAATATATTATTCAATTTAAATAATTATTTATTAACGTGAATCATAAATTCCCACGTATTGATAATACAATCTACTAATTCTTAAGCCATTGGAAATACTCAATGTACCGTTGGGCTGTAGACTGTGTGGAGGAAAGGGTAATTCTTAAATAATAAAAGGGTAATTAAAGGGAAAGAAAAAGTATGCCACGTGTCCGAGGTAGGTGCTAAGGTTAAGCCTCCTTGTGGGGCCACATAAAGTTCTTGCGTGGAAAGGAAGTTACGGCGTGCATACTTTGTGATGGTTTACTTTAACCACGCGCGTGAGAGACGAAAACGGTTTAAGCATACGTAGAAAATTTTTGCATGCACAGTGCTATGCACTCGTCTAATTAAAAAAATTGCTTATATGAAACAACAAAATCTTCTAAAATTAAAGTTTGGGATTTGAGTCTTGAAAATAGAAATTACTTTCTATATATAAATACATCAGAACGCATTTTTCTTTTTTATGGAACTAATGCAAAATCAGAAAGAACTTGAGCTTAATGGCTATATATCTTACGAACTTTATTTGTTTTGTAAATGAGATGTTCAAAATCTAAAATTGCTACAATTGAGAGGATTTTATCCGATTTTACCCGACTCGAACGAAAAGCATGTGAAAGAAAATATTGGGAATCTGTGGTCAGATGGCAGAGCGACCCATTGTAATTGCAGGTGAAAGCATCTGTTGCGCAAGGAGAAAAATTTTTCTTTCATAGATAAACAATGAAGAAAGTTCTCTGTTGTCTATAAAGATTGCCAAGTTTCTTTACCAAACAAAGCGAACAAACTTGAAAAACGTGGGCGTTTATCGAAAGTAAGATTGGCGGTTTTAAAATACTATTATCCTTATAAGTTACAGCACTTATCATCTCGTATACATCGCTACTGATAAAAAAAATCCTTCTTCCCGCAGATCTACTACTTCATCGCTCCAACCAGTTGCAGAAGTAGGAGAGCGAAATCTGAAATTCATCTATTGATTTTTTTTGTTCTGTTTTAAGTTTCATCTTAGTTGATAAAGTTAATTGACCATTTTCGCATGAAATTCTCATATTTAGTCCTAGTTGATTTAGATCGGTTCTGTTTCAACCCGAATAAAGAGCCTGTCTTCTTGATTTTACAGTTCTTGAAGCTAGGAGAAGGCTGTAAAGAACTGCGCGCAAGTAAACTAACGTTTGCTTTTACCTTTTTCTTTTCTCTGCAAAACCAGTATACACTATTTTGTATAATCTTGTTAATATGTAGGGTTGAAAAAGAAGATGATTGTATTTCAATATGAAATCTCTCGAAGGAATTGAAATTTAGCAGAGAAATCTGTCAGTGGTTTCATAAAGTTGGAAAATGAGTCTTTGATCGAAGCTGCAGATTTTCATCCTCAAGGGGAGTTTCGAATTAGAAATTCAAAGTAGGTCAATTTTAATTGATCAAATGCAAAAATTGGAGTTACTTGCATTTAAAATATTAGTGTTGGACTAAGTTGGCCGGAATTTACAAATTGGACCTCATTGGACCTAACTAAAAATGTTTGGGATTAATTTGAACTTTATATTATTAAAACGTTTCTCACGGCAAACTTCCTCAAATTTTCTCACACGTGTCAAAAAGGACCAATATCATATTATTTGTGAGCCACAGGTGGACCCGCTAAAACGCTCTTACATAAATATAATTCCTCGTTCTTATTGTTTTCCACCTGTTTATCACTATAAGCAGGAGCACTAATCATCTTGTACACATCACCACTGTTGGATATAGATGTATATGAAGCCTCTTGCCATATATAGATAGATATGTATGAAGCCTTTTGCCTGGCAATTTCTTACGACTCCAGAGAGAGTGAAAGAGGAGTGAGATCCCAGAGGAAGCTAAAATCCTTTAATTGAAAAATACATTTCTTACTCAGTCCTTCAACTTTTTTATTCCTGCTCAGTTGTCAGGTGGGCTTTCACAGAGCTTTTTCTTTTTTAGTACTTTTTTCTCTGAAAGTTCTCTTTTAATACTTATTCCACTACCCTTGCGAATTTGTTTTCTTTTTGAATTTTTCCTTGTGTTCTAATTTTTTTAAGACAAAATTTGCTTTTTTATTGGTGAAAAATCTGAATTTCTCGATTGATTGTTTTGTTTATTAGACTTGATCAAGTTTTTAATATGGAACTATTATCGGAATCTGAATTTCTTGATTCTGATCACAACCCTATCTTTCTAATTCATCAATTCTAACGTCTCAAATTCTTTGATTTGGGTGTTTGATTTAGATAATCTGGTGCTGTGGAGATGTCTGCTCTCGTTAAGGATCTTGTATTCTTAATTTTACAGTTCTTCGATGAGGAAGGTTTCAAAGAAACTGCTCACAAGTAATTTCACCTTTTTTTTTTTTTTTTTTTTTTTTATCGCCCCTCAACGCAGATAATGTTCTTGCCCTTTTATCGTTGTTGTCTTTAATGTCCAGAAGATGTTTATTTGTAATTTTTTTATAATTGAATTTATAGGCTTGAACAAGAAATGTAATATTCTTTATCATTGAACGTGTAGGCTTGAACAAGAAAGTGGATTTCACTTTGACATGAAGTATTTTGAGGATATGATACTTAGTGGGAATTGGGGTGAGGCTGAAAAGTATCTTTCTGGTTTCACTAATATATTTGACAATAGATACTCGACCAAGATCTTCTTTGACATCAGGAAGCAGAACTTCCTTGAGGCATTGGACAAGTAAGCGTGCCTTTGCTTTTACCCCCTCCAAAATGTCCATTATAAGCCTTTTGTTGGATATTATAGCGTTATTTCTGCTTCACTAGTGTTAGTTTGTTTTTTACAGAAAAGAACATGCCAAGGCTTTAGATATCCTTATGAAGGATTTGAAAGTGTTTGCTCCTGATAATGAGGACCTATTCAAGGAAATGACTCAGCTTTTGACATTGAGCAATATAAGGTGTGAAACTCCACCCTCTAATATTTAAACTTGGTAAAAAAAGCATATTAAGCACCTGTTAAGAGGAGCTTGATTGAATTTCTAAACAGGGAACATGATTCGCTTTCCATGTATGGAGATACAGAGTCTGCAAGGAAAATCATGATGCTTGAACTCAAGAAAATCATTAAAGAAAACCCCCTTTTCAATGACAAATTGACATTTCCTAACATTAAAGGTCATAGGCTTCGCCGAATCATTAACCAAGGGTAATTAATTATTTTTCTTTTCCTTCATTATCCAACTTTAAATCAAATGCATACACCCAGAGATAGGTGGATTTAAAGCAAGTTACATATTTGTACATATGTGTACCTACCGGAAAGGAATAGATAAATCGGATTAACTTTTTAGTAACGTTAAAATAACTTCTAAAATTTGTTACTGTTGGATTACCATCTTGGGCACTGAAATTTCTAGACATTTTATTGATTTCCCCAGATAAAGTATTTCTGTGTTTGATCTGACAGCCTGAACTGGCAGCACATTAACTGTACACATCCTCAGCCAAATCCTAATATAAGAACCCTTTTTATGGATCATGTTTGTCAACCATCAGAGGATCAGTTATGTCCAATGTCAAGTGAAGACAACCCACAGGTATGATATAGAGTAACAAGCTACTGCCTTAATCCTAATTAAGGCAACTTGAATATTTGATTATCCCTCTAATAGTATTCACATTAAAATGCTTCTCAAAGTGCTTTATTTTATTAGCCTTCTCCGACCATATCATTGCCAGCACCAATTTCCGCAGCCATTTTGGGATCTGTACTATCAACTGTGACTCATTCTGAACTTTTAAGCGAACCTGTCTCTATTAGTGGTTCAACAAACCTAGGTATTGAGTTTCATTTTCCATTGGTATTTCTGTTCATTTTATGTCAGAGCCTGTCACTGTCAGCATGCGAAAAAAAAGTTGTCATGTTTTACTTCACTTGATACTAATTGGTAGCCACAACTACAGATGGTCTGGGGGATACTGATGTTGTATCTCAAAAATTGCCTTTGGAGAATTCTGATAGGGTAAGCTGAATGAACTTTTATCACCACCTTAAAAAATATTACTCGCCTTTTTCATTTCAACTATTGATTCATGCATCTATGTAGGAAACATCAGCTGTCACAGATCCTGGTGAAAGCCTTTTCAATGTTGCTAAAGATTTCTCAACTTTACTTTGTCCTAATCGAAATATTTACATCACTGATGACTTTTCAAAGAGCCCTTTGAAGAACAATACATTTGAAAGTTGCAGACTGACAAGCAATGCTCACTTGCCCACTAAAGTTGCAAGGATATTGAATGAGGGGTCATCTCCAATGAGCATGGATTTTCACCCTGTTCAACAGACTGTTCTTCTAGGTTTATGAATAAGGAGTTCTTCCAATATTCTTATTTCCATGCGTTTTAGGATAACTGATGTTTACTTGTGGAAATTGATGGATTGATGCTTCAGTTGGAACTATTATGGGAGAGATAGGACTCTGGGAAGTTAGCTCTGGGGAAAAGTTGCTTTCGAGGAATTTTAAGGTTTGGAATATTGGAGCATGCTCAACGAAATTCAAGGTTTGTCTCCTTTTATGCTGACGTTTCATGCTAGCAGGAGAAACAACTGGATTTGTGAAATCTGAATGAATCTCACATATAAACAGACAGCTCTGCATAAGGATCCATGTGTTTCTGTAAATCGTATCGCCTGGGATCCTGAAGGATCTTTATTTGGTAAGTTGAAAAATGTAAAACACTCAATGCAAGATCTTCACTTCATAGACCTAACTTGGTTGCGCTTCATAAAAACAGGGGTTGCATATTCAAAGCACATTGTTCAAATGTATTCTTATCTAGGTGCCAATGATGTCCGGCAGAAATTGGAGGTAGGTTTTGTTATATACTCTTACAAAAACGAATTTTGTGTTTTTGTTTTACCCTAAGCATTCAATTTTAACCTCAGCATTCATTATTTATCCTAGATTGATGCTCATGTCGGTGGTGTAAATGATCTAGCATTCTCTGCTCCTGAGAACAGACTTTTGGTCATAACATGTGGTGATGATAAGACAATAAAGGTAAGCTTTCTTTTATGTTATATAATGAATTGTATCGAATCATGGAAAATTTGATGCCTTAATCTTTGTTTTAAGGGATGGGATGTGACTACTGGTGTCAGAATGTATAGTTTTGAAGGTCATGATGCTCCCGTTTATTCTCTCTGCCCCCATATCATCAAGAATGGCACTCACGTAAGAATCACTCTTGGTTCTGCCTTTTGCTGAGTGTGTTCATAATTTGGAAAATTTTGGTGTCCCTTTGCTTTGAGATTATGTAACTTGATATTGCTGTTTCAAACCAGTTTTTCTTTTCAACGTCAGTAGATGGCAATATAAAGGCATGGTTATATGATGTTATTGGACCGAGAGTTGATTGTGATGCTCCTGGTCTGGGGTGTACATCAATGGCGTACAGTGCTGATAACAGAAGGTTTTTCACTTAGTGTGGAAGGTTAATGTCGATTCCAATTGTTGTTAATGATGAATTAAAATTTAAATTTCGAAATGAAAAAACTTTGCAGGCTTTTCTCCTGTGGGACCAGTAAATCCGGAGAGTCATTTCTTGTTGAATGGAATGAAAGTAAAGGCACAATAGAAAGAATCTATGAAGGATTGCAGTTGAATTCTTTGTCTATAGTGAAGTTTGATATAATGAAGAGTCAATTTTTGGCTGCTGGAGATGAAAATGTAATTAAAGTTTGGGATATGGATGAGGTTGAGCTTTTTACTACTATTGATGCAGATGGAGGATTACCAGTAGGCACCATACTGTTGCTTTTACTTCAATTTTACTCTGGCAATTAGCAATTGGATAAGCTTAAATTTCTTCTATTAATTTTTGCTGGACTTCAACTAACACAGTCTCCTCTTCCCTTTTAATCTAAAGGAAAATCCGTGTATTCGATTCAACAAAGACGGCACATTATTGGCTGTTTTTGCAAATGAAAACAAAATAAAAATTTTGGCTACTGATTGTAATCTTCAGTTGCTATGCTTATCTGAGAACTGCTCTAGTGATGCATCTAGAGTTCTCTCTGATACTTTTAGGAAGGTCAGTATATTTAATGTGCTCTTTTTTCTTTCAGTACAAAATTTATCCTGCCTGATGCTTTTAATTTCATAAAGCTTGCAATTAACCCAACTTCATCTGTTGCTTGTGCTGGAGTTGCTGATGAAGCGCCAAAGGTGGGTCGTTCTGGATTAGTTTATCTAGAATCATGTTTTATCTTGTGGCAATAACATAACACACATGTTAGTTGGAATTCTCAATTATCTATTAATAGTATCTTAACTCAATATCGGCCTTATTATCGTGATAAATGCTTTAGAAATTACTGCTCTTCCACCGTAAAATAAATAAATTATTTTTCTGCAGAATAGGGACTCAGAAAGCTTGGAAGCTATGAAATGTGAATCTATTGGGGAAGCTAATCAGAAAATCTTTGAAATAAACAAGCCCACTCTGTGCCAGACTTTGTGGCTTCCTTCACGTGTAAAACCAACCAAGGTCAGGCTTTCCTATTGTCAGGCAGTAAGATCTTATGTTTCTTCTTTTGTTGAGTCCTTTGTCGTTTCTTTTGCCTTTTTATTTTTTTTTTATACCTGTAACACCTGTAAAATTTAAGGTAATTGTGATTGATATTGACAAGGAATACATGGAAGATAGATGACACATTCTCACACGTATAGGTCCTTAAACTATAAAAAACTATGGAGTTCTTTTAATAGCTTTCTCTCTGATTTAATGCAGATATTGAGGCTGGCTTACAATAATGCAGGAAATGCCCTTTTGGCATTAACATCAAATGCTATTCATCTATTTTGGAAATGGCAAATTACTGACCTTAATTTGAGCGGCAAGGTAAGCAAGCCAGAGGCATACCTAAATCAATCATATTTTTCAGCGGAACTATTCTCCTAAGGACATTATTATAGCGACTGATGATATGTCATTGTAATGAGAACTGTAGGCAACTACAGAAGTTCTCCCTCAGTTGTGGCAACGCAAAAGCTGCTCGGGGCTGATGACAAATGACCTCACTGGAACCAACCATGATGAAACACCCCCTTGTTTTGCTTTGTCCAAGAATGATTCATATTTGATGTCAGCTTCGGGAGGGAAAATATCTCTGTTCAACTTGATCACATTCAAGGTAACCTGAAGTTGCATGTTCCAAGTAACAAATTTCTTCGTGTTGGTCCTGTTAGATTTTGCTTATCTCTCCCATGCATATATAACACACTTACTAATATAACCAGGTTGTTCTAAAATTAACTGCAGAGAGAATTAGTTAGAGATCATAATTGTTCACATTTTATACGCAGCAATAAATTTTTATTTCTTGAAATCTCTAATGTAGTCATTGGTACTACCTTTGCCTTTTATCAAACTACATCCCATCGGAATGGAAAATTATGCTTTTCATAGGGAAAACTGATATCAAATATTTCTGATTTTCCAAATGTGTGTGTTATTCCCAATCCTGTATAAGGATCTAACGAACCTTTCTTGGACTTTCTTGGATAATTACAGTCAATGCTTTCTATCATGCCTGCCCCACCTGCAACAACTAGTCTTGCTTTCCTTCCTCAAGATAACAACATAGTTGCCATTGGGAGGGATGATTCCACAGTAATAATTTATAATGTCCGCCTAGCTAAGGTATATTTGCTTCAGAGTTCAATAGACAAAGATTTTGCTATGTTATAGGGGATTTTGACTGATGCAGAGTTCAATAGAAATCCAATTGAATGTGTCATTTACTTAACATGTGCAGGTTATTAGTAAGCTTGTCGGCCATTCCAAGAGAGTATCTAGCCTTGCCTTTTCTAAGGATCTAAATATGCTTGTTTCTTCTGGAGCAGATGCCCAAGTTAGTACTTAAATATTATGAAATGCATTCTAGCAACAGTTCTATTTCAGATCTCAGGGCACATCTTGCTGTTGGTAGTTAATTCTCCATGCAACACAAAATATAATTTCCAGAAATGCAGAGGCGCTTTACATAAATAATAAATATTGGGACTTGCCGATGGTTGCTTAGGCAATGAGCATGTCCATATTCATGTATTACTCCAGTAACTTGATATATTCTTAGACCTTTGTATTCTGATTAGGTAGTCCATTTCCTTTTCTTCTGCAGATTGTTGTATGGCGTGTTGAAGGGTGGGAAAAACACAGAAGCAGATTTATGCAGATTGCTGACACGAAAGAGCCCATGGCATTTTCAGACACCCACATTCAGTTTCACCAGGATCAAACACGCTTCCTCGCTGTACATGAGACTTCACTCTCAATATATGAAGCTAAAAATTTAGAATGTTTAAAGCAGGTAAACATGTGCGTGCACAATGTATAAGTGTGTGTGACTTCTTTTTCGATGATAGCAATGAAAATGTCTCTTGTTTTGTGTTTCTAGTGGATTACAGGAAATAATTCAGCAATCTCCCATGCAACATTTTCATGTGACAGCCAAATGGTTTATGCAACCTTTGTGGATGGAAGTGTCTCTATATTTGATGCTTCAAATCTTGAATTACATGGCCAAATTCTTTCGACTGCCTACTGTCGGCCTTGTTTAAGGTACTTGCTACTTTTTGAAATATGTTATTCTTTTGAATTTTCTATTTTTGAACCTCTGACAGATTGACTGATACGATTTTTTTTTTTTTTTGGTGCAGATATGATTATGTACTAGTAATTGCTGCGCATCCGCAGAAACCAAGCCAGTTTGCATTGGGACTAGCAAGTGGTGGGGTTGTAGTCTTTGAGCCTGTGAATCCTGCTGGCAAGTGGAGTGAGTTGCCACCCAATGTAAATGGCTCTGCAAGCACCACCAAACACCAACTCTGTTGATGGCTACAAATCCTCAAATCTGATACATTGATAAATTTAGACTTCAAAAACAAGACTTTATATCATACACTTGCTATGTTTTCAGTGAGGCAAGGAGCTGACCATATTTGCTCTATGATCTTAATAAGCATTTCCCGGTTTGCAGAAATTTTAAACACCTCTCCCCCTTTCTCTTCTTTTTTTTTTTTTTTTTTTTCTCTCAGCAACTATAGACGGTAAATTAAGTAGGTTTCCTTAAGGTTTTTAGTTTCCAGTTTACATTTGAATTTGACACCTAGAAAGCCCTATACCCATTGAAAATCTCAAACACTGCCTGGAACTACCTTGATCAATGACGCCAGAGTATCATAGATTTTTCAGGGATAGCCCCTTGCTAAATTGTTAACAAATATGTAAAAAGTTGAAAATGTACTTTCATCGGCATGTGTACTAGGGGTTAAGAACCAATCAATCACCAAGAGCCACATGCTCATGCTGCCACGGAAGGAGTCCATAGCAGAAAACAAGTGACAGGACAGGAACGAGTTTTAATCAATCTCAAATCTATAAGCAGGAAACATCAACAGTGCAATAGATACTTTCAAGTGATTAAATTGGATAATATATTCAATTTAAAGAAAATTCAAATGGTTAACTGTTCTCGATACAAGCATAATTGAAATGGTACCAACTTCAGGCATCCACCTTTGCTGCTGCAGATGCATAACTGACACTGCTGTCCCTCATTGTCTTGCATTGGCTTGACTGCTCATATTGGAGGAATTTGATCTTTATCTTTGTTGAGCAATTTCTCGTCATCTGAAAGTATTTCAGATAATTGGAGAAAAAGGTCAATAATCCGGTTTAATGCAGTTGCAAAATTA
Source organism: Jatropha curcas (assembly GCF_041381405.1). Classification (NCBI taxonomy): domain Eukaryota; kingdom Viridiplantae; phylum Streptophyta; class Magnoliopsida; order Malpighiales; family Euphorbiaceae; genus Jatropha; species Jatropha curcas. The sequence goes on along the minus strand of NC_143158.1, from coordinate 908,443 downwards.
AATTAAGAACCATAACCATCAATAAAGACTGTATATGCTCATAAGTGATACAATAGGTCTAGAGAAAATGCAGGTGATGCAGGCTGTCTTTCATAACCATTTGAAACTTCCTTTTTCCTGAATTTGAAGGCACCTCATCATGGACACACATGTAGAACTCATACACACTACCCTACATGATCCTGGCAATAGTGCAGGATCATGTGGGGTAATGGCTTACAAAAAAAAAAAAAAAAAATCATGAATATACACACACACACACACACACACACCAAGGCATCCTAGTCACATAATTCCAAAAAGAAAGGAGGGCCGGGGACATAAATCAGAAAATGAGAAAGGAAGCAACTGTATATGCAAAGTTTTGAAAGAGCAATGAGCCTGAGTTTCTCACATTTGATAGCCTTCTGAAAAAATTGAGGCACTTACATGTAGGAAGACACTAATCGGATGGCGGCCACAAATAGTATTGTCGTATTCCTGCAAGTACTGTTTAAATGCATCAGGATCCCCTGTTTCTATGATATCCATACCCATCTTGTCTAATGCCTCAATAGATTTGTGAATAGCCCCGTGTTTCTTGTCATAGTGCATGTAATTGAACCTAAGACAAGGAAAGCGAGATGTGTAAGATGGAATTAAGCAAAGCAAAACCAATTATAAACTGAAATATTTGATTTCCAGAAACAGCAAGGAATAATTAATACAAACTTCTGAATAACGCCAACAGAATACACATACACATAAAACACACACACACACACACATGGATGAAACAAGGTCATGCCCCAAAAAAAAAATAATAATAATAATGCCCCAATGCATGAAGCTCCCTGCTTTTGTGAGGGGTGGGGGAAGGTTGTGTTAAAGTAGTAGCTATTACATACAAAGCACAATTTTGAGCCTCGCATGATTCATTCATCAGTCCAGCTCAGAGGTATATGATGTTCTATAGAAACTTTCAAAGTGAATTCAAAATCAATAAATTAAACTGGATCTAGACCTGAAAAAATGTTACAACAATAGCATGCACGAATTACTACATGTGTCTTAGGGTTGAATTGGAGGAAAGTCAAAAATGCTTCCAAGACTTAGAGCATAAATAGAAAGGATACTTAGGACAAAAATCAAAGCATAAATTAACATAAGCAAGCCCTTCTTATGTGGTACGTACCTAGAACCCCAGTGACAAAAATCTGAGGAGACAGAAAAAAAATTAGATGGATCATCTATGTATTTTGCTAACAACTGTCCATACATAGCTTCATTATCTGCATTAAGAGCGCCAACCAATATAGGTACAACTTTTACTTGATGCCTGCATGAGTATTACCAAGTCAACCCACATACAAATAAACAAATAAACAAAAATTCATCATAAAACAGGAATTACCCTTCAAAAATTTTAGCAAGATATGGCAAGTGCATTTCCATACTATGTTCAGCTTCATCAACTCGAAGATCCATCAACTCAAATTTCCCTGTAGCTTTAAGTTCCTCAATAACTGAAAGATAGAGAACACATAATTGGCATTACAAAGGCTATCAACAGATGATTAAAATGCTTGAATCTTAAGCAACTAAACCATTTCAGAAATTATTTAATATTTTTATAGTGACTTTGATGCAAATTAAGAGTGAGCACCTGAAGGAACTCATGAACTCCAATTCTCAACTCTGGCACTATATATCCTTTCCGTTTATCATAAACAAATAAAGATATATATATGTATATATGTTTAACATATACACAAACATATAATCAAGCTTACTATATTCCTTGGAATACCCTACCCATGCTCTCCTCCAGTAACAAAACAAAATATTAGTTAACTAGACAAAAAAAAAAAAAAAAAAAAAAAAAAAAAAAGAATAAAATCAATGCACCATAAAATGAAAATTGGAAGTATAAAAAAACAATCATGTTGTATCCTACCCACATTTGCTCATATGCATGAACATCGTACCTTCCAAATCAATAGGTAAGTCTCCTATTGGTGTCTTGTAAACAGTGGCTGTTGAAAGAGCACATTTTGGAGTATAATAATGGTGAGATGGACCAAGCAGGAATACTCGAGAACTGAAATGAAATTTTTTCACATATCAGCAACACATTATTCATTAGGCAGCCAAAGTAACTTACATTTCAAATACATGCTATGAGACAACGCATGTTTATTGGAATCAGCATGCGTCACTGACTATATGCTTGACAATGGATTGATTCATGAATAAAAAGCACTTAGTCAACAAGAGGCAAAACAGAGAATAGGAAACACACATGTTTGTTGGGTCAATATTTCCAAATGCATAAGCAGCAGCACGACCTGAATATGAGTAACCTGCATGCCTAAACTTCCAGTTCCAGAAAAAGAAGATCAAAACATTAAAATTGACGTTGATGCCCAAAGGGGAAAAAACAAAAAGAAATCAATAATAGCCTACGGAGCAATCACAGCTCGAACATCAGGAGATTTAAGCAGGGCAGCAGCCTTGAGCCATCCATCAAGTTCTTCGTCCAGTTTTTTAGCTGAAAATAGAATAGAAAAGAGTATTATATTCCAATGAAACCGAATCAGTTAATAATACTGAAACCATACTAGTACATTCCTTCGATAATGCTAAACAAAACTCCAAGTTGGAGCTGAGCTTCAGGTAGGTCACCGTGTGACCAACTGCATTTTATGGCACTTCATTGTTGCCTCTTCCGATTTCTACTATCTCAGTTAGTAAAAGAACTATGAACTGTGTATAAATCAACTGAATCGATGGCAATGACTTGTTAGCATCTGTAGTTAACTTTTAATTGAAAATTTGCAGTTCTATGATTTGCTTGAAAGCTGAAATTGCATAAATTTCTTCACATAACTTATTAAATACTGTTTAGTTCCCCTGAAGCAGAATCAAACCCTAAATTGAACTCTCTAAATCAAAATATCTTCACACGTAAATAAATATGTATACATACATATTTTTCTTTTGAATGATTATTGTTGTGAACCAAAAGGAGAAGCCTTTGAAATGCAAGTCGGAAGAGACTTACGATTATCGGTGTACCAGGAGCCAGCATGTGATGCTCTTCTGATTTTCTCCATATTTGATTTCTTGGCGAAGGATTTTGCAATCTGGTGAAATGCCCTAATCCTGATCAAATTTATATACACAGATTCTTTTCTTCTGGAATGAAACAAGTTGAGCAATCAAATGCGTTTGCTTCTCTCTTTGCAGGCGGAAATGGATATGATGGAATAAAGTGCACTGTTGTCCGCTGATTTCATATCTGAGATTCTGCCACGTCTCCTTTCTTTTATTTATTTATTTAAATTAAATTAACAAATTATTTATCCTTTATTTTAAAAAGCTACGGACACACCTTGAAAAAAAAAAAAAAAAAAAGCTAGGGACACAAAATCCAAGTGCGACAGAAGACCATCCAAAAACGGCATTTTATTGCAATATTTGTTTTTGTTTCTTTTGATCGGCATTGGCGAATTTGGGTTTGGGTTCGTTTGATGCTTTGCGGCCTTTCTATGGACTTCTTGATCCTTTGATACGTCAATCGACAACAGATCATGGCTAATTTGGACAACTAATCATTGTTCGATTGCTATTGTACTAATCCGAGCTTTCTTTCAAAATCAATTAAGAACGACATGTCGGCCACACATACTGAACAGTACAATTGCACGCATAATATCTGTTAGTAAGTGCCAAACACAATAGGAGACCATGGAATGAGAAAGAACACTGCTTTTATTCCATACAAAACCAACAAATTGTTGAAGAAAAAACAAGCTAACAATCTACCTAAAACAGGCGCCAAGCCTGTATGGATAAATAATAACAAACATCATCTTTTTTTTTTTTTTCAGACTTATTTTTCAGGCTGAACAAATCAATCAATCGTATACCCACTATTTCAACTGTGACTTACAGCAACTATATTATGGAAACAAAAGGGGAAAAAGACCCTAAATATAAAAAATAGTATATGAGCTCAACCAACTTGCTTTGCACAAAAACTTGTAAATCCAATCACCAAACTCTGTTTCACCAAAACTGACACTACACAAACTTTTGTTATCTGCCCCCAAAGCAAACAACAGGCTCCGCATACAAACGGTTCAAAGGAAAAAATGACCTGCAATCAGAAGAAATCAGGAGTCAGTTCAAGCAGCATTAAATTACAATATTTAAACTAACAGAACAACAAGAACAAAAAGCCAAAGAGTAAGCCTTCTCCATCATACACATCCCATTAAATACAAAGACAGGATAGATGCCAAAACAGGAGGACAACATTTTAATTACTTACTCTTTCACTCCAACATGTCTCTGTACACCAGAATTTCCATTCCCCACATATATGTTAATCAGTAAATCTCAACTAAAAATCTTGTCCTGATAAAGAATAAGCTTACTAAATTTGTCATTTCTCCACAAATTCTCATATAATTTGAAATCTGAAATCAAGTTTATTATCCTGTGAGCAATTGTAAGACGCAGTCCAGTACATCTTAGTTTGATATAATTAAATTATACTGCATCAATATAACTAAATCATGCAGTATCAATGAGACCATTTATGCCAAACAATAGAAGATTATGCAGTAATGGAGTTCCCTAATTCGAAAGGCTGAGCAACATAATCTTACCTATCTTAATTGATAGCAATGTAACATCTGGAAAATGAAAAATTGATAACTGAAGCATTGCCAATGCTCACAAAGAATAATCAACTAGCAGCAACTAAAAATCAAACGTTCTCCAATAAATGATGAAGTTTTGGAACCCGGCGACGGAACAATGGCTCCAGCCTGAAGGATGGAATACCGGTCTCCCATCTCTTGACATCATACATTTCATTCCATGCTTGCACAATCTCATCAATTTTGAACCCCAAACCTGTGGCAATTGCAAAGTGGTACACTTATCATCTTAACATTTCAAATTTTGTCCATAATAAATATATAAAGTTACAATTTAACATAAATATCATGCATGCACTAGCATTAATAGTTTGAATACCTTCAAGTGCAGTTTCATTGGAACAATGGTTCTTTATCATTACAGCTATATCTGTTGGAGAAGCACCAGCAAGTTCAAACTTCTCAACTGCAACCTCTAAACATTCTTCCCATGTTGGTAGCTCAAGCTTATATTCCACAACAGAACGCTCATAAAGCATGGTGCCCCACAAGAGATATATCTGTGCACTCATATTTCCTGCCTGCTCCACTGCTTCTTCAGCAGGTATATCTTTTAATAGCCCATCTAACCCCAATTTCTGCAACTGCTCTTTATATTTGTCAAATTTAGAAAGCCCGTTTAGACGCTGCTCTGCCATTTCTTCCCACATCTGCATTCCCTTCTCCATGCTGTCCTCAGCCTTGTTATAAAGATCAAGGACCTCCTCAGAAGGCCCATTGTCTAGATCCAGCTTGCTTCCAATAGCATGATGCCAACAAAGCTTTGCTTGCTCAAACTGCTGTTGCCCAAGTGCAAGAAGACCTTCATAGAAATCTGGTTTAATTTTTAAAGCTTCTTGGTATTTTTCTCCTGCCTTCACATATTCTTTCCTTGCCCAATCATATGCGTTCTTAACCTGTGCAAGTATAGACTCCCTGGAACCATCTTCAGAAAAGAACACCCGTTTCCTTGCCCTGGACATATGGACATTACCCCAATTAAACAAAGCCAAAGCAGCCATCTCTTGGAACTTATCTGCAGCAATGTCAAAAAGTTCCTGTGCTTCTTCACTAGTTACAGTGTCTTCCATTGCCTCTGAGTATAATTTCATGCCTAGTTCATGAAGATCCAAGTATGAATCAGAATCAAAGCCAACATGGTTCTTGAACAATCGTGCAAACTGGACAATCCAATCATCAATGGAAATTGGTTCCTTGTCTATTTCTTGACCCTTCCCTAAATTCCCATTCTCAACAGCACCACTTGATTTTACATCAATCTTGTGCACCTCCTCTTCAATTTTCATCCCCCCGTAAGCTGGTTCTTGATCAGGACTGACTTCAACGACATAGAACCTAAGTGAACCTTGAGAATCGCCTGATGATTCAGCCAATCTTAGCTCCTCCGTAGTAGTAATTGTAATTAAATCACCTTCGGGGTCCCTATATTTCACAAGAACACCCTTCAAGCCAGGATATCTATCTCTAACTATATCCCTGAGAAGTCCAATACCACAATTCACAGGAAATTGCGCCCACCTGATATCCTCACCAAACACTAACTTCACTGTCTTGGTAATCGCTTTCTCCTCCTTAATATCCTTCACAACCACTTTCTCCTCCTTGACATCCTTTGTAACCACTTTCTCCTCCTTAACTTCCTTTGTAACCACTTTCTCCTCCTTAACTTCCTTTGTAACCACTTTCTCTGCCTCAATGGTCTTCATGACCACCTGTTTATCCTTAATAACAGCACTCACCTTCTTCTCCTCCACAACCACCTTATCATTATCCTCCACACTTTTTCCTACTACTTTATCATTCTTCTTCTTTTTCTTTAGCTTCTCCTTCACCACCCTCCGCAAACGGGAGGCATCACCCTCCTCTACATTAGCCAACTCAACTAATTTCTCATCAAAATTAATACCCTTCTCAATCATAGCCTTTTTAATACTCTCCAATATCTCCAATCCCGTCAAGTTATTGGGTTCCATGCTCAAAACATTATTCACGTCTCTCAGAGCTAAATCCAATCTATTCAAAGACTCATAACACTTTGCCCTTTTCAACAAGGCTTTGCTATACTTGGGCGAAACCTCTAAAGCTAAATTACACTCATTGATAGCTCGAGGATACTCACCTAAACCCATTTGCATGTAGCAAGCGGCCATATTGGTTCGAAGATAGGCGACATCGATGTGATTTTTGGGAAGTAGCTTGACAGCTTTCTCGTACTTTAACATGGCGCCTTCATGGTCATGCTTCTGAAAGAGCTTGTTCCCTTCTTCTTTAAGCTCTTGAGACATGTTAATAAAGATTGCTGTGTCTTCATCGAATGTCTTTGACGTTCGATCCGCCTTGCTTGGCTTACCGTTGGCGTCACCGGTTATCGTTGATGCGGAGGTCTTCTTCTTTCCGGTCGGCTTTCCCATCTCACAAATTGACAGAGAAACAATCGAAAAACCTTCAAAATCAAAGCTTTAAATGAAAACTTGGATTTTGATTTCAATCAAAGCCTCTTCTTTTTAATCATCAAACAACTTTACAAAATACTTATAGCTATAAGACTGAGAACGAATCCCAAACAAGAGAATCTTATTTTCTTTATTAATATAGCTGAACCAGAGAGAGATTAGCGGTTAATCTCCAACCTCTCAGCGTATCTAATTAAAAATTCAGATAAAGTAAGAATCAAGAAAGGAATGAACTGTATAAGGAAAATATATATCCATTAATAGTGGATTTGGTTGCAGAGTGAAATGTGAAGAAAGACAAAATTACTGCGGGTGGGTTTGTCTCTCCTTAGTTTAGGGTTTCTTCAAATCCAATCCTCCAAAGCAGAACAAGGACAAGGTCAACGTTGCCAGGAGAAATGGCAAACTCCCTTCCAGTACTGGGGAGCGTGTGATCACGCGCTATGTGATTCAATAATGTGATGTCAGAGTGCGGGTGCCGTTGTCATGGGCTGGCATTGGCAACATGTTTATTACACTCATAATGCACTATTAGCTGTTTGGAGAATGGCATTAAAAACCGACGGCCAAAGTACAAAAACCTGATTATTTGGGAAAGTTGTTAGTTGTTTAAGCGTCATTTTTCTTAATAGAGGAGGATACACAAATCACGTAACTAATTCTGTCATTTCTTAATTAAAGTTGTGAATAGTCTTTTTTTTTTTTTTTTTCTCAATGATTATATAAGGTAAATTTTTCACTTCGAGATTATTGTCGATTGTTTACGTTGTATTTAAGAGATCTGGATAAAATTAATTATTTTAATAATTATTTATCTCAAATTTTAAATACTCCTATAAAATTAGTAGTTTAGTAACTGATTAAATAGATTTTCATAAAATACTAACAACTATAAATTATATGGGTTCAATCTTTTATAAAAAATTATTTTAACCTCTAAATAAGATTTAATTTTTTCACTATCAAAAATTCTAATAAAGAATTTACCTTTAATTTTACCGTCAAAACATTTCTTACGATTCAATAGAAAACTTAAGTTAGTTACTGGGATATGAAAATTGGAGCGTTAAGTTAGTTAACAAAATAATTTATTCTCAGCAGTTTACCTGTGCGGATTTGTTTCTGTTTGTTTCTCCGAAGAACTTGTGGGGTTGACTCGAAGACGATTCTCGAAAAAGTAAGGGCACCAACAGTCACGCGCCCTCTAAGCGACGTGCTGGCGACAATTAGGGTAGTAGCCAGCGTTTAGCCGCCCTGAAAACCTCTAATTCTTGCCTGTATTAAACTAATCAAAATACGTTAATTAAACCGTGTCTAGACGTTTGCACTAAGCGGTGATGAAAAAACAAAAATATGCCCAGGTGGACCACCTTCAACAAAGAGGAATATCCGTTGCTCGTGGAAGATTCGACCAGATTTCAATTTAATGCATAAATTACAAAATGTTAGGATCATACTGGACAGGGGTATCCCTATAATTTTGGACACTGCTTAAACAAAACAAAAATGCGGTTAAACTACATAATAACATATAAAAATGGCAATAAATTTCATATAAGATATACAACTTGTAGATTAGTAACAGGACAACACCTCCAGAAGATTGAAGGTTAGAACTCAAAAGATTCAAGTGTAGCAACAGGACAACATCTCTACATATTAGGGTAGCAACTCCTTCCCATTCTGCAAAACTTGGCAAAATCCTCAACCATCCAACACTGTTAGAGAAAGACATTCTTCCGAGCAACTCCTTCCCATTCTGCTAAACTTGGCAAAATCCTCAACCATCTGACACTGTTAGAGACAGACATTCTTCCGCTGCAACCTCATTCTTAAGTCAACAGGTCCATTTTGCAACAGATTCAAGTGTTTGCGATCCATGAAAAATTTCTTGATTTCTTTCTGGGGACATCCGCGAATCAATATGCAGATTAAAAAAGCAACCGGCCAATCGCTCGGTCATTTGCACAGTTATAGCAGCAAGACAAAAATCCAAAGATTCCCGATTCCACAGGTTCAGCAATGTCTCTTTCCCGTTTGTATAGAACCCTTACAAACTCATCTGGGCTTAAATGTCCATCTTGATTCGAGTCAAAAACATGGAAAATTATATCAACCACATTTTGAGTGAGTGAGATGCCGCAAATCTGGTAATTTCATACACATCATGTGAAGAAAGAATTAATCAGATGATTTAGGAATAGTCATAATAATTATAAGAACAAATGGAAACTGTAAAATCAATTATAACTTGCAATATCATCTAATCAACACAAGCCTCTACACCCCTTTATTTCCAGTTAAAAGTTAAAATAACTAAATAAACTAATTTGAGCTTCTCCCAGTCAGATGGAACCTGTATAAAAACGTGTGCAGCTCCTGCATTTGCTAGCCATTTAAATAATTTTCCACATGAGCATCCATGCCCAAATGTAAATGCAAACAAGTTGCTACGACATAAAGCAAGGACGAGTATCTTACATAGGATGCGGCTCTTTGGAAGTCCTCCCTTGTTAACAGGCCATTTACTTTCCCATAACTGAAAACGGCCAAAGAAAACGGCACCAACTTTTTCCGCAAGTCTGCAAAACTTTTGAATTCGTCAAATGTTATTTGCACATCCTTAAGACGTGCATCGTTATTTAATTCATCAACCCGACAAAGCAATTTATCCAAGTGACTCAAGTCAGCAGAAGCAACCATTGACAATGCAAAATCCTTTGCCAAAATGGATTCTTGTGATTTATAGTCATAATGTGCAAATTCCAATCTGAGCATCTACAAAAACCATTAAAGACAATCATTTAGGAATTAGTAATAACACATAATCCATAAAAAACTGCAAAAGCCTGAACTGTTGACAACACAAAGGGGGATTTAGGGAATTCAGATGGATGGATAACTTGCCTAACCATAACATAAGGGAAAGCAAGCATTTCAGCTTGACTGAACATGACATCAAACTGTCACAAACAAGCCTACCCAACCCTGCAGGAGTTATTGGCACCTTGAGGGCTTGGCAAGAAGGCTATTTTCCTGCTGAGTCAAAACTAAACATGAACAAGAATATCATGAATGTGATGCAAGTTGCAACATAGTCTTCATACAACCGAACTTCCCCAAGTTGCCAAACAGTCCTAAAAAAAAAAAAAAAGAAAGAAAGAAAGGAAAATACAAAGAGAAACAGCATGTGAATGAATTTTGCTTGATAGCCAAAGAAGCTAAGGGTTCTCTAATTCCAGTTGCCTTAATGCATAAAATTGCCCCTGAACTTTAAGGTTTTATCCTTGTGGCACCCTAAATTTTTTGAGATGCATCATGCTCCTGAAGCTGCAGTTTTTGTTATGAATGCCTTAATGCATAAAATTGCCCCTGAACTTTAAGGTTTTATCCTTGTGGCACCCTAAATTTTTTGAGATGCATCATGCTCCTGAAGCTGCAGTTTTTTTTATGAATAAGCACCTTCAAGGGAATGTTGGGCTCTAGATATTGTTAGTAAGAATTGCACCATCAACCCCAAGGTGCAAAGTCATTATTAAAAATTGCAACTACAGGGGGCATATAGATCTCTTGAGAACTTTGGAGTGCCACAGGGATAAAACCCTAAGTTCTGAGGCAATTTCATAATTAGACCAATTCCAATTTCCTCATCACTTGACTAACCATTATTATATTCGTTGCAACTATTTGACCATAGATCAAGGCAAAAGCAAGCCTAGATAACTCAAATTTGTATAAATTTCAAATTCAAAACTGAAAGGTTTTCTTTTTTCTAATAAATTCTCGTTTAACCTTATACTTAATCTCTCTATCTGGGTAGCTCATATGGGAATATAGGATGCACCAATGTGTTATTAAAGAGCACAATGACAAAAATATATGTGTGCATATAGGTATGTGCATGTACAGGTATGTGCCACCCTATCAATTTAGGGAGGACAAAAGCCAGGTAAAGGTTACCTCATCATGCAATTCCCTCAAAAACTGGACAAATTTATCATGATGGAGGCATCCCTTCCCATCTTTGCCAAAGAAGTACTCCACCAAACCTCCATTTTCCACAGAGCCGCTAACTTTCAACCCAGTTCTAAGTCCATCCCTATGAACAGCCCCTTGTCTGTTATGAGCTCGCATTAAAGCCATCACTTTCTTAAACTCTTTCCTATCTATCTCCCTACATACAGAGACAAACAGTCAAGAAAAGGATACTATGGACAAGCCTAAAGTCTATGTTTGGTATCCAGCAAAAGCTATCCAGATAAGTAACCACATCTGTTAAAAGTGGGTGATTAAAAGACAACAGAACACAGCGAATAAATAATCTATTTCCATATGACATAAAAAGGAAAATGCGTGCATGTAAACTAGATAAAGCTGTATCCCTTTTCTCCAAGGTTTTTCATATAAACTCACCCATTGTTGTTGATGTCAAACATTTTAAAAGCCACAGAAAAGCTTGATTCTGGTATACTTAGTAGTGTTACGAAAAAGATATACCTGTTACAATGAATGTAAAGCAAATTCATTCCCCAAAGAGGAAAAAAAAAAAAAAGAAAAGAAAAGAATGCTCAAATTAAATAAAGTGAAAGTGGGGTAATAAAACATAATCTACAATTTCTGTCATATTTATTGGGAACTCACTCCTTGAATGATACGAGGCCATCGTTATTCACATCAAAAAGCATGAAGAATTTGGACGGAGGACATCTTAGCTCGCCAGGCCTTCGTTCCCCACATAAATATCCTTCTCTAACATGGTTGGATTCAGATGGAGGGAAAACAGGAACCACTGCCCGCATCAAATCTGCCGGTCTCATGAATAACTCTCCATTTGGTGCTTGATAAGATGCAAAGTACTCAAACACCTTCCAACAAAATTTTCAAAAATAAAACACATAACAAAGAAATTCCGGTTTCCTTTACAAGAATAGGCCATCATGGCATCATTTAATTACCAGAGAAAAAGAAAGTAACTGGAAAAGTAAATACCTTCTCAGGAGGACTTCGCAGCCTTATTCTCTTCTCATAGTTAAAGAAAACCTTTCTCCTATAAGCATCTGCAATGACCAACTCAATGAATTAAAAATATATAAAAATAAATAAATTATTGATTAATTACGAATTAATAATAACACTAACAAATATTCACCTCCAAAGAGATACTTCGAACTATAGTCAGGCAACGACAGTTTTCCAAATGTGGAAGTGGAATTCAGATCCTTGACCGCCGATTTAACAGCGGTGGCCATTGGCCAGTCGGCGAAAGACAATAGCGATCTGTTTAAGAATGCAGATTCAGCATCAGAGCTAGAATTAGTATACCAGCAAAACAATCCTAAGCTGGAGCCCAAAGCGATCCCGGAAAACCATCTCATAAAGGATCCGTAAGTGTGATTTTCATTTTCGTTGTTAGCCTTGAGTGAGGAGGCGCAGGTCAGAGACAACGAAGAAGTGGACGATGGTGCTATATTAGAATATTGGCGAGATTGGAGCCGTTGCTTTAGATAGAGTTGGTAGATGGATGATCGAGATCTTCTGAGAGATGGTAAGGTAGGCATGGCGATGATTTTGAAAGACTGTAAAAGGTACACAGATCAACAGAAAAATAGAGGAGAAATGAGAAGAAAAGGGGATAAATTTCTGATTTTGGAATTCCGACAGGACAATATGGCAAATATTACACATATCTAACTGAAACTATAACGACATATCGTTTGACATTTTTAACTTTGTATTACTCCCCAGAGTCTAAAATGGGTCCACAGTGGACACTGTAACTGAAAGCAATAAATCATTGCATTTACAGCTGTTGGTTATGAGACACGTCCTAACAGGAATCCGGAAATGTGTAAATTGGGCCTTCAGACACGGTATTTTAGCCCATAAGGTAAGCCCAAAATATAACATGTACTGGGGCCTAACAATTGAAACATGCTGTGGTATGGACAGATAAAATCCAGCTAGCATTCAGATATATGTATTGGATGCAACTTTTGAAATATAATTTTATTTCCTTATTTAGTTGACAAGTATAATAGACAAAATCATTGTTAGTAAATTTCATATTTTTATCTTAATAAAAATATAGTGTTTTTCTTTCTTTTCCAGTAATTTTAAATATCTTTTCAAAATTAATATTTTATTTTTTATATTTTTCCCCTTAGAAGTGGCGAGCGGGTCAGCTAATTAATGTTTTATATTCATTCTTAGTAATAATTTTAATATAAACCACTAGAAGTTTCATTGTTTAAACAATACTAACAAGTTGCGGTTCATATTTAAAATGCCATGTGAATAGTGACTATTTACTTCTTTCCATATAGGGAGGGAGCTGGTAAGAAATAACATGATCTTAGGTGATATTAGATCATCCAGTACAACCTTATCTCCTGATTTTTCCCAATCTGCTGAGACAAGGCCACTATTGTCTGTGTTGAGGAAGTCGAAAGTCGAAACTGCTTCACCCACCACCAGACAAAGACAAGGGGCCAGGACCAGGAATTGAAGTAGGAAAAGGCCGTTAAAGCGGATCACCTTATCTTTGTTGGGTGAAATAGTACCACGCATAAGAAAGCAGAAACAAACAATTGGAAGGTGAGATGGAACCGTAGAGTTGTGCCGCTATTTTCTCTGTGGCTGAGAGAGGCTTCAGATTCAGAATGGCTCGCACTCAATTTCATACCGGTCTTGTGATACGGTATCTTCGCGCACCATGTGATCACGCTACGCTAGCAATGTCTTATGCTTTGAGTTTCGGACACGTAATAATTTTCAATGGACCTTCCAACCGTTGACAAGCAATGCATTGTGCATTATGCATTATGCAAATGCTTTGTTTATTTAGCTTCCTCCTTCCCTCCTTTGTATTTCTTATAAATATTTATTTCTTAATTTACCACCTCAAACTTCTCCATTCGTGAAACATAGTCCTTTTTTCACTCTTCTTTTATTTAATCATGGCAAATACTTTTAGTTATTTCACTTCTCTAGATTGTTCATTTGTTATCTGTTGGGAACATAATGTGCCAGCTGTCTCCAATATTTGAAATGGCCCACTTCTCTATTTCCTTTTATTTTCAATTCAAGTTCAGATTATTTAAATTATTTTCAAATTAACAGGCCAAATTATAGTCCGACGTCATGTTTTGGAATTTCGAGCTTTCCACCTTCATCAGCTTTATCTCCGCAATAAAGTCCCTATACCAAAAAAAAAAAAAAAAAAAAAAAGAGTAAACAGAAATCGATACATCAACAACAATAATAATAGTATAATAAACAATAAACAGAAAAAATACAAAGAATATTAAATATACCTTGCACGCAAAATAACGCGTAACGGCAACGGCAACTGCAACGGCCAAAGCAGCGTATGACGAGTAATCGTAACGGAGAACGGATCCGTCTATGCAAAACGGGGATGTTAACGACAAACTTAACGGACATCCCGTACCACTACACTGCAAGCATAACAGACGGTTGAAGTCAGGCCAAACGATTTTACGATTGATTGAGAAATTTGGTTGAAATGAAAGTGTATAGCATTAGTCTTTAGTTTTAGATTTAAATTTAAATTTTATCTTTAATTTAGAATAGATTTTAATGTCCCAAAATCTCCTTCCATAGCAATTGATATGTACAAACGATCTATGTCCCAAAATAATCTAGGCTCAGTCTCGAAATACAAAAACTCGTCGACGTTGAATCAGCCCCGCCTCGGATCAAACTCCACTCGTCCGATTTGGAAAGTACAGCACGCATATCAATAGAAAGTCGTCCGATTTGACTCGGCCTCTGACTCAGCTAAGCACTCTGCCGGATCCTAGCATGTGTTGCCGGAACCTGATGATATAAAACGGGTAAACAATAACCAACCTGTAACTCCAAACAGAATCAGATATCATCCGCTTTCGACATAATCGAGAGCCGGCTTGGCCTGGGCTGAAAATCAGCCCTACGCCTTTGATGATGTGAGGACGGCCGAATCAGCGCCGTCAGCGCTCTCTTGACCCACTCTCCCTCAACGCCACCGATTCTAACGAGTGAATTCTTCATTGCCGATCTCATCATGTTCAACCGGTTGGGCGTATACGGCGCCGAACTACTTCCATGACTCTGACTGCCGATATTCTTGTGTAAACTACAGCGAAATGATCCTGGATGCGTAGTCGGAGAACACATGCAAGTCTTCTTCGACAGAGAGATCGGATTATTCTTCTTGCTCACCGATATTGACCGGTTTGGAGAAATAGATCGATCAATGGAGAAGCGAAAGGAAGGAGAAGGAGATGATGACGTTGTGTATATATTAACGCGAGTAGGTGAAGCTGATCTATTGTGGCTACTGTGAAAGAAAGCTGTGGGTGGAGAATAGAAACTGGAGCTAGTTGAAGATGCGAAGGCTGAGGAAGATGACGACGATGACAAATAAGAATCGGTTTGAGACGATCCAAATCTTCCATGAGGAGAAAGAGAACGTAGGACTGGGCCGCTAGATCTTCTTGACTGCGAACTTGTAGCCATTTTTTACAGGAAAAAATGATGGTAGAAGAGTAGGAGAAGAAGAGGGGCTTTTCGGGGAATTTCCTCTAAAGGCCCCCTAGGCTAGTTGGTTTGGCAAACCTATCGAGTCTCAAAGGGTGGATTTATAGATTTGAAATAAAGGATAGGTTTGTAAATAACAGGATGCTATAGGGGTTCTAGCGTGGGGGTTGTTTTGTTGGTTAAGTTAACCATAGTTAGTCTGGGATCTGTTCAACTACGGGTTAGGGTTAAGGCATCAGGATTCTGATCCAACGGCTACTGTGGTTAATGTGGATCTTCAAAGTTGACGAAAGGAAAAGCCGTTTGTGAGACAGCTTTTTTAAGCAACTCGGATGGCTACCACGTGTAAAGTTTCTTGTAAACGGTCGCTACTGAAAGTACCAAGGCATACCATTTCCATACAGGTAATTACAAACTGCCATTAGCTTTTGCTTTCGTATGACCTAAATATCCTTCGACTTCCCAAATTATCACTAACATGTCCCCGTTTCTAGAGCCTGTTGTATTTTTTGATTTTCTTTTTATTAAGAACAACGGTGTTGTATTTGACAATATTATAAAAAATAAAAGAAAAGTATCAAATCTCTTAACAAATATTTTGGGCACCACGTAAAACTCTACATTATTAAATCAAATATTAAATCAAAATACTTTTAGAAAGGAATAAAAATTTCTATTTATAATATAAATTAAACTAAACACGAATATTTTATACACTTTTCGCAAATTTATATTTTTCAAATTTACTAGATCAAACGTCACTTAAAGAATATATTTATTACGTATGCCAAGTGCCAACCACCAGACAGAATGAAAATCCCGGTTTCCATCATGGGCTGCCGTTTTGCGTGAAGCAACCTGATTTTGCGAAGACGGTAGGGAAAAGGTGAATTGTAAGTAGGTTTTGGTTTGGTTCTTATGTGGAAAATTAGAAAAACTAAAATAATTGAAATATTTTAAAGGTGAAATCTATTAACCAAAATGGGGAGAAAATAAATAATCAAATGAAATAATTAAAATAGCCAAAGTATAATATAATGCACGCCTAGGTATTAAAGTGTAATTTCATTTTTTTTTCTAAGCATATTAGTATTTCATACATTTAATTGGATTTAGTTATATATGACTTTTTTTACTTTATAAAAATCAACTCAAACCAAATTGTATTAATTTGTTAGATTTAAACGACTATATACAAGAGGTTGAATATTGAATATGACGGGCCAGAATTTATTTGAAAAAACAAAAACAAATAACATATATATAAGTTGTTAAATGGACTGTTCAGTTTTCAAAAAGAAAAAAATATTTTAAACAATTATATTTATAAAAATAATATTTGGATTTTTTTTTATTAAATATAAGGGGATGTGTTTTTTCTCAATCCACGTGTAGCCTTTACATACACCAGACCAAACTTAAGCAAGTTAATTTCTTAAATCAAAATTTCCATTTATGCATCCAAAATATAGTATGAAAGCAAACGTTTTATTAGACTATGTAGTAGGTAAAGTCTACAGAATTACATGTTCTATTTTGTCAATGGCCGAAAAAACCAGAAAGCATCCAAATGAGCTTTCACGACTTTTCTATAACCAGTTTATTTTCTCCTCATGCAACTTAATTTATTATACATAAAACATTTTTGACATTATACATAAAACGACAATTAATTTATATATATATGTGGTTGCGTTTGTGGCAAACAATTTAATTGCGTTGAGCTGGCTGATTTATTAGAGACTAGTTCAAGCCGTACATAGCACACTGGTTTTGGCATTGAAGCAATTGATCAGTTCCTGACTTTATTATGTCAACTACTATTTTAGCGCTTAATCCGGAATGGTGCCAGTCAAATTAATACTCGTTAGGGGGCTCACCAAACATTAGGTCAGCCTATAAAGACTCATTTTATCTAATTCGATCCGATTTGAGTTAAACGAAGACGATAAAAATATAATAAATATAAATAAAAGGGTGTAAAAATAATTTAATACTTTAATCTACAAGACAGGACGAGACATTTAGTTTATATATATTTAATAAGTTATGTGAAATCACTAAAACTCAATCTTCGTGTTAAATTTATATATATTTTTTTAAAGATTAAATGTATAAAATAAGGACGGAACACATATTTTATTAAAACGAGATTAATTTTGACAAAATCATGTTAATTTATATATCTTATTTAAACCCAGAGTTCACTAGCAATGTGAGACCTAAAGTTGTAAAATAAATTTATTAATTAATATTGGAAATATAACCTATAGGTAAGTAAAAAATTAGATAAATAATCTTCAAGGTACAACCTACAATAATTTTTTAAATTGTCAATTTTGTCATCAGTTTTCCTGGTTTGAGCTATTTTATCTGCGTAAATGTTAAACAATCCTACCCTATTGTACTTTAACCTTCCTGCTCCCTACAAAGGATTCTGACTCAACCAGCTGATTGTACTTCACGATATATATTAATCTAATATATTCTACTTAATTATTTAATTAAATTTTATTATAATTTATGAAAATTAATTATATTTTGAAATAAAAGGAATAAGATATTCCAGGTGTCGGAAAATTCGAGGTAAGTTACCAATAATTATGTGAGGGAAATATGACAGCTGTGATAATGAATTAATGATACTTACTATAATTATTTAATGACACGTATAATATACTCACTCATTATATTTTTATACTTGTAATAAGGTGATAATGATTGAAAATGACTGATCATTGACCTTTATTTTATTGTAAGCAAGGTGTGACTGAAGATTTCTGTTTGTTTAATTTGTATTCAGTCTACTTCCAAAGCTCTGTAAGGATAAGAATCCTCCGGCCTTCCCCAATTTTAACCAGGACTTTCTATTTGTTCTATTTACATTAGTTTTCCAATTATTGTATGGTTCGGCCAATTTTAATACAATGATTAAGGAATAATCTTAGCTGTCCTTACATGATTAAGGCACATTGCTATTATTATTATGCCACCTCATTGGTTTTAACTCACAAACTAAGCTTCATGGAAGAACATATATGGATTTGATTCCACCATCGTATTGGGTCTTTTCGGAATAGCGAATTATTAAACATTAAAGATTTTAAATTTCGTCAATCAAACATAATCTAATTGGTCTTTTAATTTATATAAATGAAAATTAGAGATTTCAAGTTTAGAATATCTCTGGACAACAAAAAATTTCACTAATTTGGTGAGGAAACGAGACTATTCATATTGTATAACTCACGATATTTTATTTGTAAGAGGGTGGAACACTTTTCGTATAGCCTTATTAGAGTAATCCATATGCCAATGAAGGATTAACCTAAAATATATAAAATTCTTGAGTGTAACTTATAAGCCTTAAGAGGTTGCATCTGAAGAGTGAGATTAGTGTCTGCGTTGTGTTTCAAATTTAAAGAACAAGAAAATGATGAATACGACTGGCTAATAAATAAATTATTGACGTCAAGAAATTATATGAAAGCCCAACTGGTCTAAACAACTGTGGGCCCAAACTCAGTCACAATGTTGGCAAAATAATGGAACAGCTTTACAAGCCCACCAAAGGGCAAATAGAACTATAATTTAAAATCTCTTGACATAGTTGATTAAATCATGTTAATTACTAATTAAATTGAGAAAAACCTCTAATTATGTTATATCTTTGAAAACAACGGTCAAAGCTATCAATTGCTCCAAAATTTCTAGAACTAAATAAATATTTGAATAAACTATTTCAACAATATACTCAATGAGATTTTGTTCTTCCCTTCTTTAACCCCGTCTCCTCACTTAATGCAAAAGCCATATTTGGATGCTGATTTTAATTCATCCACCAGGTATAAATTGATGGCTTCACTCGTCCTATGTTTGCATTTACCAAGTCAATTCACAGTTAGCTTGTAGTGAATTTTTTGTTGACTGTGTATCAATTAAGTTTTTAATTTCCAGATCAAACTGATAATTAAATATGTTACTTAATATAATTTATTTTTATTTCAATTGCACATTCAAAAATTCTTTTTCCAATGAATAAACTTTAGTCATTTTCTGCATCTATTCATTTTTTTTCCCTTTGCCTCTTTCCCCTTCATTCTTCTCATAAAGCCAGAATTGGTGTTACAAGCTTGGCAAACATGGTGCTACAAATTACACAGGATGATAATTCCCCACTATGGTAAAATACAGAAAAGAAAATATTTAAAAAAAAAAAAAAAAAAAAAAAATCTGAAATGTGCATTTACATAAATGCAAACAAAACCAAGAATAAACTCTCTAACCTATGCCATCAGAAGATACAAATACAATGACTTTCTCTTTATTAGGATTGGGAATGCTTGTCCTCTTCCAAACTCTGGGTTGATTCAGCTTGCAGCTTTTTGTTATATGCACGGTGTCGCCTTTCTCTACCATAAATAACCCAGAAAATAACAGAAAGCATAACAGCAGTAGAGACCATTACTAGTCCAACATAAACCCATCTGCTGTACTGGTTCAGACTAGGACAATGGTTCCTATATATCTCACCGAATGTTTCCCTTACAAATGTACAATCTTCCAGCTCAACCAGGAAAGGAGCATAATTTCCAAGCCCATTGCATACACTAACTGCAGCTGTCATTTGATTATATATGTCAGGGGTCAAACGCCCCGTTGTGATACATATTCCGGTTGCTGAAACCTGACAGACATAGCTCCCCCATACCTGCATAGAGAAAAAGAGCTTGTTTACTAGTTGCCACACTAAATTATCAAAAAGTTATTTCGAAAAGTCTAAAGTTTGTATCTTTTATTAGTTACCTGTGTTGCATTGTTCAAGTCCACCTCACCATCGCTACAAGGACGATCTGTTAAGTCATGGTTAAACGGATTGCAGAGAATCGGAACCAATGGACCAGATTGATTGAAGTACATTTGTGGAAAATTAGGGGAAAAGTTAAGATTAGACACATTGGTGATGACTGAGTTGATCAAATCGACGTATTGGAGAGTAACTTCCTTGCTTCGCGATAAGGTTTCTTGGGCAGTTGCACTGTCTACACAGGGCAGTATGTCATCTAAAGCTGTATGAGAAGTAGGATTTTGTACCCAGTGATTCATTGCAACACAAGTATCTCCAGCCACACTAGCATGTCAAAGGAAGATCAGTTACGAGCTAGTTAGTCATAGGATTATAACAGAATTAGCCAATAATCTTGCACAAAAAGAAGCAACAAATCTGGATAATTATGCTTCTTGTTATACCGCAGGTCACTTACTTATGGAGAAGAAGAAAAGTTCCACATAAAATAAAGGTTCCAGCGACAACTATCCATCCAACTATGACCAAGCTGCAATGATTTTACGAGGAATAGTGTTCAGAGAATAGTACAGCTAAATGCGGAGAATTTGAGATTACCACAGGAAGGATCAAATATGTTGAAGTCTGAAATATCATTTTTCATTACTTACATGTACACTAGCACTTGGATGCCGAAAATTGAGAACACTGAAGAAGAAAAAGACAAATATTAACAAATGGGAACTACATAGTATCTTGGAAAGTGGAACGTGCATTGAGCAAATTGAGAAGACTTACAGAATCCAAGGAATGTCAAGAGAAGCATAATAGCAGCGACAACAATAAGCGCCAGTCTCCTGCATGAGTATTAACACATTCATTTTGTGATTGAAGCATCTTTGTACTGAACTGAACTACTGGAGCAAATGGACAGAGTATTAGTATCCGTCACTTACACGGAGTCCAAGAGATCACGTATATCATCTGAATTCTCCAATGTTCGATCAGCAAGGGTGCTAGCAGAAGAATTGATTCTTGTTCCAATTTGGTCAATATCAGTTTGGACATTAGAAGGTAGGTAAACTTTATCAACTGCAGTTAGCTTGGCTGAAGCAAGATAATTTGACACATCCTTCAGTTTTTGGACTGTAGCATCTGCCTGACTGACAACATAGTCCAAAGTTTCTGTTGTGCTTTTATGAAATTTTCCCTGACCAGTATACAGAATTACACATCCAATGCTGTAAACACAGAATGAGAGATTAGTATGCCTTTTTGCAAATCTAAATTAGTCCAATAGAGTGATAAAGAGAGAGAAGTATCTACATTGCACCAATACTGAACACAATGAGAAAAAAAAGAGAGAGAACATAAGCTGATTGAGAGTATCCATAGGACTTTCTTCCACAACAGAAATAACAGACGCAGAAAAGCAGCAAGCACAACCCGAAGCCCAAAAACCATACTGCGGCAATGGCAAATAGGGGAATTGCGGTAAATCCTACAGACTGCATTGAAACAGAATTTTAGTAACCATCTGAAAATCAAATTGAGAAGTAGTTAATTTGAAAAAAAGGAAGCCCAATTGAGAAGAATTGTTTACAAATTACGTCATGTAACCAAGTGAGACCAAGACTCTATAAAACCAATGTCAGCAATAAACAGGAAAACGATAGAATAATTTACCTTTCATGCTTCCCTTTACAGGATTACTCTAAAAGTAAACAAGAAACTGATTATGTAGCTTTTACTCAACTCAAAATTCTACAACTATTCAGTATCGTGATGATATATTTTCAGTAACCTGCATGGCTGCATCATATACCTGAAAAGACCATCTCTTTCTAGTTCTAGACATTATTGCATAGCACACATCATAAGCAACATTGAGCTCTCTGGATATGAAATAATTATTACTCTTCTTCTCATAAACATTTCTTTTGGTTATTATCCTTGTCACAAACATTTAATAAACATATTGGATGTCTTAACATCACTTACAGGTTATTAAAAATAAATTAAAGCCCATTAATTACACTAACAGAGAAAAAGAAAAAAAGAAAGTGTGTGATGGGATTCATGAAGTACTTACAGCCCAGTAATGGCGGTCGCTGATATTCCATCCTCCCGTGTATCTTTTGAACCCATTAAGAGGGTCTTTTCTGTAAGTCCTCCTTGGAGCTAACACAAGTGTTGAGGCTGAGCTTTCAACAGGTTCACTGATAGGTGCTTCCACAACAGACCTTCGACTCTCCCATGGGAATGCCACACCATACGTTGCCTCATTTTCCCTTTCTGTTAGAAAATCAGCAAAAATTAGTCAGAATTAGCTGCCATGTAACAACAAAGTTTCTATATTTTTGCTAGGTGCTGCACATTGAAGGGAAATTAATTTGCAAATTTTCATTAACATTTTTTACGACTCCAAGAAACATGAAAAATTCACATTAACTAAAGCAACATTTTCTAACAGCTAGTACAATAGACTGGGGGCCCATAGACAGAAAATTGTAAGCACTAGACGTGTAAAAATATGTCCTTTATGAACCCAAGAAAAGAAAATATCATTTTCCTTTCCCCACATTTTCTTGGAAACCAAACAAAACGTAAAGAAGCATTAAACCCAGCACAAGGATAGTGTACCTGCAGGGGGTAGAGCAGGGAAGTGTGAAACACCAAGTGAGAAGGGAAGTAGTGTTGAAGAAAAGAAGAAAAGAAAGGTGATAAGAAGAGAAAATGAGAGTAATCTGTGACATAACATCATAAAACAGACACAGAAAGAAAAAGAAACAAACCAAGCTAGCTTTGCTTGTTTCTTTACTGGGTTGTTCTTTTTTCTTTGATTTAAGCTTTGAGAGGGGAAAGAAAGAGAGAAAAGCAAGAGTTTGTATGATAATTATATTTTGGAAGTGAAAGAACTGCCGGATATTTTTCCTAATGGCAGACAGTAACCCAGTAACACAGTAACTCTATGCCCTACTGAAACTTTTGTGACCAAAATACCCGTTTAGTATTAAAAAAACTATAATTCTAATAAAGAATGCAAATAATACGATTGGTGGAGGTGCAGAATGACGAGGATAATAGGGTCATATCACATTTAGACATGAAAAGGAGAGTGAAATAATTCAATTTCAATAAATATAAATGATGAAAATGGGACTGGCGGGAAGGTGGATAACAACTGGGTAGGCCCCACTATAACCTAAAAAGAGCACCCTCCCCAATAAAAATCTTCGGTATCGCAATTTCTTTGACTCTAATTGCAAATGCTAATTGGAAAACAATATATACATTACACCGTTTGTATATTCCTTCTCGAGACCATAATTTCCGCTTCCCTTTCAGTGGGGCTTTTAACTTTTTTTTTTGTGCATTTTGTTTAATTAGAGATAAATTTTTCATTTTGATAATTGTTTAATGATAACTGTTGCTTTGTTCACATAATTTAATTATCTCATGATCACTAATTAATCATGTAAAACACTTAGAAAATCCGTTTTTCAATTTTTAATACTTACTTTTTACTGCAAGTGCAAAGTGGATATTTTTTATTTTCACTCCGTAAAAGTTCAAAAGTAAAAAATGATTGGCCTCTAAAGTCAAAAAGCTATCTGTCAGTTCAGTCATGCATACACACTCTTACAATTGAACTGGCTCAAGTATATCCTTCTCCAAAATAATGAATTATTTAGAAAAAAAAAATATTTCCCTTTGTTTTGGTAAAATAGGAAATTTTTTTTAAAAAAATTATATAATAATAATAATAATAATAATAAAAGGAAAAAGAAGGGCCAAAGATCCATTGTTATTGGGCTTTGGGCTGTCCCGTTTCGTGAATGGGTGTTTCTAATCCTTGTTTGCAAACCCATTGAAGTAATTGTAGACAAAGAGAGGGTGAAATTTTATGATAGGTCTGAAATGAAACTTCTCAGGCCCGAACTCTTTCTTAACCAGGATTAATAAACGACGTGCACTTAATGCTAAGGGAGAATCTAGTGACACGTCACTGCGTGGTAGTCCGTTGTCAGCTGCTTTTAATATAGACGACATGTCGTTAACAGAATGGAATTATGAAATTGTTTTTTTCTTTCTCATTTATTGGAGGCCAATGTCCAAATAACGTCATGGTCTGCCTAATAGAAAAAGCGACTTATTAAATTAGTAAACATTATTGTAAGTCTAACATTTGTTAATCCATTAAATTAATAAAATTTTATACTCTTTTTATTCATAAATAAGTGTAACATATCTACTTTTTTTTCATTTCTTAAAAAAATATTTAATTTTATCTAATTAATAATAAATTATTAAGTAAATTAATTGCACTGATTTTATTTTCAATAAAGTGGGAGATTTTTTTTAAAATTATTACAGTTAATATTAGTCATTTGTAAAAATGAAAAATTAAAAAAATATATTATTTCTAAATTTTATAATGTAAAAATAATACGTGTATAGATAATACACTTATTTATGATCGGAATTAGCCCAATTGAGATCTTTCTATCTTCATTATTGGTTGGCACTGAACTATGAAATTTGCTGCATTAAAAATTTCTTAATTGCATGACGGCGTTTTTGAGATTCTGGTTCAGGTGGTATGACATTTATTATTATTATTTATTACTATTTAAGGATTAAAAAATTTCAATCGGACGGCCCTGACGGACTTATAAGGAAAGTAATTTCATCCGACGGCTGATGGAAAACACCACTGAAACGTTTAAATAGCACCCACAGGGGGGAGACATACCGGCAGGTAACAATTTTCTATAAGAAAATTTTCCTAATTTCAAGCTAGCATTAAACCCCTCGCTCTCAAAATCTCAATCACCGCAAGTCATTCCCTTCTTGAAGCTTTTTCAGGTGAATATCTCAGTCTAATGCTACTCTTTCTATCTACTCGTTCGCATGATCATATTATGGATATACGTGTCTATCAGTGCATCCATGGCGATACAACTTTTTGGAAGCAATTTTGTCTTCAGTTTTTGGTTTTTGTTATTTTTTCTGATTCATGAAACCCTAGAATTTGATGGTCCTTCGGTTTTTTAGTTATTGTATGCTAAATGGATTGCTTCTGTTACTGTTAATCGAACTTGGACAAATACAAGTTCTAAAGTTGAGGCTTTTTAATAGTTGCATGCATTAAAATTAACAGCATTTAATTGCGAGGTTCTGTTCTCTGATCATAACTGTTTTGTCATTTGAGTTTCACGGGTTTCATTTCAGTTCTTTTCTTCTTATTATTTTCATTCGCCGTTCCTCTCAACACTAAAGTAAGAACCCTTTCTCATACCAGTTTTAGTCAACCAGGATGATTAATTGCTCGCTGGCAGCTGATAACAGAGAAAGAATGGACTTAATTTCATTTCACATTTAAAATTTTTATGGGTTATTTCTGTTTTGGGAGGGGAATTCTTGTATGTTGTCAGGTGCTAGAGGTTTCTCTTTAAAATTCCGAACTTTTTAGTTTTATTGTATTTTTCTTTTCGTTCACAGCCAATAAAACATCTCAATGATGTGCTTGACTTTCCGAATGAATGGATGACTCATGATTAGTAAAGGACTGGTTCATCAGAGGGAGACATGGATATTGTTCCTCTCGCCATTATCTATTTCTGGTTCGGAAATGCTTTTCAATTAAGCTACATTTTTTTATCTGAACTTTATGTGAACATTTATCTGCATGTTAAATAATAAAGGCATTCGGGATTGCACAGCACCTAACATGGTTGCAGTTTCTTTTATTGCGTATTAATTATGTTTGATTCTAGGTTTTAGAAACTCAATTTTGTTCACAATAACCGTGTTGAGGCTATTTGGGTTATTCTTCAGGTTTTGAAGAAAAAGGGAGACTGGTGGTGATCAAGCTATGGCTTCTGGGAATCACGGGTCTAACTGTTCTGAGGCAACAGTTGAGATAAAGATAAAAACTTTAGATTCACAAACATATACCTTGCGTGTGGATAAATGTGTAAGTATCACATGCTTTTTTCTCTGTGATTGTTCGTTTCTTATGCTTTTATGCTATATAAAACATCTTAGGGGTGTGCATATGGATGTATTTCTTATCTTCTAATTCTCTTTATGTTGTACAGGTCCCCGTACCTGAGCTGAAGGAACAAATTGCTACTGTTACTGGTGTGCTATCTGAACAACAGCGCCTTATTTGTCGTGGAAGAGTTTTAAAGGATGATCAGCTGCTCTCGGCATATCGTATCCTTTTTGAATTTGATAATTTCATGATTCATTGATTTGCACTTGTTCTTTCTTCTGCTATGGATCAGCTTGTTTGGAAAGCTTTCTTGCTACGTTACATCAGATGTGGAAGATGGTCACACTTTGCATTTGGTTGTTAGACAACCATTTCTGCCATCATCAGATAGCTTGCCTAATAATGATCCAGGTTGGTTGTGCTTGGTTAGTTGTGCTTTAAGGACGTTTATCAAGTTGATTTTATAGCATAATATTATTTGATTAAATATATTTTCAACATTATATATTTGGATTGGACTTCTGATCATCCCATATGAAATTCCATTGAAGCTTGCATGTACACAAACTGGATTTTGCTTACATAATTGTAAGAGAAGAATTATATGTCTGTCCTACATAATGACATAGCAGAATGCCTAAAGCAAAAATAAGAAAAACATTAATTCCTCTTATTTGGTCATTTGTTCCACAATTTATAAATGGATTATTTTCTTCTTTCACATAAGTGCGTCCTGATTAATATTCTTGCCAATTGAATTTGTAAGAGACACCAAAAACTTAAAGTACTTGGTGTCACTTGCAGCAACTGATAGTTCCTCAAGTGCTTCACACAGTCTAGATATTTGTGTAGGTCCCAGTGTATTAGTTGGAGCCTTTTCTGAAGAAGGTGATGGAGTCTTTTCCTCATTTAATCAGGTAAGTGCTGGAGTTGCAAAATGAATTCTCATTTCTTGCACATACATTGAAAAACATGTCGATATGATTTTTGTGGTTTTCTATTTCTTTCATATCTTTGTCAACAGATTTTCTCAGCTATTCTCAGTTCCATTGTTGTTGGAAGTGGCAGCGAAGGGTTTAATCTCAGGGTATATTTAATTTATACAGAACAAACCAATTCTAGAATGGCTGATGCATTTCCTGTTTAGCTCCTTGTAGTAGTGTAATTTATTTGTGTGAAGTCTTATTCAACCACACTTGTGCAGATACTTTAGTGGAAAGCACTTTTCTCATTTTCCTATAAGATATTTGTATTGCATTTCGGAATAGAGCTTGTGAATTGATTGATTTGTCGACCAGTGTAGCTCAAGTTAGTTATTAAATGATTTATTAATAAAAGCGAGGACAGAGTAACTTACATTGCTGCATGTATCTGTTTCCATCTTCTGTTGAGATGTTTGGTATAGATTCAGGTTGATGCTATGCTATATCATCCCTTGAAGCCTCAATGCTACTTGAGGACTTGAAGTTAGTGCCCAAGTACATGTTCAAGTACTGATGTTTTTTTTTTTTTTTTTTGGCAGGAACCTTCTAATAATGGCTTGGTAGGTTCTAGTGGACAACACCACCAAGCAACTTTGCAGCCACCTGTATGTTTCAACTCTTTGTTTTCTTCATCCATGGAGCTGCAATTTCCTCTTACTGTACTAGACATAGCTTGCATTTCTGATAGCAGAGTTGTGATTCTGTTTATGCTGGCTCCCAATGTATTTCAACCTTATTTTAGATGTAAGCATGGATCAGTTATGCTGGACCCAAATTAAGATTAAGACACCATTCAATTATTATATTCTATGGTGCTGAGTATCCGCAGTTAACACTCCATACAGTTAGTGCAGTTAACAGTGAGAATATTAAGATATGTTTGTGTCTGTGTGTGATCAGATTGATGAAAATGAGTGAAAAAGTACCTGTATAGGCAGCTCCAACTAGTTCCGCATTGAGATTTTGTTGGATAGCGGCATATTTTCTTCACACACAAAGTACTTCCCTTGACACGATTGAAGAACATGAGATAATTTTCATGATTTCTGCAGGTGATTCTTGAGTCGTTGACAACTTTGTCCCAATATCTCAATCATTTGAGACATGAATTTGGGCCGAATGGTTAGTAAACTCAATGCTTTTTTAGTTCTTCCTAATCTCATACATGGTATTTCTGTTGCTTATGTTCTTGAAAATTTTTGATTGTTTTCAGTGGATGATGAAAACAATTCAAACTTTGCTGCAACTCATGGGAGAAATGTACAGAACTCTGAAACCGTCCTCCCTTCAACTGCTGGGCAAGAAGCGCTTGCAAGGCCAGCTTCCTTGGCAGAAGTGTTGTTGTCAACCAGGCAATTGTTGATTGAACAAGTTGCTGATTGCCTATCTGTATGTTTTTATGGTTCAGAAAGTTTTCCATGCATCATAATTGTCTGGTTTAAGATAAGCCATGTGATACCACTATTTCCATTTGGTAGTGATAGTTTCAGGTTATTACAGCATTAAGTTGTTTGAGATTAAGCAACCGCCAACAACTGAGTTGACTTGATTTGGCGAATTTTTTCTAAGCTTACTTCAGGACCTCAGTGTAGGTCCTGAGAAGCTAGAATATGACTACAGCATATTTGGGTCTTTCTTCTGTTGGGAATAGCTATAGGGAGCTTGCAGCAACTTATAGATGGAATGAAGTTGTAACTCTTGCAGAAATGTGAATTTTGTCCTCATACATTGCTATGGACTACGTTTTAATCTGCAGCAACTTGCACAACTACTAGAGGATCAAGAAAATGTTATGGATTTATTAGCCTGGGCTAGTGTTCAGACAAACAGTCTTAGATCAGGAGTGCTTCTGCAGAATTTGGGTGCTTTGCTGCTTGAACTTGGTCGTATAACTATGACACTGAGACTGGGCGAAACACCGGTTTGTTATTTGTCCTGTTTTCATTGTGGGATTCAATTTTTGAGTTCTCATGAGCTTTACATGCATTAGCTCTTTCTTTTCTTTCCCTCTCCACCCCCTCTTTCCACTTGTTACTGACTGCATGAAGAGTGTTGTTCACACATCTTCTCAAATGATGACAAGGAGCTGACTTTTCCTACTCAGGCTGATGCTGTGGTAAATGCTGGACCTCCTGTATTTATATCCGCTTTTGGTCCAAATCCGATGATGGTTCAGGCAGTATGCACAATCTTATCAATTGTCTTTTTATGTGAATTCAGACTATCTTAAATTGATTTCCTCTTTGTTACTGTTTTCCCTGAAACAAATCATTAACAGCCACTTTCCTTCCAACCTGGAGCAAGTTATGGGACAACTCCCATTGGAACTGCTGAGGTCCTGCGGAATCGCAACGTAAGAATACAAGCAGGTGCCTATCCATTCAGAATATTTAAGTTTAACGAGCTCTGAAAAATGTGATGGGATGTTTCACTTGTCTGTTATTATAGTAAAAAAAAGTATCTTTGAGAAGTTTGGCATCTGATTTTACCGTGTAGTTTTATGTGAATTTGTTGGATTTTTGACAATGTTGGTTGTGTTAAATGTCTTCTAGTGAGAATCTCATATTGGTTGTCAAAATTAAAACAATGTGCTGCCTTTGTTGCCAGCATTGTCTTTTCTGTATCCATCTCCATTTATTTTATGTGATTTTATCTAAAAGGTTATCTTGATCTGAAAATAACATAGGTTCATTGATGCCATCAGTTAATGCAAATGAAAGGGAGCCATCTACTGGAGAAACCAACCCACCACTTTCTGGTGGTTCAAACTCTCTTCATCAAGCTACTGCTGTACCCTCAGGGAATCCGCCCTCCATTAGGGTTTCTGACGTGCAGGTAGTGCCAATTAGGGCTGTGATCACTGCAGTTACTGCTCCAGTTAGGCAAAATCCTGATTTATCACATAGTTCAATGGGATTATCCTATCCAGTCTTAGCTCCAGTTCAACAATTGAATTCTGAAGCTACGGATACCACTAGTAACTCTCATCCATCTAGTGACCATAACCATAATGTACCTATCCATGTTGGCGGTGGTATTAACTTTCAGGGTACAGCTTCAAATTCCCAGCCACCTGAGGCTGCTGCTAACACACAAGAGGCAACAGTAGATAATGAAGGAGCATTCTTGTCTAATGTGCTTCAACAAATTATGCCCTTTATAGATCAAGATGCAGCCTTGGGTTCTTCCAGGATTGATTCTGGTAATATGGAAGCTTTGACACAGGCAAGCATGCTTTGTTGCTTGATTCTATGATTTCTTTTGTCTAATGCATACTCCTATTATAGAAATTTGGAATTATTTTTGGTACATGGACATGGGAAGGGGGGAAGGGAAGGGAAGGGAAGGGAAGGGAAGAGATTGGTCGATATCCATTTCAAGTAACCATTATATTTTATTTGCAGGCTTCAGAATCGGATGTTGGGGCTTCCTCAAGAGCACGAATTGATCCTTCATCGCCTCGTCCTAGCAAGCGACAAAAGGTAATGCAGTTTTTTCTGTTGGCAATAATTTTTGAAGCTCAGGGTTTTGGTATTGACCAAATGAAATGGAACTCTACACCTGTGAATGCAGAGGGAATAATTTACCTTGAAGTCCTGTATAGGAGTGCAGCCTTGGCGTGCGCGCAGAAACTTTGACAGCCACATTGAATTAGCGCAAAGAATTTAGCGAATTTTAGACCAACACAGTTTAATTTTTACTCGTTTCATTTTGATAAAGCCGAAATAATCGTCTTTGTATTTTAAAGAAATATAATTTTGGGAGATGGGAAATTACTCTTGTCGTTGATATACAATTCTTGAGATCCAGTCCTTAACAGACCGTAACAAATATTTGCTGCTTCATTTCTTTTTCTAAATCGGGAGATACAATCCAAGATTCACATTTTGATTTTTCTTGACATTTATTATACATATATTATATTATTCGGATTAAATTGATCCAACTCAAATTGGAAGTCTGGAAAAGTAATTTTAAATTAAATCAAAAATCAATAAAAATAAAAAATAATCGTTTATCCTTTTTAATGGGTTATCCACTCCCTTTCGTATGCCATAAAGCAGTTGCACATTTAGGAGCATGCTGTTGAAGGAGAGGAAAAAAAAAAGAAAAAAGAAAAAGACACCGCCATCAGCCCAATTTGCTACGTGTCGTTTACTTATGGAGCGAAAAGTTTACCTCTGTTTATAGACGATAGAAAACTTTCCGTGTAGGAAATATTTCCCTTTGTTGTGTAATAAAATAAATAATCCTTACCTAATAATACAACAAGAATATAACAGCCACTTTCTTCAACAACTCTGCGACGACTTTTTTTTTAATTGTATGAAGCAGCCTTCTTCTTCTTCCTCCTAAATTTCTGATTTCTGCGCTCCTAAAGAAGACTGTATTAGAGAGAAAGATAAAAATGGGTTGGGGAAATCTATTCTTCACTGTACTTATAACGTTTTCAGTAGCGCTAATTACATACAATATTCTGATCTCAGCCAGTGCTCCTCTCAAGCAAGATCTTCCTGGTCCATCTACTACTTCTTCCTCTTATATTTCTGTTGACCCCATAATCAAAATGCCTTTGGAGAGGTCGAAAAGATACGGAGCCGCTAAGAAAAGGCTGTTCCACACTGCAGTTACAGCCTCTGATTCCGTGTATAACACGTGGCAGTGTAGAGTAATGTACTACTGGTTCAAGAAATTCAAGGATGAACCCAATTCTGAGATGGGTGGTTTCACCAGGATCTTGCATTCCGGAAAACCTGATGAGTTCATGGATGAGATTCCAACCTTCATAGCCCAGCCTCTTCCGTCTGGCATGGATCAGGTATCCACTTGGATTTTTTTTTTTCTTTCTTAGTTTGTGTATTTTACTTTGAGCATCAGTTAGAGTTTGGGACTTGTTTACCTAAATTGAGAGTTTGATACTTGTTTTGGATTGATTTTGAGAATAGGGATGAAATATGTTGGGGAAGATTTTTCGATGTTTCCGTTTCCAACTTTTACCCTTTTGTTATTGTTAAACTCCATAAAAAGTTGAATCTCACATGTGCTTTGCTAAAGAAATGTTGAAAAACAGGGGGGAATGCAACTCCCATTCGTTAGGTTTTACTTTTATGTAAATGTTTTAACTTTTGCAATTATGAATATGGAAATTGAAAAATATACAAACTAGGAACTAGAATTGAAGTCTTTTTTTTGGGTGTAACCAGAAATGACCTGCTAGCTCTTGATGACAGGGTTACATAGTCCTCAACAGACCCTGGGCATTTGTGCAGTGGCTTCAACAAGCAGACATAAAAGAAGAGTATGAAGCACTAAACTCTAGCTTCTGTGATAGGTCCATCTATATTTCAGTAGATTTGACTTTATGTATGCTATTCTTACCATTTTTGCAGTTATATACTAATGGCAGAGCCGGATCATATTATTGTTAAACCCATACCAAACTTATCTAAAGATGGGCTTGGAGCTGCGTTTCCTTTCTTTTACATTGAGCCTAAGAAGTATGAGTCAGTCCTCCGGAAGTACTTCTCTGAGGACAAGGGACCGGTAACAAATATTGATCCCATAGGAAACTCTCCTGTCATTATTGGGAAGGTCTGTGTTGTATTATGCCCTTGTCAATGATGAATTTTTCTTTTGGTTCTTGGCCTTTTCTTGATTGTCTGTTAAAAATACTGTTAGGAATCTCTTAAGAAGATTGCTCCCACTTGGATGAATGTTTCCTTGGCAATGAAGAAGGACCCTGAAACAGATAAAGCTTTTGGCTGGGTGCTTGAAATGTGAGATTTTTGCAATTTATTCTGCACTCATCTTTGAGTAGACTATTGACTTTTTTTTCACCATTTTCTTTCATTAATATAGGTATGCTTATGCCGTTTCATCTGCTCTTCATGGTGTTAGCAATATATTGTATAAGGACTTCATGATTCAGGTGCTAACTAAATCCAGTCCTTTCTGTGCTGTGCATGGGTCCAGCAGAATATATCATTCGATGATTCTTTCTTGCAAAACATTTTCTTAACTCCATCGATGATGCCTAAGCTTACTACATTTTAGTTTTTTCTGTGTTATTCTTACTAGTATTTATCCTTTTTTCCATTATCAGCCCCCTTGGGATACAGAAGTTGGTCGAAAGTTCATAATTCATTACACTTATGGATGTGACTATGACATGAAGGTAATACTCTATCGGTTAAAATGGAAAATTTGTTATGTTCAATGTTCATGTATAATGAAAAGGAAAAATGGAAAAGAGAAACAAATTTCTTAGGTCCAATATATAGGTTTGCTAGTTACCAGATTGGCTAATTGCTTTTTTTTTCTCTTTTTTTTTTCCTGCTCTATTTCAGGGTAAGCTAACCTATGGAAAGATTGGAGAATGGAGATTTGACAAAAGATCTTTTGATAAATTTCCACCCCCTAGGAACCTTCCCCTGCCTCCACCTGGTGTTCCAGAAAGTGTGGTATGCTTCATGTCTCTTGATGATAATAATAGTTTGTTGCAAGCTGTACACGTGAAGGATTTTAACATTAAAAAATTAAAAGATCTTTAGGTGTCACGTCTCTTACTTCTAGAGAGCTATTTAATGGGAAAGATTTGGCCTTCATGATCTGACCTACCGGTAATTGTGAAAATTTTCTACTTTTCACCATGAAGTATGGGTATAATTGGCATTTAGGTACAGATAACTACCAGCTTTGAGCATCTTCGTAGAGAATCAAAATCAGGCCCATTATCTCATTGGTATTGGTGGTACAAAAATAAAATACCATGACCTGTTTTTTAAAGCATTCTCAAAGTTATTGCGTTAGATAATTCCATTTGAATAGTGTTAAAAGCAGTCATAATCTGATAGCTACATTAAGAATGGAGCTTTAGGTGGGATAGGGGCTTACCTGTGGATGGCACCAGCCTATATTACCCAGAGGCTTAGGAGTAGACTCCGTTGTAGGCATTCTCTAATAGGGAAGCAAACGTGCTTTGCTTATTAGAAGTGATATAAATTTTCTTAATATTGTAGTCGTTATGTGAATTTTCTTTTGTGCAAGTTTTAAAGTCTCTTAGCTTGAAGGGAAGAAAAAGAATGATGAAATCAATTCTTTGCCTAGTTGATGTTTATGATTATAAGCAAATATTACGTGGCAGGTGACTCTGGTGAAAATGGTGAATGAAGCCACAGAAAACATTCCTAACTGGGAATCATGGAAGACATTTAGGTAAAAGCTACCAAGACGTATACTTTTGTGTTTAGTTGTGTCGGTGGAGGGCAGCATTTGCACAATCTGCGTGTTTCGTTTATCAGATGATGAAATTAAAAAGAATCTGCAACTTGTTAGATTGATCATCCATGGTTACAAGAAATATATTGTTTTTGAGAAAAATAGAATATCAAAATTTGTAATTCAAACGAATAAACAAGTGTTGTAAATTAGAATTTTTGTGCTTCTAAAGATTATTATTATACATCACAGGTGGCTAACCTTTTGTTTTAGTTTAAAGCAGTGTTTTGTTTCAGTTTTATTCTGCTATTTTTATTTTAGCGCATATCGACGAATATACACAAGATCAGCAGTGACCTTTCCTGTGAATTTGACGTTTGGCAAATGGCAATACAGACCTTTTTTTTTTTTTCGTTCGGCGAACATCGAAAACAAGGTTGTCTCAGAGGCTGTTAGAGTGAATAAAACTGATCTCATAGCCAAAATGCTGAATCCCAGATCATTTGTTATTATCTTTTAGGGTCTGTTTCTAAATAATATTTTTCTTATTTTTTTTTAAAAAATTTGAAATACTCAAAAAGATTAGCCAAAGAGCATTTTTCTAGAACATCGTTTGAGCTTTAATGAACTTGTTATAATAATAATAATAATAATAATAATAGTAATGATGATAATAATAAACACATCGATCCACCAATTATAGATAATTATAATGCATGTATTATTTTATGTACTTTTCTTGTAACTTTAAAAAATATGAAGTGCTTATGATTGTCTCGTAAATATTAACCTGCAACCTACCATAATGTGACAGGAATAGATCCGACTCATAATTGCTTGAACTTACATATAATACACAGAAACAAAATTTTAGAACAAGGTCCCGACTCCGGAGATATTTCGTATTGACAGAGGCCTAAAATTAACAACCGAATTGAATCGTTGGTGTTACAAAAATGATGTATTTACAAGGGAGTCGAAAATGCCTATTAATTCAAATAGCGCCTGCAATTTTTTGAATTGCAAAAACAAGGGATCTTCTTTCCTTCATCTTCATGGTTAAAATGGTAGTCGTACGTTATCTCTTCCCCAGGATATATGTCTCTCTCAGCGAAAAAGACTACCTGTAAATGCAAAACAAAGTCCTCTAATTATCCCCCAAAACGCAAAATACAATTCAAAAGAAGTAGCAAGGCCAAATTTTTAATGCGCACATTTTAGGAATCACTTCAAACAGGTTATTCAAACAAAAATAAGCAACCAAGGAAAACCATAGCCAGACACATAAAAGAGGGATTTCGAGTTACCTTCTTTTCTGTCCTAACTGAAATAACTTTAGCTACGCAGTTTGGCTGGTCAAGCAAATGGACAGCAAAGTAAGAAAATTAATTTGATGCTGCATGATGGCATAAAAACGCTCATGGAGACAGATAATTACCAGACAAGAATGATTGACAAAACGAGCAATTCCCCCCTTTTGGGTCGCATCAATAATATGTTCTTTATCTATCCTGAAGAAATAGCAGGCGCTCTTGTACTGCAGTTTCCTTCCACACTGATACTCGTTCTCTCTTTTATCAGCCACACGTTGCCCAACTATCTCACCAACATACTCAACCACCTGAAAAATCTAGAAAGCTCATCACATTGTCCAATCACAATCAGAGAAGTGCATCAATGACTTGAGGGAGAAAAGGTCAAACCATTTCACCACGACAAATAAACCGAGATGTGTAAAGGCCAAGGGCATGTATGCCAGACTTGTAAACAACCAAATGTTTCCAACCCTTCAATTGTTTGTAGCGGGCATATTCTTTCTGCAATAAGAGGAAATCAATAAGATAGAAAGCATGAGAACTCCAAATGATGCAGTTTCAGTGAGAAACCAAGGAAAACTAAAATGGATAAAGAAAGGGTTCTTATCTGAAAGGCAATTAACTGAATCAACCATAAATAAAAAATCTGAAGTAACTCATACCCGGCAGTCATATTCCTTTTCTGAAATTGGCAGCTTCAAAAGGCCTTGTGAACAAGATTTCTGTCCATTAATGTGAATCCAAGCATTTAACTGCTCCTGAGGAACAAGGCATCCACCCTTTCCTTTTGATTGCCAATTAATACTATGCCAGAAGCCATCACGTTTGCGACCCTTATATCCCTTGTACAAAATAAAATTTAAAAGGAGAGAGAGAGAGAGAGAGACACACACACAGCATCATTAGTATATTCAATAGTATTAACTCTTTTAACTATGCTAACATGCAAACCTCCTCTGCAACCCAGCACTCATGAAAGGAATACCTCAGTCCTGGCACAGCTTTCTCCTGTACAACCTGCTTCAATGTCATCAACATCACATGTCAATTGACTTGCTGTGTATGTTGCATGAAGTTCACATCTTCCATAAAAGCCAACATTTTCATTATCGACGCCTTCAGCCTCGCTTTGCAGCAGACCCTGAAACCAATACGCTAAAGAAAGTTGAAGGGATAAACAGAATGCTGATAGTGAAGAATAGAATTAATTATTTCAAAATGGGATTTTCAAAATTCAAGGCAATTTTGGCTGTTAATGTAAAATAGAACACAACACATTTGGTTGTATTCCAATCCAATTATGCTGTTAAAATAGGATGGACACTACTTTTGTTTGCATACCAGATAAAGCAAAATAACTTGAAGGTAGTCTAATAAAGAAGTGTCTATATCACTAAAAAACAATTTCTCGTCACAACCCAGTTCCTACTAGAAATTAACAAAATCATAAACAGCAAGAAAGGCCAAATCTTCCAAGGATATATTCCTACTTGAACAACAAATCAAGGCAGAAAAACAATATGAAAAATGCATGTAACTAGGCACCCAAAATATTCAAATAGAAAATACACCTTCTGATGAGCGCACCAAGGATGAAACTGAACAGAGCAATTTTCAACCCTACACTGTATACATGAACCACCTGGTCGATTACACACAGAGCATACCTGGAAAAGAAAAAATGAAAGTGTAAATTCCTACTTGAATATTGTTATTATTATTGTTGTTGTTGTTGAGGTAATATAGATATTGCAAAAAAGGAGTGTAAGTATAATATTTCATAATCCATATACCCTATACAGTAGAGATTCCCATATCTCATGTGAACAAATTGAAGTAAATTTGAATCTTTGCATTGCCATAAAAGGAGTTAAAAATGCCAAATTGTACATAATACCAGAGAACCTAGATCAGGTACTGTCATTGCATGACAAAATTACTATAGTACACTCATCCCTTGCTTTTGTTTACTGAATTTGCAATTTAGATAAGAAACACAGAAAGAACACTCATGTCAAATATCATAATAACAAGATGCAATAATGAAAAACTGCAATTAGTGATCAGCGTCTTAAAGTATGCAATGTGGATTGATAGCATATCACAAGATTTGGACAACTCAAAAAGGTCGGTTCACCATCCATGCATGAACTGTTACCTCTTACCACAACAATATTGTATGGTATTGCGTATCTTGGGCTTTGGCTCAAGTGGTCAAAGAGCAATTATCCTTAATTTATCAGTTCAACCATTATTTAGCTTAATCACAGTTGGGTGATAAACACCAAAAACAAAAAGTGCATACGTGAAGCACCACAACTGACCAAAATAATCATAACATCATGGATTCAGGCAAACATATACTCCTGAATATATATTTTATTAGTTCAATTATCATTAATTTCAATGCTTACCGCATTTGTTTTAGGACGTGAAATGCCTGAGACATCAAAAGCACTCATGGTATCCACATTTGGACATCGTGTTCCAGGAGTCCACAGGCCACAAACCATGTGAACCCACTGCTTAACATTTGAATCAAGTACTCCTGCTGTAATACTAGTATGCACTTTTAGATTACTAACACGGCACAATGAACTTTGTAATATATCAGATTGGTTCTGCACATCCATATTGCAAATGGTTGAAGTTGATGGCTCAATATTTGTGGGTCTTACAACAGCATATGGACTATTTTCTGGTATAGATCCTGAGGAATGCAAAATGTTGAATTCTTCCTGCACAATTTCAGCAGAAGGAATTGAATTCAATTGCCTGCATTCTGTTTCAAGGTTCCAAGCTTTTAAAAGGGTTTTCACAATTGTACGGCTCCTAAGTGCTTGAGTCATAGCCCCACCACCATAACCACAAAGAACACAAACCTAGACAAGTTAGAACAAGAGAGGCATTAGAATCACAAGATAAAATGGAAGAAGAAAGCCAATAAACAAACGTCTGGCAATAAAGTCAGCCAATATAGTTGAGAAGGATCAATAAAACCTCCAGAGGAAACCTAATTTTCGTAAAGTCTAATACATTTCCTAGAAAACAGATTACAAATATGATTAAACCACAGTATCTAGAGATTTATGCCCTAAGGTCAATAACAGAGTGATTTTCGTATCCTCTTACTGAAAGCATCACATAAAAACACACAAAAAAAAGTAACAAACATGCACTACATTCAGGATGTAGAACACAAAGCAACTCTTATCAATGACACAAGAAGCAGATGCAAACAAAGATGTCACGGAAAAGCACTTTATCGCACAATAGATTGACAGACAATAATTGGTTTTTAAAAATATGAGCATTCCTCCCAATCCATAAGCTCCAACAAATTTCACATCTTTCATTTCACCAAACCCTCTTGATTTGGGACCACAAGAAGTCTCCAAAGTAGGCATACCTCGTTCTCCTTCAAACTACCAAAGGAGCAATTCTAGATTGCCCACTCCACCTCACAGAGAATACAAAGGTAAGATTGGGACTCATTGTGCTTACAACACATAACACACGAATCAGAAGATAAAACTTTTATTAGGCCTTCTTTTCTGCAACAAATCACTTCTAATTCTTTTCAAGAACTGCAGAACAAACAAATACCTGCATCCTGAACAGCATATTAGCTATCTAAACTTTAATATCCAAGTCATGATATTTTCAGAAATAGCAAGTTGCATATCAATTAAAAGACCAAATGAAGAAAAGAAAAATTAATTCAGTTCATTGAGAAATGGACAAATATACTTTTATGCATTGAACTGCTAATAAAATTTCTTACAATATTTTTAGAATTTGTCTTGCAAGGTCTGCAGTACCAGAGGCCTTTAGGCACTTTGGAAACGCCATAACAAGCTTGGTGAACCTATTTATTGAGACGCTCATCAGTGTGTAAAATCATTAACGGAAACATAGGGAAGATACTTGAATGCAAAATTTCCAGCTGCTACATACTCTGATTGAGCATTGCCCACACTCCAATAAATCATTAACTTCATCTTTGTTTGAGCTTCCACAAACACAGCAGAATGAATCCATGTCTGTAACAGATGGGTGTTTCTGCTTTCTAACATGTCTGACACAACAACATCAAAGTGTTCAAAACTAAAGCATCAGAATTCATAAGAGAAGGCCAGAATAATATCTAAACTAATACATAAATCAAAATAAAAGCAACCAATCTATCATTATGGATTCGCTAGCTCACCTTTTGGCATCAACTTTCCATGATCCACGAACTTGACTTCTATTAGAATTCTTTAGGTTCTTTTGCAATTTCATTTTCGGCTCACATTTGAAAATTTTCCTTTGGGAAATCATTTTAGGACTAGGACTCTTTCCTGAAAAAAAATAAAGATCAAATGATGTAAAAGTAGAGCCAATGAGAAGCTAGGGAACATTTTTAAGTAAAAGATAAAAGGAGATGAGAAAAAAAAAATGTTTATAAACCGAGTGAAAATTAAGCATGTCAGACAAAATGAGCAAATATAAAATTTTTTAAATAAAAGAGCTGAAGTATCTTGACAACACACATAAAAACCCACATGCAGACAGCAAACTGAAAATCTTCAACTTCATTCCGATTGATTGTTTTATACAAATTTGGCTTCTTTGCATGGGTTACTACATGCAGAATAAATAAGCACATATTATTATTCAATACGCATGCTCGCATTTTGCTCTAACTACAGGACCTCTTCGTAACACCTCATATCATGAATAAATGCATGTAATGCCTCTCAGCATTCCTAATGGGTTGCTATAGTCCATATCTAATATGAATCGATCTTCAGAAAGTTCATTCCTTCAACTGGCACTTAGCAATCACAGTTGCTGCTTTAAGGCTGAGTGCCTCATCAATCAAGTAAGCTAGAACTTGCAGCTCTGCTCATAATATTCCTTCATCTGAGTGGATGGAAATATGAATTACTCAAATGATATTTTCCTTTTGAATAAAAGAACATGTATATTACCTTTTAATGTTAACTCATAAAGGCTGCGCTTGCGAGTTTCTTTATACTTGGGTTTTGTCTGAACATGAGAACTACTGTCCAGTGGGTCATCACCTTTCTCATTTTTATCTTCTCTCTTCTCCAGTATTGAAAATTCATCAGCAGATTGCTCATCCCCACTCAAAAATGCTTCTTTCAAGGAAGGGTCAACATTCATCTCTTCACATATCAACCCATCATTTCTGTTATTTTCTTTCTCTTTTGCCAAATTGAAGAACTTATCGGAGCAAACATTATTCCATCTGAAATTTGTTCTCTTCCACCCCCTTGAGGAGGTTAGTCCAGGTTTACAATTTTTAGGGAGAGAACATCTTCTGGCAGTTTTAAGAATCTTATCAAGAGGAAATATTTTAACTGGTTTTGTCACTTCTCCAGTCACATGTCCATTGGATATTTCACCATACTTCCCACATACAACAGGCTTTGCCTTCCTATAACAAAGATTCACCTGCCGACTTGAAGATGGCTTGATCCAACTCACTGTATCATTCTTCAAAATTTTTTCACCTACTGCCTGAGTTAATTCTTGCATCTGAAACGGCATACAAATGTCAGCAGTCCGAGTCCTTCTGAATTTCTTTCTGCCTGAGATCCCAATCATATTACAAGAGTTGTCATTATGATTGCTTTCTGTGCCATGATCATGCCCATCCCCTGCATTGTAAAATCTGCAAAGATCTCTTTTACAAGAGAGTGTTTTGGTGACAGATAATGCAGAGTTCCCATGCTTGAGATCGGTTTTGAAAGAAGCACCAGATGTCCAAGATGAGTCTAGGCCAGATGAAACCAATTGCACATTATTGGATAAAAAAGGCCTGTCAACAGTCACATCACACTCAAGACTTTTGCAATGCACTACAGGAACTTTAGTACATAATGGTGCATCCAACATCTTCAATTCTATTTCTCTCTTTCTCTTCCCAGTTTTCATGCCCTTCTCAGACTCTTGTGACTGATTGGTTTTACCACAATCAGTGGTCCCGCACTGTTTTTGATTTCGTCCTCTCTTCCATGTGAGGGAATCCATGAGCTTAACCTCATCAAGAAGACTACGGGATGATTTAGTGCCAAAAACTTTATGAGATCCCTCTTTTCTCAGGTTGGTCTTATAACTAGCACCACAAAAGTCGGCAGTTCTGTCACTTTCAAAGGCATCATCAGATGACCAGCATTTATCAATACCTGATCCTTCATCAATTACAAGATTGTTTGCATATTCATTATTCCCAACAGTTGAAGAATCAACATCGGTAACCTCAATTGATGCCTGAGTAACAGCAGGAGTTGAGCAACCAGAAGATATATTTGATATGTCTTGCTTTTTCAAGGAGTCTGCTCTATGAACTGCTCCATTTGAACACTTAGCAGCATTATCTTCAAGTTGTCTTAATTCATGTCCTCTTTCATACAAAGCATCTGGGGATGCTTTTACACATGCCACCTCAGGAACCCTTTTTACCTTGCTTGGCACATCTTTCCACTGAGAAGCACAAAAACTAATTTTCCTAGATAGTTGCCCCCTTAAGTTTCCATATTGATCAGACA
The DNA here is from genome assembly GCF_041381405.1 of Jatropha curcas. Taxonomy (NCBI): domain Eukaryota; kingdom Viridiplantae; phylum Streptophyta; class Magnoliopsida; order Malpighiales; family Euphorbiaceae; genus Jatropha; species Jatropha curcas. The sequence goes on along the minus strand of NC_143158.1, from coordinate 865,876 downwards.
CTGCATTTTCTTTTGGATTAACATGATCTTTAGCAAACTGTGAAGCAATTATCATTGGGGTTTTGCAACTGACACTTCCAGTTTCTTCTCTTACGGAATTAGGAGGATTTCCAACTCCAAAATTGCATTGCCCTCCTATACAATTATGGGCTGGACAGCTGCAGTTGTACTGAAAATAGAGTGTTCTCGGGCAGCAGCTTTCATGTTCATTTGAATGAGGGGTATTGTTTTGACATCTACCAAGCCTGTAACATTAGAATACAAAATATATCAGGCCAGTTGACAAAATGAAATTTACCTGGGAGAATCTATTACTTCAGATATCACATTAAGAATTTGTGAAAACATAGCTTGTATTCACCTATTCACCTCCAAATATTGGCTAAACCAACAGCATTGAAATTTATAGAGATGCTAACAGCAAAGTTTTTTGGAAAAACATTAACTAATATGACTTAGATTATGAAGATATCAGAAGACATAAGAAAAAGGTTCACATTATTAGAACCAATGCCAATTTTCAAGAAAATGAATTGCAAAATAAAATGATCCAGTTCAATATTGCAATCTCTAAACTAACCTCAACAACGGCTGCTCATTTTGAAGAGGAGAGTGAGAAGATTGGCAATGCATGCCAATTTCTTTACAGTGTAATGACATTCCTTGTGTAAATGTTGAGAACTTGCACCACCTGTTCAAACCTGGAAGAACACAGAATGTCATTGAAGAATCCACTGTCCGCACCACAACAAGAGAATTCCATACTGAATTGGGATTGAAGAATTATGAGCAGGTTTTAACAAACAAATTATGCAAGCAAGCAGTTATAAAATTCAAGAGCACTTGCCTGTCACAGATGAGAATTCATTATCATTTACCATCTTACTAGTAGGACCAGATTGGTCTGATTTCAGGGCAACTTCAGAGATGCCCTGCTTCCAGTTTAAGTTATGTGCTGGCATTTGCTCTTTAGCCATTGATGGTTCCACAAAAGAATGCTGTACTTTGACATCAGAAGAATTACTACATTTTCCCTGTTCTAGGTTCTTTCCAAGGGAAGCCAATGCATGTTGTTGCTTGGATAACTCCAATATCTGCCCCAATGCAAGCCATCTTAAATTATCATCAAGCAAGTGAGGAATACCAATACTTTCTTGATTTGGCATCGCTGGAGTCAGCCCTGGAATGGCAGTTGAACTGGACAAGTTAGAGTCTAATGGAACTGCCGATGATGATAGAAGTTGCCTAGAAGCCATGGTTGACCCCATAGACCTAAGGAAAACATGATCTGCAGGTCCACTGCTTCCAAAACAAGGAACATTCTCAAGGTAGTTGGAAAAGTTTCCAGCATCTGATGCATCTGGTAGCACATTAGGAGAGTAATGTGAATAGCGGTTTTTGTCATGAGCGTGTGGAAAGACAGAATAGCTGTTTCCAGCTACAACTCCAGTAGAGGAGCTAGGGTTTTCTGCGTGGTTATGCATTTTAGAACCCAAAGTTGTTTCAGTATAAGACTTACCAAGGCCTTCCACCCCTTTACCCTTGTCTGCAGGTTTGAGAAAACCTGACTGAGGTACCATATTTTGCCTATCTATCCCATTGCCACTGTTCCAGGCTTTGACAGCATGAGATTCACACTGCTTTGTGCCAAGTCTCACATGCTCGCCAACATTGAACAAATTACTAGTTGTCATAGAATGAGAACTCCCCTCAGGCAAATTGCAATGTTTAAATAGTGAAACAACTGAAGGCTTAGCCACATTGCCCCCAAGTAGTTCTGATTTAGCAGCATTCATCATATTGTTGTTCACACAGTTCCCATAATTCAACTGCTCTTGTTCCCTTCTTGAGGTGAAATTGGACAGGCCAACCGGACAGGGAAGAAATATTCCAGATTCCTCCTCTCCTCTACAACTGGTTACTGTACCATTCAAGGAATAAGAGTTAACTGATAGCTCCATTGACAATGGTCTATAGTAATAATAGACTACTTATTATCATATAGTTAAGAGGTAAGGAGAAAGAAAGTTAAATCGCACCATTATGAATCATCTGCTCTTGGCAAAATGGCCTCTGTGAATTGACAAGCGTGTTGCAGAATTGTCCTACTACTGGTGAAACTGGAGTTCTTGGAGCCTGACTCTGCTGATATGGTTGTCCAAGCTTCAACTCTATGCCAGAGGAAGAAGCATCTTTGTCCATATTAGTGCCACCCCTTGCATCTCTACTTCTGCTAACATCTGAATCATTAACAGTGATTCTGTGATTTTGCAGGGTCTGGTTCATAGCAGCCAAACTTCTACTCTTCAGAACAGCATCAATATATATGGACTGAGATATATTTTCCGGTCCTCTGCCAGCTAACTCTGGCATCGTCATGCACCTAGAGATGGAGCAATCAGTCATATGGTTATCACCCACGCTGCACGAATTGCTCTGTGAGCTGGCCACTAAACCTTTGAGATAAAATTTGTTACTGTCCTGACCATTTCTCTGTTGTTTATCATGTAAAGCATCAATGACGGAATTATGGTCTGCGAGAAAGTTCGCTGGAAAAACATCACCCAAAGACTGCCCAGATCTTACAGACCCTCCAGATGCACCAACCAGATTACTGCAATCAGAATTCTTCACAATGTTGGACATAGTCACACCAGATTTCACTAAACTAGCAGTCAATGGTAATCCTTCCGGCCAGTCCCACCCACTCTGATCTTCTGGAACCCTAATCTAAAGCATCATAAAAACATCACCATCCAGTGTTCTCGTTGCTTCAAGCACATGCCAATAAGAAACATCACCATCCAGTCTACGACAAACTACTATTTAGAATAAAAATCAAGATTCAATGGCATCTATATAATGAGAAGCAAAACTTATTTGAATGTCTATGTGAATATATAGACATATGAATATAAGGCTGCACATGAACATTGTGCATGAAAACTCAAGCATGGAGTAGGAAAGTTACACACATCGAATTATCTCAATCTGCAGCACAAGGTCATGCTAAAGCCAAAGCCAAAAAATGTTTACATGTCCTCTCAAGGGCTTTAAATGACAGAAATCTCTATATCTCTTTGAGAATATTAACTTTTAGAAGTAAAATAGTTTTCTTTTTCCCTTTTTCCTTTTCAAGAGAACACATTGTACTTGCTAACTCCTAAATGGTATTTTATCTACCAGAGAAGCAACACGCCACATTAACAGAATTCGGTCCATGATATGCACTTGGGCTTCCTTGAGATGTTTTAGGTTATGGCAATCAAGCACCAAAAAAATATTACGGAAAACACCTAAGTTACTACAACCACTAGTGTTGCAGCAAGTTTCTAGTAGTCATTGAAACACATTACTCATACTAAGCATGATGCAAATCCTACTAGGCTTCGACAGCATGCATAGAAAAAGACATTAGGTGAAATTTTACTAAACAAAGTTGACTTCATTCCTACATTCATCATAGAAGATTATCATATCTGCCATTTGTTGAGACACACTGGATTAGTTTAAAATACCACATTTAAATATGATTTTAAGCTACAAAGCAAATAAAGTTGACTTCATCCCTACACTCATCATAGAAGATTATCATATCAGCCATTTGTTGAGACACACTGAATTAGTTTAAAATACCACATTTAAATATGATTTTAAGCTACAAAGCAAGTACACCATTATGAAATTATAGAGGAACTTAGTGGATAACTTCTCTACACACAGTTTTTCAGCATGTAAACACATACTTAGTGGATAAGTTGTGCACGGGGATAAAAAGGTACATGCCACGTGTACAAGAAGTACAAAACTGAATTCTGCTCAAGTGCGAGTGAGTGCATTGGAAATATCTTACCCCAAATTTCTGGAAATACAGCTTACGCCACTGAGCAATTGTCTCTCCACTGTCCATACGAACAGCATCCCCAGGGTTAACATTGAGTACTCCAGAGTGCTGTAAGAGAAAAGCAGTTAAATCAATTTCGAAGCATGAAGACATGCTAAAATACCATGTAAATGTGTTCAACCTGAAAATCAACATAAAAAAAACACCAAATTCATTTGATATTAGCAGAAGTCACCTCACAGAACTTAGCGACAGACATGTGGAAGCAATGGCATGAGCAAAGAATGCCTAGAAGTCCTGTATTGCTAAGCAGTAGATCTCCACCTTTCATATTAATCAAACACAAATATCAGGCACTCACACTAGACTTGATAAAAGTCACTTAACATGTACAAAGCACTTACTTCTATCCAAGCAAAACACGCGAGGGCAACCACTTGTAGAAGTAGAAGAAACGCTTAAAGCAGAGGACTCTGCTTCTACTGGAAATCTTTGTGGTATTAGATTATTCACATTCTGGAGTTTTACAGCATCTGCAAGGGGCATGCCATGCCATTCCCCTCTCAGAGAAGCAAAATCTTTTATTTTCTCATTACCGAGAACAGCTTGATGACTGACAGTTTTAGTAAGGCCTGAACCCTTAAGAGAAATGTTTGCAGGCAGAAGACCATGTTGAAACACAGAATTGGAACTAGCCATTGTCCGTGATGAAACAATTGAACAAAGATCAGCTCCACTTCGCAGGTTTTGATAGCTTCCATTTTCTGATAGTAGTCCACTAGATGTCACAGGAACCTGACTTCCAGTAGGACTAACAGTTATATTGCCAATTTCAATAGGCAGTTTACTAGAGCTACTGAATGGTTTTGGATTTGATAATCCCTGGAAATCAAAATGCAAAAAAGAAGCAGGCCCAGATAGGAGAGCTACAAATGAACTGCCTAAGTCGGTATGACTTGAGCTGCAGGAACTTAAATTAGCAATGTTGGGAAATGATGGATTGGGCATCTTTGCATGCATTTGCGATCTCAAGTCTTGTCCAGCATGTGAATAAACATACTGACTTGAAATAATCTCCATCTATATTTAGCCACAAGAAAAAACAGGGGAAAAAATTCAAAACCCTGATGGTTAGCATATAGTAAGATGAATGAAACAGTAAAGAAAGAGAGATCATGACGCATTTTAAAATTTTGAATCACAAATAGAAATCTTTAGGCCTAAGAAAGAAATCACACACCAACTAATAGGCATATAAACATGAAAATTGAAGTTTTCACTGTTATAGTCAAGGTTTCCTTCTAGTTTCCGCAAATTTTTCAATAACAAAGGTAATCTTTCACCTTGAAAATTAACAAAATGCAAAACTTATCCCATCTATAGAGCCAATGCATTAACTCCAATCATTCCTTACCCAGATGGAAAGCTAGTGACGGGTCAAATGCGGTTCACTACTCAATCAAATATTGTTCCCTACTCAATCCTTGGAGAAACGGCCCAGCAAGAGTCATCCCATCTCAAACCCCAACACCCAACCCCCCCCCCCCCTTCCCTCTGCTAATTTGCTATAAACCCCTGCCAAAGACTCTCTTTCAGCACCAAACCGACACAATCATATCGCAAGCTCATTCATAAAAGAAACATATAAATATAAATGCAAGCATAAGTTTTTAATATTGCAAATTAAATAAAATATTAAAATCCAGAAATGCTACAAGCATCAAAACTTGCGTTCTCCTTCCTCACTAGCATTATTAAAATTTTCATGCATCAGCCATGCAGGCTTCATTCTGCACATGCAATGGATAGTAATGACTGAAATACAATGCGATTTCCACCCATTACTTAAAAGCAGCAACTAACGAAATAGTGTTGCACTCCCTGCAAATTTCTTCCGCCTGAAAAGAAAGTGTAACAAACCCTAATATACCAATGTAAGATAACAGAGGCTTCCAGCGTTATATAAGAACGGTCTAATGCTATACCATTTACTTGTCATGTCACCAAAATCACAAACGCCAAAGAACATTGTGAACATCGTTTGATGCCACTACAAATGGTTCAGATAGTCCCCCGTATACAACAGTTAGATGAGACATTTTGAAACATTAACTAAAGGTTGAGGCAATAGAAGCATCGAGCTCGCAGAGAAACTGAGAATCTCAACCATAAACAAGCAAAGGCCAAGTGCATCCCAAAAACAGCAATAACACACACACTACGGCATCATTACCTGATCTCGAGCTTCACGAGATGTCGAAGAAGCCAGGGCTGGCATCGACGACTGCAATGTTGAGCCAAATTTGACCTTCCATGAACTATCCATCTCTGAAACCTCTCTAAACCCTAGCCCTCCGCCATCAGAACCGATAAACGCACTGGAGAATCCGGTAATAATAGAGCAACCAAACAGCTCTCAGCCGGAGTTGAATGACCAAAATATCCTCGCGAAGCGGACAAGTCTCAAGCCATTTGAGGGAGAGTGAGTGTGAAAAGCCACTGACAAATGATACTGAGGCTTTACAGATAGAGAAGAAAAGTGATGAAAGCATCTGAAATTGTATTGTTTCGAGGCCGGGTTGACCCAACACTAGCATGTTGACGCGTGTGATGGATCGGAAAAAATGAACCGTTGGATTTAAAGATTCGGTGATGGATAGAGAAATGGATGATTGTAGAGCGTCGATTGTGAATAAAGCTGGTTGCTTTCTCTGACAACATTAGACTGTGCAAGTGTAATTAAGTAACTGTAGCATCAAAACTTGACAAGGCGCAAGAAATTGTTGGTCACGCGCGAAAAACCTGGTGTGGGGCCTGCTTGCGTGGAATGAGCTTATTAGTGGGGGTAGTTATTGGTGGAAAATGGGTGGGTTCCACCAAAAGGATATGTTTGGATAATGGGAAGCATAATCCTATACCAAGTACAGTCACTTTCATCCCAACCTTTGAGGAGGAGATCCTTGTCCCGGATAGTGATTATTAGCTTCGCTTTTGAGAAGGCGTTGTGCTTTGCGGTCTCTTAACGGTGGCGTGGTATTATAGTTTTCCTTGTCGTTTGGAACTCGTCGTTTTTCCTTCACTATGTAGTTCGCTCTGGAAAAGGAGCCTTGGACTAGCACGTAATGTGGATGTCCAGTGCTTGCTAATGGGCCACCATTTAACTTCCCTACAAGCCCAATGAACAGCCCAACAAGCTCTTTACAGTCCATGTTCAAATCTTAAATTATTAATGCAATAAAAGAAAAACCTTTTTTTAAAAAAAACAAATAATAAAAAATGAAAAGAACAAATCACAAGCTAATTTTCTCCAAAAAAAAAAAAAAAAAAAAAAAGCTATTTTTCTAAAAATGGGACAAATTAAAATTTAATTGGAAAATAGATAATTATTTCTTAGTTAATGGAATATATACCAATTTGAATGAAAAAGATTGATGTAATAAAAGTGGTGGAGTGGCAATGGAATTAAAAATTATGTGCTCCGTTTTCGAAGAATCCATTTCCATCTTCCAATCTTAGTAGATAACTGATGCTGGGCATAAGCATAAGCATCGGGTAGTGGAATAATAGAAAAGAAAGACTGCCATTTACTTTTATTACTTTTATTACAGTGATTCTTTCAGCCATTCTTGTCTAGAATAATTATTTTTCTTTGAGCTCTTGCACTCCTTTTGGGAAAAGAAAAAACAAATAAATAAAAGAAGAAGAAGAAGAAGAATAAGAATACTACACACACAGACATGAACATTAAAGTCAAAATGGAGGCAAAGCATGTATGTCTGTTTTCTCAGTTGATAGTAGAGTGATCAGTAGAAGCATCAGCTAAGGTGCCTAACCATGGCGGTGGAAGCATTCCAGTTTGCTCCTGAACAGTTTTAAGCAAAGGAGGCAACATCTTATAAACCCCAGCAACTTCCTTCATAGCTCCATCACTTATTATCTCTCCACCGTTTCCATTACTCCAAATGCTGATTTTGGGTTGCAGGCCTCGAACAGCCTCAGCATTAACTCTAGCGATTTCTTGAAACATTCCGCCATTGACCATCAAGAAATCTCGTAAAGCTGCATAGTTGCCGTCCAATGCGTCAAGAAGGGTGCGTAGATATATGCCTTGTGCTTTTGCTAAAGCTATCATTCCCTCAGCCTCTTTCTGCTTAGCGTATAATTCTCCGTCTGCAACTTGCTGGCGAGCATAAAACGCTGCTTCTGCAATTGCTTTTTGAGCCTCCGCTTCTTTCTTCTTTTCATATAGGACTGCTTCTGCTGCTTTTTGCTTTTTATAGAGCTCCCAGTTCGCTTCTTGCACCTTTTATATCAAACAGATTGTATTAGGAATCAGAAACTGATATTTATTCTTGTACGTGTATATAATTTCCGTATAAAAGAATAATCAACAATTTAATTACCTTAGTCTCATACTCCACACTAGCTTTGCTCAAAAACTCAGCTTTTAGTTTCTCAGTTCTAGTCAAAGCATTCATCCTTTCCACCTCCCTCTGCAGCTCAGCCTCCCTCAGGGAAACCGCCTTTGCTGCTTCCACTTCTGCCACCTGTGCCTCTTTCGTCCACCCAGCCTTCTTCTTGGCTAACTCAGCATTCGCCTCTGCCACCTCAGCCTCTCTTTGGTTTTCATAAATCTTCACTTGAGTCTTCACCTTTATCTCCTCCTTTTTCCCTTCTCCTTGCCTCTGTGTTGATATTATCTTCGTCTCTGCATCAATTTTCGCTGCATTTTGCAACGTTTGTCCTTCCCTCAGCTTTGATCCTATCTCTCCTTTCATTTTGGCCTCTGATACATCAACTTTAGCTTGATTTGCAGCCTCCATTTGAGTCTTTTGACCCAAATAAGAGAAGTACTCGTGCCCCGGAACATCAACAAGTTGTTTAACATTAGCGTTGTATATTAATAAGCCAAACTGGTTAAGTTCGAGCTGGACTTTCTCAAAAACTTCTTGTTTAAACTCTTTAGTTCCTTTAAAAATCTCTTCCATGGTCATGGAAGCCGCAAGGACTCGGGTTTCACCTTCAATGATGCCCTGAACAAGCTCTTTGACATGGTGAGAGAGCTTGTCGTGTGGAGAGATGAGCTTTGCATATTTCAAGAGGCTTTGATCATCGTCCACACGAGGACCGATAGTAAAGACAGCAGGGAGGATGAAAGGGAGCTTCTCTGCACTCATGGCTTGGACTTCGAAAGTGTAATTGACCGGTGAAACATCGAAGACGGTACAAGACTGACCTGGGAGGACCCATGCTTTCTTTGCAAGCTTAAGGTCTGAGATACCGACTCCGGTGATCACCAGATACTCCGAGGGGCTTGCTACTCTATACATAGTTTTAAGTTTCTATCTCAAATATTAAGCAGATATATTTCTGTGAAGTGGTGAGTATATATCAGTGTAATGTTAGTGGGGAAAGAATATATGGGCATATTGGTAGATATTTCATCAGAATTACACATTTCATGCTGGCCATTAGTTTTTAACGTTGACTTTTTTTGTATTCTTATATACGGCGTGACTCTACGCAATTACAGGACAATTTCGATGTGTCGAAAAATGAATTAGTAGAAAAAAGAAATCTAATTTGTATCTACCAACTATTTATTGCAATTCGCAACTTGAAATGGAATAATCATTTCATAGTTTTCTTCGTATTTTGTTTGATTTTAGTGATTATTCTGCTCGGAATCACCGTATGCTCGGAGCAAGCAACCAGGTTTGCAATACAACTTTGCTCGGAGCAAGCAACCACGTAAAGAAAGGATAGTCTTCCGTAAATTTATTATTTTAATAACGTTTAACTGTTTTAATGGGTTTTTTATAAAAATCCAAAAGTTAAAAACTCAAATTTCAACAATATGATGTCTCCATATGATAATTACTCATTATACAAGGACAACTATGCACGCGAGAACCTCACATCAATTATAATCACCACTTGCGTAAGAAAAATGGTTGGATAACCATCCCCAATCAGATCATTTAATAGTCCAAATATTGAGATTAGTGATATCATGGACCAATTTTTCTTCTCAATGAAGAGATGACACCACTGACATATTAGTCAAGAATTCAAATTTACCAGTGGAACTTGCAAGGTAACATGGAAAACAATAGCCACAGCATATAAATAATACACCGATTGAGAGCACATTTAGAACAAACATTTTCCAGGAATTATATGGTCATACAGAGATTTAAACACCAAGGCCAAAATTGAAACAATTGCTAATTAGGTAAGACAACTCAAATCTCAAGTCATTCTCCCTCACAGAAACTAATCAAAAGAACTCTAAGCCCTAAGAAACTCACAACCCTGTGAATGCCTTCTTTCCACCACCAGATGAACCAGCTGGAATCAATTTTAGAACATTGAACCTCACTGTCTTAGACAGAGGTCTGCAAGATAGTAGAAGCACATATGGTTAGAACAAAGCTGAACTTAAAATAATCCAGCTAATTAACCAAAATAGATATGAACCTGCATTGACCAATAATAACATGGTCCCCTTCTTTCACACGGAAGCATGGAGAAATGTGTGCTGGAATATTAGAGTGCCGCTTCTCATATCTAAAAGCAACCAAATAAGTCAGAACAATCATGATTAAAAAAAATCAACATAGAAACGTCAATGCTCAAACTGCATCTCTTGCCTCTGATATTTTTTGATAAAATGAAGATAATTGCGTCGGACAATAATGGTCCGCATCATCTTTGCGCTGTGGCAAGTTCCAGCAAGTATTCGTCCTCTGACAGAAACAGTACCAGTAAATGGGCACTTCTTATCAATATAAGTTCCTGTGACCACCAAAAAGAAAGGTACTCCTCATTAACAAACATCATCCAGCACAATCTATGAATTTGAACTAACCATCCTATCGTAAAGTTTTTTAACTTCAAATTTGCAGCTTCAGTATAATCTGGATATGTTACAACATAATGGCATACAACTGACAAGCATACTATATAATCAGCTTCACAACCATCTATCTTTACTGTGTACAACCTGTTTCTCCCAAAGTCCAGAGATACACAAAACCATCACATGCTGAAGTACTTATATTCGACAAAAGCAAAACCAAAGAGGATAAGTGATTAATCTATAATTTCTCCAAGAGTTGCATATATACATCAAAATTTCTTTGCATGTGGAACTTAATAGAAATAAATTCAGCATGATCCATATGTACATTCTGCAAGACCAAAGTCAACCTTATGATAGGTAAAAATAACATATTGGGAGTACGTTAGTAAAGGACCTAAAACATTCTAAAGAACATTTGGAAATAGTTGCAGTTATCTTATTCCACTTCAACCAAAAACATGCATAGAAAAAACAAAAATTTACCCAACAAGGGCAACAAATCAAAATCCTTGGAACATAAAAGTAAGCAACTTTATTGCTTTGTATGCAAACTTCAAATGAATTAACATCATTAACTTCAACAATCAAATGATTAAATATAAAGAAATCACCTAACCTTCAATTGCCTCTCTGGGTGTCTTGAAACCTAAGCCAATGCTCTTCCAAAACCGATTGCCTCCCTTTCCAGGCCTCTTTCCTTTCCCTAACTTCTTTGAGCTACAAATCACAATAAGGAATTGCAATGTCCCACGTTTAACAACATAGCTAAACGAAACATAATCCCATATATATCAAAGTAATAAAAGGCAAAAAATTTCACCTCAGGAACACCTTGGGCTGTTTCAAAAATGCTTTCTCGGTCTGCAATTAAAACAAATAAGAATAATTCTTGTCATTGCCACTGACAAATTGCCAACCACATAAAAAGGAGGGAAATCACAATCGATCTGTATCTGCTGATTGATTAAGAAATAGACATGGAAGGAGAGAGAATATAAATAAAAACAGTGAACGATCCAAACCTGTTCGGCCATGACTAGGGTTTGTGGAAAATCGGAGAGAAGCAAAGTCGCAAATAATGATGCTCAGCAGATGAAAACCCTAGTCCCAGCAGGTCAGACCGTCAGAGACAGTGTGATCAAATACACGCAGAGGAGTCGTCGTCGTGTCGTGTTGCCCTAATCGCCTCACTGACAAAAATACCCTTCACTGCGCTTTTTAAATCCCGTTTCTGAAATTGTAGTTCCAAACGACACAATACACAGCAAAGCAAACCCAACAACATATTTCCCTGTCATTGCGTCGTTCGGGTAAATGGATTTAATGTGGCACAGTGAGTCCTGAGTTTGTTCATAGCCTACCCATCAGATTAGTGCAAACCCAAACCCACGATAGCCCACTGAATCTTTTGCAATTGGATGACAAGGTTGAAAAAGCCCATAATAAAATCAAGGCCCAACTTATGAATCTAATTTGTTTTTTTTAAAAGAGAACAAATTAACTTTAAACATTCTACATTTTCTAGGTGAGAAATTCTAACCATGTATAAAATATGGTTTTAACCAACATTACTATACAACACCTGTAATTACTATATATAGATCAAAATACAGGCAACTGCCTGACAATCTTTTTTTAAAAGGAAAATATATTCCCATAAGAATACATTCTTAGAAAAGCTTCAGTATTGTGCAACAATGGCTATGAAATTCTCTCAACTGCTTTACATATGCTTGGAAACCGGTGAGCCCACTGTGAAAAACCTGCACAATTCAGAATGTATTGTGAATTTCTTCTGATAAAAAGCTTGAGAAGTTAAATCAACAAAAACAAAAAAAGAGAGCAAATAGAAATAACCATCTTCAAAATTGAATAAAATTTAAAGACCAACCTGAGCTAACAATCTCAAGAAGATCCATTTCTGCTCTGACAGCATCAGACATGTCCTGCAATTGATTCAGGCAAGGAGCTTGTAAGTTAATCTCATCATCAAGATATCAATTAGTGATATGTTACAAGCACAAAAATGTAAGCAACACCATTAAAAATCATTTATTTTTACCTGCTTAGGAAAAGCCAGACTTCTTGCAAATAGCCGAGATAGACTACTGAGTGAGCTGCTGTTGAATTTAGAATGACTAAGAAGAGCCTCCTCCGATGTGTAACCAAGCAGAAGTGCAGAAATACTTGAAGCCATCATAAGCACAGATGTGTCAGTAGCATCCTCTGAGAGAGAGAAAAAAAAAAAAAAGGTTAGGAACCTAATTAATGATTTACGAGCTCAAAATAATTCATTTCCAGGTAACGGAGAACCGAATAATATCAAATTATCAATAACAGTTGAGTATGAAAGATAAAAGTTCAAAAGATGAGCTAAGGATTCATATAGATTATAAAATCTTGCTATCAAACTAGGGAAGCTGAATTGGACACCCAACAGTCTGATTATATTGTCTGCAACTGAAAATTCTAGAATAACATCCATAACTGATTAAATTGGAAAGATAACCACCCATGAGCAGGCACGTAACGACAGACACATTTATGAAGAATGATTTCTAATCTTCATTAATTAATTAGAGCAGGCAATGAAAATTAGGCTACTACTGAGGTACCTGCCCAATAGCCCAAGGCCATCAAAAGATCGATAATATTTGATTCATCCATTGAAAGTCGCACTTGCTCTTTCTGTTGATGGAAAATATATATAGAGAAAAAAAAAAGGCTATCAATATCTTGCTTTGAGTACCAGATTGCTATTAACTATAAAGACAACACTACCTTCAAAAGCAAATTCAAAATTGTATCACAAGCCAAGAAGATGCAACTATTATCTTCAACTGTATAGTGACTTGGTCCAATCACTTTTATAAGGCATTCAACCACCTGTTAACAGAAATTTGCGCATAAAGAATTTTGGCCTTAAATTTACTCAGGTTAAGAAGGGTAACAATTGCAATGTGTTATGAGAAGTCATTGACAGATTTTCACCCAGAACGTGCACTTGGGTGGCCTTGAGGTGTGATATTAATGGCTAAAATGAATATCAAGAAAAGCTACTTAAAATCAGAATCATGAGGATACACTAAAATTGAAAATCCAGTAAAGAGACAAATCAGCAGAAAAATCATACTAACTTACAGCTTTATAACCTCCACAAGAAACAACAGCTTTACATCCTTCAACCTCCATTGTAATTTGACACAGCATGGGAAGTAGAAAGCATATAGAGTAAAAAGGGCTGCCAGTTAATTAAAAAAAAAAAAAAAGTTCGCATGAATTCATTCTCAAGTAATATATCTGTAAAAAGCATATGAAGCATCAGATTGTTGCAAAATTATGGTGCAATTACCAAACCTTGATTCATCTTCACCTTCAATTGACAACATATACCTCAAAAGTTCTCTGACCTTATCTTTGCATGCGTTGGGTGTTTCTGCAAGATAACTGTAACAAGTACAACTATCAATCTACGAGATCAGATTCAAAATGCCAGGATCAGAAAACTTATTATATAGACTGGCAGAAAGATATCCTTAGCACGTCAGAATGAGACAATAGATATTAAAGAAAATTTAATCACAAACATCAGCATCCCATTAAAAGGAGGAAAAATAGAAAGAAGACACATCAAAGGGGGAAATCATAATTGTTGCCTTCCAGTTTACAATCTGCTCTGAGAAGCCACACAAAGAGGCATGCACTGTAAGCATAGGCATACATGATAAATAATGCACTCAACAACATACCTCCCAACAACCCGAACTGAAGCAAGAAGATCATTTCCTTTCTTATGTCCATGTTCCTGCAGCCAAAGAAGTTAACACAGCAGCTGAAGCGCAATTAGTTTGAAGAGCATGAAAACCATTACCTTTGCATCTTGTAGATACTCCAGTACTACATTTACTGTCTCATTAAGCCCATTGATAACCTTCAGAAGGGTGCTTTCAGCAATGAGTTCCTCTGCACACAATTTAACCAAGAACATGAAATTTCTATAAAGTCGAGTAAAAAGAAAAGAGTAAAAGCACAAAGTGAAACTGAAAATATAGGACTTGCTTGAAACTAAATACGATGAGAGATGTAAGGCAAGAAATGACCAAATCCACAAATGAGGACATTCTTCAAAAGAGGTTTTATGACACTGGAAGGGAATAAACTTCTAAAGATCTTGACAATAAGACATGGTTATCACTCACCACAGTTACCTCTTTGGTCAAAGGTCCAAACCCCAAAAGGAATCCCAAGCAATGAACTATGTGCTCGAGGACATTCCACATAACATGTCAATATGGGAATTCCTACAACCTCTAGAATTAAATTTGAGGTTTGTGTTCTCACAAAAAAAAAAAAATGTTCGTGTCATCCACTCCAAACATTAAGAGGCTCATATATATATGGTACATAAATGAGGTCCTCAATGCAAAGATATACAAATCTACTGCATATTCATGAAGATTGCTTAGCAAGAAGTATGAATTTCAAATATGATATACATGAACAAACATTTCAACAAAATTAAGGATATTATGTAACTTTTTTTGCCAAATAGGGAAGTTAATCATGTTCTTCCTAGCTAAATAATAATTTTGCACCTTCATGTCCAGCCATTGTTGATATTAATTTTATTATCCTCTCTACCAAGGAAAAGGCAACTGCCAAATTTCGTTGCTTAAACTGAATAGTTTCAGCAGTAGTTGAAGTATTCTTGGAAGCTTCATACTTCAAATAGGCCAGCTCATTGAGCAAAACAGCAACTTCAACCCTTGATGATTCAAAGACAAGAAAAAGACACCTGAAAATAGAAATGTGAGAAACAGATAACAGAATTCACCAATCTAAATGCCTCAAAAAGCAAGCGAAACTAGCATGCATAACTTACCTGTCAGCTGGTGTGGGGTCTTGTAAATCAGGTAAATTTGGCTGACCAATCAGCCAGCTCTCCCCCAATATAGACACCATAGATTCAGCCAAAATAAGGGCGTGAAGCTTTTCCGCAGGTGCTGTGGTTGAATGGCAAAATTAAAGTTCCATCCAAATTACAAAATTACGCATTATGAAGAAACAAACAGTATTGAGAGGGGAAAAAAGGAAAAACCATCTAACTTGAACAGAAAGTGCTAATTCAATCGCCCATTTTCATTTTTCGTACACAAAATTTCATAAAACCAAGAAAGAAAGGTATATCATATAAATCAAACCTATCCACTCATTTGCAACTATTCAAGAAACTAACAGCATTTTGGTCAAGATATCCTTATCAGAACTGATAAAAGGGTTATATTACAAAAACAGAAATCCAATCAGCATCTTCAAATTCCATTTTAGCCCCTTGCCCAATTTCCTGAAATCGAATATAAATACAGTTCACATCTTAAATGCAGACAATTAGATGTAAACAATAAGCATTTCTTATGTCGGTAATATGCTCCTCAACCTCAAAGTTCAACTTCGATCAAAAATTAATTTTTTGATTTCAGGTCATTTATTATTTACCTTCAAACTTTGCATAACCCTACCAATAGAGTCCACCTTCAGAACTTCCTAAGGCATCTAAACTTAAGAATATTCTATGTTGTCAAACTCAAAATATACTAGACACGTCCAATATCTTTGCCATCCTAATTTGAAACAGAAAATAGAAAAGAGGACGATGAGACAACCCATTTACCTACTCGGTTCTGCAAAATAGCAACAATACCAACATGCATATAATCTGGCCACTTGTTCCCTATCATTGCACGCAGTGCATCATGCAGCAATTGCTGAAGAGAGCAAGAAAATATCAAAGTTAGTCTCAGAGGTACTAAATCAATAAGCATAAACCAAAAGCAGGATAAACCCCAACTTGTACTACATCCATTTCACAATATTGTCATCTCATTCTTTCTAATTCATCATCATGAAAAATAATAGCATACCGAGTAATTTGATGAGAATATCTCGGAAAGCAAGTGAAGCGCTTCAAATTTCAGTTGATTGTGCAACACAGCAAACTGCCTTGCTAATGACACCACCTACACAAGAAACTTAAATCCTAAAATATCTTAACCACTTTAAGGAAGAAAAAACATAAGTTGAAGTTCATGAAGATCCCATCTTCCTGAGCCACTACGTACCATTGACAGGGAACAAACTAGCAGCAAATAATCTGAAACAATAAACTAAATATTCAAATCACATAAAATTTGGACTTACCACCATTGACAGCTCTGCTAGGTAGTTATTCTCGGTGAAGTCCAGAGAGAGCTTAAGCATAGACTGTATAATTCTCATAGCAAGCTCCATCATATGAGAACCTGCAAGTATTAAATGGCTTCTTTAGGATATTGAATGTGGTCCATAAATACCCAACAGCATGAACAAATACATCTTATTGCAAACAATAAATGTGAAGACCTGCAAAAGCTACCTAGCAAATTAACACACTAATGTTTAGCAAACATGCAATTACTGTTATCCACATGATTAGATTGCAGGAAAACAAGAAGCATGTAATTTTAGTTTGCAGTAATACTAATTAGCATGTTTTGAAAGCCTGAAATCAAAATCCAGGAAACAATGAGATTGATTACCATCTGGCAGAGAACACATTTGAGAAGATAACACTTTCATGCCTCCAGATTCATAAAATGTTGCGGCCCCGTCCTCAGAAGACGTTACCAGGTATAAGAATTCATAGCATTCTTCCAGAACAGGTGAATTTAATCTGTGGTTTTGTGGAGGACATGGTTAGTTGATGAACAGCCTAATTGGGTGAATAATTAGGCACCCAAAAATAAATCAGATACACCATTAGAGATAAGAGAGTTGCGAGATAAAATATTGGTCCTAGATCATGAATAATAGAATAACAAATCCCCTAAAACATCATATTTGCTACATTTTGACAATCCTCATCCACAGTGGCTATGCAAAATCATGAAGCCTACTGCTAGTCTGCTACCCCTAGGGCAAAGACCACTTTTTCCTTTTATTTGTTTGACTGTGCAAGTCCATACAACTCCATTCTATCATCCAGTCCTCCCTACCGCCAAAACGATTGCTTTCATCACACATGTTCAGAATAAAAACCATCTAGATTGAATTTCTCTCATCCTGCCTCTCCCCTGGAAGATTACCCATTCAGAAAGGTCCAAATCTCTCACTAAAAGCAAAAGGGATGTGCAGACGAAATGATAATTAACCGCAAACCCATAAACGAACATCATAAATTGTTAACAAGCCACCACATCTCCTTGTAATTCACAAAAGTAGGTACCAGTCCCAATACTAGCTACATATTTCCTTCAATTCCCACAATTATAAAAATCTACACAATAATCAATTAGGAGAAAATAAGGACGTATTATTCTTCTGAATTCATCAACTACTTCAAGAATAATTAAGTATTAAAAAAAACTTACTTCGAAATTATTTCCAGTATAGCTGGAATCTTCAAGATCATAACTTCCGATGAAGCGATTTCAGGAATTCGACAAAATGCAGCAAGAAGAGTAACAGATAGCTGCAAATATGCATCGCGATTATTAGCTCCATCGCCACTACCAGTTCCTTTACCCATTCCTAGCCACTCAAAAAATACATATATAAGTGTAAATTGTAAACATTTAACAACAACTAAACCTTAGTCCCAAAATAGTTGAGGTTGGCTATAAGAAAATGAAAACTAATCAGAATTTCAAACAAAAGGAAAAGAAAGAAAGAAGAAATTTAAATATTAAATGTTGGCTAAACTCAGAGCTAATTTAGTAATTCCATTCTCACTCGCTGAAGTCACAAGAACCTTAAGCATCCTAATTGCAACTTGTCTTTTCAAATCAGTTTCTTTTTTTCCATTTTACTAGCAACCAAGCATATAGCAATGAGAGAGAGTACCAGTCCTCAAGAGCCTATCGAGAAAGTGAACGCCGACTGCTTCATAAACCCTGCGGAGTGAAGCGGTGTCGTGTCCTTTGCAAAATTTGGTAACTAGAAGCAGGCCAGCAAGGCGTTGCTCGTCTCTCTCGCCCTTCAATAGCTTCAAGCAATCGTCGAGAGCTGGAGACTGTTCTTGCTCCTGTTGCGACTCCTGCAAATATAAACAGGGAGTCAATAACATTGTTTAGAGAAATGGAAAAAAAAGAGAAGTAGGATAGAAAGAGAGAGCAACAAACCATGACTCAGTGTAATGAAGATGAGCAGTTTTTGGTTTTTGCAGCACCAGTGAGTTTTTCAAACGATGCTTTTGGAGGCTACGAGAAGCAGGATTCTGGAGTCCTTCCTGCAAATGAAAAACCCCGACATCGATTTAAAATGATTATAAACGACCAGTCGCTGGATTTCTCTGCGGACGACAAAAAGTTGTTTGAAGGGGACGACTTCTTCACGGAACAGGAAGCTTGCCTTTGCATGTAGACGACTGAAATAAAATCAACCTGTAATTTATGAAGTGAGGGTTAATGGGTAAATCATTGAAAGACGGATAAATCCATTTGCCCTTTAATTAATGTAACAGTCAGAGTACTGAACACCTTTGCATAGTAAGAGTAACTTTCGGGGACGACATTAAGAAAGTCGATCTGTCGTTTTCTAGAGCAACATAGCCTTTAAAATTAACAGACAGATCACAGATCTCTCAGTCTCAGCCCATTAATTTACAACTTAAATGAAAATTATCCTTAAAATAGATATATGGGCCTTTGTGCCAAACAATAGGCATAGCCCATGAAGTAGAACAGTCCTCATCTCTTGGCCCAAAAGCCGAAACAACTACCCCTATTAAAATTCTAAACAAGATAGTAAGATTTTCTTTTACTAAATTGTCTCTAAGTTAACTTTAAATTCAAAAATTATATATTAACATACATCAATTCAATATAAATTTTCAATCAAGTATATAATATATTAAAAAGAATAATAATTTAATTTTCTGACCATATAAATAAAATTTATTTAGATTTAAAATAGCAATAAATTTAGGAGGTTTTAGAGGGGCTATCGCCCTCTTAAATTAAAAAATTTTAAAATTTTAAGTGTGAAAATTTTCTGAAAAAAATATTTTACTTTTTACTCCATATAATTAATAAAATTATTTTTTAGCACGTTCCAACTATTTAGGCCACATCCGTTACTAATTTGAAGTCTATTATTATCATTACAAATCCAACCACATTTATAATTTTCAATCCATTCAATAGTAAAAGAAAGGGACAATGTTTAATTATTAAGAAACAGGCAGCTTATGACTCAAGATTATTGCAACATAAAGAAAGATATCACGTTAAGAAAAAAAAAATTTTTTTTTTTTTTGAGAATTAAGAAAAATATTTTTAATTTTTACTGAACAAGTTTTTTTTTTAAAAAAAAAAAATTTGTAGTTGGTTGAATTACGCATTTAGGACAGTTAACTGTCTTCATATCACAAACTTAAGTTTAATTAATTAAGGAAAAAGCATGAAGCCATAATAATAAATAATAAATAAAATAAAATCACAAAAGTAGCCATAGAAAGGGACACTTCAACAGTTGGACGCGGAGATTTAACGGCAAACCAGTCCCGCGCTCGGCCCACGGTTTCTTTCTGGTACATTTTTCCAGCTTGTACACTGAAACTTGCGTCCTTATCCGCTTTCGATTCTCTCTTCTTCCTTTTTTTTTTTTTTTTATTCCTCTATTTCTACCCAATTTATATATACACGCTCCTCTTATCTTCTTCGTCACCATCGCTCTCTTTCTGTGTTTTACATCTTCTCTTTCTCTACACTCTACAGTTGCTTCTTCAGTGATATATCCAGGTTCAAAAATGGAGATGCCCATGATTAATGAGTGCCACGCTCCCTCTCTCAAAGACAGGCTCAAGTTCTCCATTTGCTGCTTCGCTACTAGTTATAATAATCCCTCCGAAACACTTGATTCCGACGACGGCAGAAGGCTACACACGCCGAGATCGACATACGCTTGGTTGAAATCAACGGCGCAAGATCTCGAGATTAGAGACAAATGTTGGGGCTTGATAGGGACAAGAGGCAAGAACCGAAGACGTTACAATTCCAGCGATTTCAGGTACGATCCTACGAGTTACTCGCTCAATTTCGAGGATGAGAATAACAGAGAGGATGAGCTGCCACTGAGTAATTTCACTGCAAGACTGCCTCCTTCTCCAGTTGGTCGCCGGCGGTAGCAGCTAAGCCGAATAACTGAGACTAAAAATTGATTTTTGGGTGTGATATGTACATATAGAATGAGTGCTTAATATTTAAGCTGATAGATCTGTAATCCTCCAAAGAAACAAATAATAATAATAACAATCCTTGCCGTCTATTTCATGCTTTCTCCATCATCTAAATTATTGTAAATTATTAGAAAGAGAGCTCTAAATTTAGTACTCTCTGTATAGAGTTTCTTTTAATTTATTGAATAACTGAACTTTCACCTGCACTTTTTCTTCTTCCCCTCTTGGAGACTGGTTTTGGACTGAGAATAGTGATGTCTAGTTAGCGAAAGAAAGAGAGGATAAGGACGTAGCACTGTAGCAGGATGCAGCTCATATTCTGAGAAGGTGTCAAGTAGGACCAATTGTCCATTGACAAAGATGGAGCATATTATGAATTCGACGAGGCACATGTTGATTGTCGTGGAAATGACGTTAGCAGCACTTTACTCAAAGTTAGCTAAAACTAAAACTACTGTCGCTGAAACTATAGGGACGATCTGCTTAAACGCAGCGTAGTCACTTTTCATCCGGGTCGTTCAACGATGGCTTGGCCCATTAGTAAACATTATAAAATGGGCTGCGTTATTTTCAGGAGAAAAACGCGGCCCATTTGCGAAATCTCTGGAAAATATTTCCTTATACATTTTGTTGAGGAAAAAAAAATTAAAATAAAGAGAAAATAAAATTTATGAACAAAATATATATATTCCTTCCTTGTGTTTAGATATAACGAAAATAAAATTGATTTCCTTTTACTGGTACATTGTTATAACTTTTTCTAATTTTTCTTTTTCTTCCTCTTCTTAAATTCTATTAATTTTTTTTTCCTTTGCTATTTTATTTTCTGTAAGGTAGTCTTTTTGAAGTATATGTATATTTTCTTTCTGATTAATCAATAATAATTATTTCTTATTTATTATGTGGGGTGGCTTCAATCAAAGGACAATTAGTTGCATCCACGAATTAGCTCTCTAGCTAGTTGGCTAATAAGTAATGACAATTGGAAGACGTGTGTATTAATCAAAATTGCTTAATCCGCAAATTTTGTATTTGTTACCAAATTTTAATTTTAAAATCAGCCATAAAAATGTTTTTTTTTATACTAATTTTTTTATTTTAATAAATTTAAAAAGCTTTATCATAAGCCAATTATAATCTAAGACAGTACTTTTGCTATTAATACTTATATACTTTATCAATAATTTTGAAAGTTTAATGCATGAGAATTTGTTGGCGTGAGCCCACATGGCAACATCGCATATATACAATATTTAAAAAAAAAAAAAAAAGTTAAGAAGTGATCTGGCTTGTTTGGATTGTACAATTTATATATAAAAAATTAATTTAAAGACCCTTCTAATTAAGCTTAGCTTTCAGTAGTTGTTATTGCATGAACATAATGCGACAATAATAATTAGTATTAAGGTATCGATTATATATTAATTTAATTTAATTTAATTGCTAAGCGACAAATTAAACAATCTAAAAAATAAAGGACGACTTAGCTGTTTGTTTGGCTATTTAACATTTCAAAAAACTGTCAATGAATAGGCTACACATAAGCCACAGCTGCTTACTTTTATTGGGCCGGCAAACGCAGCCTAAGCAAAATCACAACACCTAACGAGCTTGCAACTAACTAATGATAAACTCACTAAGCTGTCAAACACACATAAATGCCAACCAAATGTCGAGTATTTCTTCAACTTTATATACATTGCAGAAGTCTCTCACTTTCTTTGTAATCCTTTCGCTTCTCTCTGATGGCCAACCCACTAGGAAAACCAGTGGCCATTGGTGAAAGTTCATCGCCGCTAGCAGAAACCGGCTATTGCTTTGAAGATTGTGAAGAACAGGCTGCCGCTTACTTTTCTTCTTCTTGTTGCTGCTGTTTTTATCTGAAAAGAAACAGCAATGGGTCTCGGAGATATCTGTTGGGGAGAAAACAGGAGGAGATAGATAACAAAGAAAGTTGGGTAGTGGAAAAAGCGAAGAAAGTCAAGGAGATATCAGAGGTATTGGCAGGGCCTAAATGGAAGAATTTCATTCGCAGGTGTAGTAGTGTGCATGGGTATGGATTCTGCAGCAAGAAAACATCAAAGATGCAATATCAATATGATCCTCAAAGTTATGCACTTAATTTTGATGATGGTATTGATAAGGAATTAGAGGACTCATTTCCTGGTTTTTCTGCTAGATATGCAACTCCGCTTGGGAGGACTTGATCATTCTGCTTTGAGATCAACTTAATTGCTATTTTTTTCTTTCGTTGCTCTAAACCATGTATATTCTTTTGCCTAATTTTTTTTGTAATCATGTGTATTTTCTTGAACAACCAAAATGGTAAGAATAATGAGTTCTCAGGCAATTTTGCTCATTATGTTCCTTCAATTGTTTCCATTTAGATCCTCTTAAGCTGCATTAACTAGCAGTGCTAGCTATCTAGCAGATGGCTCAAGACAATTGTTCTTAAATTAGTTATTAGTAGTTGTAGATTCATGCTCTTAATTCTTGATCATAAAGCTCCCATATGGCTTTCTTTGATCTGTCACTTGGCATTCTTTTTCGAAAGTCCAATTTAATTATTTGGGCAAATTCCACATTCATTCAAATTTCGAATAAATTCAAGAATTATCCAGCACAGGGCAATAAAAAAATTTAAAGGTAAAGAAAAATGAAAACTCCTATATAAGGAATAAGGAGCTATAATCTTATATTATGACATTAATGATGACCCGTATAAGAAATCAAGCATGCGAAGATTATTACACTGTACAACCCCAAAAATAACCAACTCTCAGAATTGCTATTCTTTATTCACAGATATAAACAAAAATCATAAAAAACCTGCCAAATAATGAACAAGCTGCTACCATCTAATTCAGTTTCAGTAATATAATCTCTTAAAATTTCCAAATTCCGAGTAAACATTGCAAGATCACATCTTTTGTGCCTCTTCCTTATCCTGACATCTCCCTCTCTATGTTAGAAGCAAAATACTAAAAGGTTCCTTCCCTTCAATTCAGTGTACTACTGCTGCTGCTTAAGCCCTTTACTGTCATATATAATATAATGTTGGACAATATCGTCAGTGGCCAGAGCGGAATCAACGATGATGATAAGGGAATATGTGTTGTTGAATTTACATGAAACGATCGCCACTGTTATCACCTGCATTACTTCTTTTAAAATTAAGGTTGGTGCAGAGTTCTTATATAAATAGCATTAACAAAGATGTGCTTTAATAAAAATATATACCTTTTGCGTTTGCTTTTCAATACTGTTGAAGTTGAAGGATTACTATGCCAATTCCTCTTCCTCTGATTGATGAACCAATTATTTATCTGCTTTAATTGTAAGCCTGTTTCTTGTACCAATCTTGCCTTATCTTCCTCCTGAATCCAAAGATTATAATTAATAATTCCATTTCTTACCCACGTATTTAGCTTAACTACCCACTAATGTCTTATCAGAAGCAATTTCGTAACTCCGTTTGTTTGTCTGGATAGCACATGTGCGCATTTAGCTTATCAGCAATCTTTCCAAAGTACTTTGATGAAGGAAATTTCCTCACTTCTAGCGTTTTTGAAACTAATATTAGCAAATGCTCAACTAAATTATAAGCACATATAGTTTCACTTGTCTCCCGACACACCACAACAATGGTGCCTTGTGGGGCTCCCGTATTGCTAGAGGCAAAAGAGCATCTCTCAAGCAATAGATATCAAGCTAAAACCTTTCAATTGAAATGACTTGGTATATTTTAGGTATCAAGATCATGTGTAGAGTTTTTAAATTATGAGTGTGGGATCTATTCAAAACCTAATTAACAAGATAAAGCCATGTATCCAAGAACATTTACCGTAGGGTATGGCCATTTAGAATGTGATTGCCACCATGCTTTTAGGACAGAGGTTGTATCCCCAGGAAGCTTTCCTGCTCTTCTCTTACGTAAAATTTCCTCTCTAATATCAGCAATTTTCTCTTTGTAGCCCTAAAAAAGAGAGAAAAGTTGAAACTTTTGAATTTTTTTTCTTTAAATTACTTCGTAGTTGATGCAATTAATAATTCCATTCATTACCTGTTTTAATTCATGCTTCAATTCTTGCCTCACTCGCTCCATTAAAGACCTCTCACTCTCTGTTGGGATGAGGGGACCAAATCCCATGGTATCAGCACCATCCAAACTTGGATCAAACAAATTGGCATCACTATCTACTTGGTCCTCGTCATCATCTGACATTGTTGCTCCTGTACCTTCACCAGGAGAAACTCCTGTTCATGGCAAGGTGTGAAAAGATTATAGTTTTTTGTTGCAACTCAAAATTAATAGTCATTAGGGAATGACACGAGGAAAAAGAAGAAGAAAATTAGCCTCCATCTCCAAAATTTTATTCAACCATCAATTTTTAAACAGGAAAATGTAATGAAACATCACCTGTTAAGCTTTGTAAGGATTGCTCTATCTCCCAGCAAGCCATTACTGCTTCCATTGCATGGACTCGAACATGTTGTTGCAGTTGTTCTTTAAAAGAACAAAGCAACAGAAAATAATGCGTCTACAATAGTGAGAAATGGAAAAATGGAAACTTTTAGTATTCTGCCTAACAGTTTAAATTTCTATTTATGATATGTTCGGTTCCAGACAGTAATGCCATTAATTTTCTTCTTTTAGATAAAAAAAAAAAAAGCAAAAAACAAGAAACATTGGATCCAACAACATAGGGATTAGGAAATATGAGATGAAACTTGAAGCAGTGTGAGCATAATTGCAATCTTGTGAGATAAGATGCAAATCATCAAGTTGGCAACAAATAGTTTACTACAATACAAAAAGAATTGATTATTCCACGATATCAAATTTGTAAGGTCATTATAATTAATAAGATACAAACAATTTAAGAAAAAAATATTTTATATATAGAAATTAAATGGACACTTCAAGCACTTGGAATTAATCTGATGATCCTCCCAATAGAGGAGAGAATAAAATAAAGACTCAATTTTCAACACCCACTACCAAATAATACCAGAGATGCGTGCATTCTATATGTACCTTAGAAAAATTCCAAGGTCTCATATACACGCTTCTTGGGTTATCAGAGGTTATTGTCACTGAAAACGAACTGACATAATTAAGCATCTTAAGTTCCTACAAAAGTAGGTGCAACCAATAGAGCAGCAAGCATTAAACGATGCTAGACGGGGATGGAAGGATACCTTATTAGCTATAGAAAAAATAGCTGCCCTAAAAAAAAGAAAAAGAAAAAGAAAACCTATGACTTACCCCTATCACTAAAAAGTTTTTTGTTCTAGAGTCCTTTAGAAACATATTAGTAAAGACTCACTCAACCTTTCACCATAACCCATCTCCCAGGCCAGGAACATATCTTAATCACTGATCAATAAAAAATCATTAATTTTTGAAGCATACAAGCAAGGTCCCATTGTAGATACTGCTACCCTATCTTTAAGTCGTTGGCCTTTTAATAAAAATCACCATTGCTATATCACATATAAAACAGAGAATTACTAGGAAAAATCATACAATTGGTGCATATATTAGTTCTTCGTTCGTTCTTTCTTTATCTATTCATTTATTTGTCTTTCTGTCTATCAGATAGTTCCACTAATTTGGTTAAATCGGTGACCATCATATCTGTGCTAGATTGCATATTCCAATTTCAAAACGTTCTACTAGGGCAGGATGAGCATAACATCAAACCAATAACTCAAACCCTTTTTGGTAATCTTAAGAAACACCAATCATGAGTTGGAAAATTCTGAACTGCGATGGTAATTTATATTTCCCAGCTATATATATATGATCATACGCAACAATTTCCAATTTGTGGGAAGCAGAGCAAACTTCAAGCACAAAAATTGATGACACGAGTTATATTTTTTCTTTTCTGCTCGATGTACCAAAAAAATAAAAGATTATTTCCTTAAACGAAACCCTCAATGCAGAATTTCCAACCAAAGAATCAAGAAATCAATATTAAAGATGTATCAACAGTAGCTATAATCCACAAATTTCCCCAATTTCATCTCTAAAATAACCAAAATTGAAGGAAAACCAATAAATTCCACAGCATTAGCATGTGGTCACAGATATATTCACCAGTAAAATCCATTTAAAGTCCAGCTCTGAGCCAGAAAACACTTCCAATTTTGATAGGAACAGAAATTTTGTAGCAAAGATGCTGTCTTTTTATTCACGAATAAGACAATATGTTAAATTATCGAAGTAATATCCATTAGTGCCAAATGGCGAACCAAACAGCCACATTCAGACTTGCCCACTTAAGTTTTCCCAAAACCCTTTGTCGGTGCATTCAACTCCACTCAACCTACAAACAAACTAAATAAAAAATGCTCCAACTTCTATCTGATGAAAACAAAATCCAGTTCAAGTGATATGACAAATCCTAAATTCATGAACCAATTCAGCTTTAAATCCGCTCCAATTGATAACCCAAATAATGAATTTGAACTAAGACACTAAATTGACAAAATTTTGGAAGGAAGAGTGATATATTGATAAAAATATAAAAATTTGCAATAAAAAAGGCTTGACATATTAATAAAAAGCAGGGTAACTAACATACCATGAATTGATCAAGCTCCTTATCATCACCGACCAAGCCCTGAGCCCCGGCTCCAAGGGCGGAGTATTTGGCCACTACATGCTGTGACTGGGCTAGCTGGGCGTCGATTCTCGGCAACTGATCCACCGGCGTAGCGATCCGTAAACACGCCACATGTGCCGACAACAACTGCTCATACAACGGGTGCGCCAGTATATCCGCCTTGTATCTTGCATTCTGCCAGTTTACCACTCCATCTCCTCCGCCGCCTCCACCACCACTCTCAACTACCCCTCCTTCGCTCTTATTCGTCATGTTCTCGCTGTTGTTATTTGTGTTGGTTTTCAAATCGGCTGATTCGCGAGAAATAGTGCCTGCGATGATAGAGTCGGTGGCAGTTGCGGCAGTGACGTCATCAATAACGTCGCTGTGGTTACGATTAAGGATAGAAGAAGAACGAGAAAGCCATTGAGTAGGATTTTGAGAAGCAGTTGAATCAGAGTTGGTAGTTGAAGTTGTATGAAGATTTAAAAAATTAGTATCGGTGAAGTGAGAGTGAGGCGGATGTTGCGGTTGTTGGGTGCGGAGAAGGGCAGTGTTAAGCCAATTTGGTGCGGTGGTGCTTTCGGATAAATTTTGTTGCTGTTGGGCTTGTTGTGGTGGTTGAGTTTGGTCAGAGAAATGGTGAAGAGGAATGTCTTGAGACAAATTATGGTGAAACGCCATGTTTTTAATTTTATTTGTATCTGAAAGAAAAGAAAAAACGATTATAAAAACATGGATATAGATATAGATATAGATGGAAAGAGAGAGATGTTTATATATATATATACATATAACACTTAGAAGGAAGCCAAGAAAGCGAGGTGTGTACTGTGTTGAAAGGAAGAAAATGATAGAGAGAGAAAGTTCGGTTCTTTACAGTTGCTAATATATATATAGAGAGAGAACGAGAAACAAGTAATTGATGCAGTAGAAGCAGTGAAAATATAGGCTGTAGAGAGAGTCAAATTGAGAAACGCAAAGACGATGAAGAAGATGATCGTCCTTTCTAACACAAGATTATTATTCAGTGTATATGTAACTGCAGAGAGAGATGATGGTATATATATGGGTGGCGATTAACGTGTAAAGAACGGGAAGGGTGCTTGGATTTAGAGAGAAAGAGAGAGAAAGTGGGGACCTTTGGAGAAGACGAGTTGGAGATAGAAGAAAGAGTGGTTTTAGGATAGTGGTTTTCAGGTGAAGAAAACTGCTCCTCATGAAAATGATGGGATTTTATATGACACTATCAACTTCTTACATTTTTACCTACAATTAGCCCCTAATTTTTTTTTTTTTTTTCGCTATCTAACCCCAACTTAAAATAAAAATTATTATTTTTTATTTTATTATTATTTAAAAATTTAGCCCTATTATATTAAAATTACAATATTTATAACCCATGAGAAGTAACTCCGGCGATAAGATACATTAAAAATAATATTGCTTGCATCATATATTGTATTCTTGATACTTGAGCATTTTAGATAAAATTCTCTCAAGAGCGATAATTTTATATTTTGAATCTTAAATCTTATAAGTTACAACTAAAGTTTTTTTATAATTAAATTCTTTGATATTAATATCGTTGGGACACTTTTTTTGGTAAATAATAATAATAATAATAATACAATATAACATTTTAATTAGTATAAAGAAAATGAGAATGTTAAATTTGAAATTTTCATAGGTTTTTTTTGAAATCATAAAAATATAATTAATTTTATACGTATAGAATAATTGGCTCAAACCAAAAAATATACGTATAGAATAATTGGTTTTTTTAGGTTTTTTTTTAAATCATAAAAATATACTTAATTTTATACGTATAGAATAATTGGCTCAAACCAAAAAATAAAATAAAATAGAAAAAATTCAAAGAATAATGTTAAAAAAAAATATTTATTGAAGGATTCTTATGGCATTAGTTTAATAATGACATGAAAAATCATGTGTACATGATGTATGAATTAGGTAATACATTTTTCTAGTGTTTACTATTAATTATTCATAGTGTGTTTCTACCATGTTCCAATTGTCAAACTAAAAAGATAAATTGACTAAGTTTATATGTACACGTGGCTTGATTAAGAATGTAATTAATTTATTAATTACTACTTTGTTTGCAGTTGGATCGGAGCATTCCTTAATCGGATGTTAATCATTCCACAAAATACAATAAAAAATTACTAATCATGTTTGCTTTTTGTAAAACCAAAATAAAAGGGTGTCCCCTTTGTTTATTTTCGGAGACTTTTGCTGTTGTATTATGATCGGACGGTGAACAATAAAGGTGCTGTTAGGTTTAAATGATGCCGGTTTTAGTTGGGACCGGGAGGAGAAGCGCGTCAACACACGCGGAAGATGCACGTCGGGCCATGTACATGAGTTGGTGTATCAGGTTGCCGTACGAGTGAAACAGCGGTTATCTTAAACAGTGGCAACAAGCGTATATTTGCCTGGAGGATTTTGTTTCAAACACCAAAAATAAAATATATTTATTATATTATAAAGTTGTTTTATAAATAAATATTATTTATAATTTGTTTTTGTTAAATAAAAATATTAGACAGTGATATGGGAGAAGGTAAAAAGGAGATAGTTATTGTTTACAGGTAAAGCAACAATACCAGGTAACATGCACACGTAAAATAGTACTTGGCTTGGCCGCAGTGCTGAAGAAAGAAAGAAAGGTACATGATTGTATCTGGAAAGCGTAGTCGTCAATTAGAACATCATCCCTTAAAACTGGGAGCGTGCTTTCCACGTCAGTTTATTTGGCGTGTTAATTTTTATTTTTCTTTTAAAAAAATAAAAATATCCAACCACAGAATAGTGATAATTGCACTTCTTTCTCTACCTCTGCAAGCATCGACTGGTTTGGTCGGGTTGTTCACAACGTGACCGGTAATAGCCGGTGACGAAGATAAGAGAGAGAAACGTGGCGCGAAGGAGAAAGAGAGAGCGGGGACCATGAATTACGTCGCTCCTTTCTCCGCCCCTCGCGGGAAAACGACCCTTGGACACGCGTCGTGCAATGGTCGCTTGGACCACAAGTGGTCCCCAATTTGAAGCACGCGCCTAGGATAAGCGTATCATATCCGTACACGTGGATCGATTAGATAGGTGGGACCACTGAGAATTTTGACTTCTCTGACAGCCGCCGGCTTAATCAATGGGGACTATTGTGTGGTCCCCGTGTAGAAGGCATGGGGTCCACAGTGTAAAGGGAGGAAATTGGTGTAGGGCCTCCAATGGGTCCAGCCATTAGTATAGTGTTGACGGCAAACTGTCCACCTATTAATATGTAAGAGCGATGGTCCCCTACTTACGTTGTTCGTAATTTTTATATTTCATTTAATGTTTTAGCGGGTTTTGTCTCAGGTAGTCTCTGCCAATGACAAAGAAAGGTGCCATCAGGCGAACGGCAGAGACGACCGAGGAAGGAGAAGGCTGGACAAGGTTCAGACTTGAGAGGGAGAGAGTGGACGTGGGGCTCTTTTGGGCTAACGTTATTTCTTAGGAAAATGTCTTCTCAGTGTTTGTCTTTTTCTTTCACTTTCCAAGAAAATTTTCAGATTGTTCAGAAGACAATGAAACCTGTGTATTCATTCCCATGTTTCATTTCCCATTTTCAATTATTTGTTCTGCAACTCAAATACTTACTTGTAATTTGAAAATTGCATGGATGATGAATAGTTAAAGATTGAGTAAATGCTCTGTAGATCCTGAGTTCAATCCTTGGATAGAGGCAACCAAGATAGTTTAATCTCGTCAATTTGGTTGAATTATATTATATTATGACTTGACATTTTCTCCATTTTACCAGTTGATGAAGAAATATATGTACTCTACCTGCTAAAATATAACCTAATTCAATAAATTATTACACATAAGTAACCTTAAACCTGGATTATCGGTTCTGAAAATTAAATTTTTCATTAATTCACCGATAATTAATATAAGGATACGTGAAAGTGAATCCAAGCTTGTATAATATGAGGGAGTAATAAAAATAACTAAATAAAGAAAATATATGTACGTGGCAATTATTAATTTAAGACAAATAAAATGCCAAAAAATTATAATGTTCTCTGTGGAAGTTGGAACACAATCTCTCGTTTGTTTCCTGAGAAAATTATATAATAAAGATTAATTTAAATAAATAATTAAGGACCTGTCCAACAGGATTCACTATTATATATAGTATTTGAGAATTATAAATGCTATATACTATCGTGAAGGATCTTCCATATCCATTGTCCTCACACGCAATACAACAACACAAACGAGAGGTATATACC
This sequence comes from Jatropha curcas, assembly GCF_041381405.1. Lineage (NCBI taxonomy): Eukaryota > Viridiplantae > Streptophyta > Magnoliopsida > Malpighiales > Euphorbiaceae > Jatropha > Jatropha curcas. Next base: position 834,036 of record NC_143158.1, on the reverse strand, counting down.
TCTCTAGTCCTACAAATCATCAGGCCTTTTCTTTAATTAATTTATACCCAGGTCTTTTTATTTAAGTATTATTAGAAAATTGGAAGCTTCTTGCACTTTCAATAACACAGTTTCATTTTTCATAATATATATGATTTTACTAGTTTTAAATTAATATTTGAATGGATCAATTAATGGTTGATCAGTAAAAAAATAAAGCTTATTTCTATAAATTTACCTATAAAATTATAATATATGACTTTTCCATTTTGATGCAATCCAATTTATCCACATATTTAATTTTGAATAATATTTTTTATTTACAAATATAAATCATTTTGATAATGTTAATGAATTTATTTCAATTTTTTATAATTTAAAAATATTAATTGCTTTTTAAATCATTTTTATAGACCAAGCGGCTAAAAATAAACATGAGAAACAAATTGCAGTAGCGTTTTAAGACAGGATCCTTGTGATGTGTAAAACATTGGGATCGGAAGTTAAAAGTGTCTGCGAATCGCTATTTATGGCCACGCGTGTTATCTCCCATTTCGTTCTTTTCTTTTCTTTGTTTCAAAAGAGAAATGCTATTCACGTGCTCTCACTGCATCTTTCAAAATTCAATTTTCTTTTACTTTTTTCATTGATAATAAAAAATAAATCAAAGTTACTTAAAACTAAAATATTTCATTGATGTAGTTTACACACATAGAGACCGCACATTAACTTGTTGACTCTAGAGAGTGTCTCGCACGCGACTCGTAAGGCGGTAAAGAAACTCCCGCTATCAGTAAAATATCCTGAGTACAGTTTGTGAATGGGTAGCTAATCGAAACGTGTCCCATAGAAAGCCTTAAAATAATACTAATAGAAAGAATCTAATGAGACCGGGTCTAAGTTTTTCGTGGGGCGGTCACCATCAGCTAACCAATCACACTTTGCCACGCGCTCCTCTTTTTTGGGCCCACGCGTTTTACACGATACAACAAGAACAACCTCCGTGCGTGGTGTCTTAATATTACTCCATTAGTAATAATCATTTGACCAATGAAACGAAGGAAGTGATTGCAATTAGGTCGATACGATAGGTTTGATTATTATAATGCCACAATATTATTTTTCTTCTTTAAGTAATAATAAATAAAAATAAAAATAAATTTAGTTAAAAATGTTTGAAAAGTAAACTCAGTATAATACATATATTGATAGCAATTTTCTTCTCAGAATAACCTATAATATAAAAATAATTTCGGTCGAAAATTTTGTTTTTAAAATTCAAGTAAATACTTACATAATCCAAAAATATATGTTATTTGGCGTTTTCTTCCTTATCTGTAGATAAGCACGATGATTGAGAAAGACCTCTGCTTTGATTATTGGGCTTCAATTTGTTTATTATAAATTCTATATTTTTACTCTGTTAATCTATTGTGTCATTTTCAATAACTTTCTATATTTTTTTTATTTTCTTTAGCCTATATTTGATTGAGAGTATTTTTTCGAGAAAAAAAAAAAAAAAAAAGAGCTCGAAATCCAACCTTAATTGTGTATATATATATGGAAATAAAATTCCTAGATATTGAAATAATGCTAAATTTGTCATCTCAACTTGATCATCACGCATAATAGGTAAAATAAAAAGTAAAAAAAAAAAAAAATTATCCAGTGTATACTTTTTACTGTGTTTGAAACTTTTAAAAGTGAAAAAAAAAAAAAAAGAAATTGAATTACAATGTCAAGAGATTGACAAAGAGAAAACACTTGTGAGATTGGTACAGTACATGATTGGAGAGTTTGACTACTGTGTGAAAATGGAAGTACCTATATAGTTGGAAGCCATTAGAATGAAATTATCCCTGTAGACAATCACTAACCTACACTACACTTACTATTCTCAACACACATACATATAAATTTTTCTCGGTATGAAGCAAAATAATGGCAACCTAAAAGTGGTCCCAAAAAAAAAAAAAAAGGGTTATAAAGACTGAAATGAAAAATGAGATAAGGCATCTTATTTAATTTGGTTTAAGTGGAACCTAGACTTTGGAAATTGACAGGTTGAGTGTAAAATCGGATACTATGATATTTCTTTCATGCATGATAATCAGAAGGGAGGGGCCAAAATGCACCAAACAAATTAAATTAGGCATGCCCTTTTCATAACTTTACACATGTAGTGTAAGCAATAGACAAATAGTAGCATTCACAAACTTTTATTGTGGCAAGTTATCTGTTGTTTGTTGCCTTTCCATTTCGGACTCCAACCCTCTAATTATTCTTTTGAGTTCATAATTTGTTTTTGGTATAACCAAGATTTCAAATAACTGTCTGGACTATGAATTGTAAAGATTTTTAATTTTTCTAATAAAATATATTTTTCAGGAATCAAATTTGTATTTTCATATTTATGAAAATGGATGTAGCTTATAATTATCCTAACTGACACCTTATTAATTATTTTAAATTCGTAACTAACATCTCTAATGGCATGTAATTTAAAGACATTTGATGTGATTGCGATATCCATATACTTATAATGAAACTCATGTTTTGTTTGTCGTATACATATTCCTTGTTCAAGATTTCTATTTTGTACTCTGTAATTGATCTATGCTTTTCAAGGCGCACTTTGTCGGAGAAATTGATTTTTTGGTATAAGTTTTGGAACAATTAAAGAGGGGAATTTTGGTAAAAGAAACTCCAAAAAAGAAAAATTCTTAGAATGTACAGTAGCACCACCAAGTGATTTATTTTGATCAAACTCTTAAGTTAAATTAGAACTCAAAGATACTTTTCTTTTTCTTTTTCTTTCATATTGACGTGATGTTTATAAATCAATTTTACATATTTAGCGTTTTAACAACGTTATTTTTTACAGTGTTCGGTAACATAGCATTTGAACTAGTTTTTAGAGGTTAATGTAGCGTTTTATAAAAAGTTAACTTATGTAATGGTTAACTTTTTTAGCGTTTTATAAAAAGTTATTCAAACAATTAACGGCTGCTAAAACAACTAATTTTATCGAATAGACTTTTAAGATGCTATCCACTTAAAGTTAAATCATCCAAAAAAATAGTAATTATACATCTTCTTTATGACATAATTATTGTTAGTAAGAATTAGTTCCCCTACCCAATTCTTTGAACACAAGTGTCAAATTAGAGAAGGTAACTTTAGAGCTATTGAAAGGTCTTGAAAGGATGAGAATGTGGTATAGAATTTGGATGAGTTTGTCCCACTTCGATGGTGGCTTAAATGGTAGCCCACACCCAATCGGCATTTTCCCACTTCATTGTTCCTCTATCCTTAACTCATGACCCAAAAAATTAGGCTTTGTCTATGGACCACTAAAGCACTTCAAGGCTTGGACCACATAGCCACTTGCTCCTCATCACTCCATTTTATATCTTTTGTGACAATCATAGAATTTTCTTCAACTGCTCCAATAGTAAATTTAATTTCAAATTTCAATATATAAATATAGGATAGATAGTATTAATTTCAACAATTGAATTACTAAATCAATAACATTTTGCAATTAAAATTTTGTAAATCTTTTTTAACCTTTTACAGAATGGGAAGGAAGGGACAAAACGACACTTGAAAACAAAGTTTGGAGTTTTGGGAACTATGGGGTTTGGTTTAAATAGTTAAAGTAAGAGGGTCTTTTCATAGGATGTGTATGAGACATAGTAGCAGTATTTTGTCCAGTTTAAAAATGTAAAGAGATGTTGTGAAACAAGCAAAACGCAAAAATAGGTAAAAGGAGTAGAAAAGCCAATGTAGGTGACATGATAGATGAGGAAAAAGAGCATCAATTCAATTCAAAGGACATATAATTTAATTTGGGCATGGTTTTAATGATGTGCTATGTTTTTGTTTTTTTTTTTTTTTTAACTCTCTCTTGTCATGTGATGTGATACCGTTTTGCTTGCTTGAAGCTAAGAACTCTCACAGACACATACTGTGGATAAGAGAACATTTTCCTGTTTACCTGATGTTGATGCTTCACATAAACAATTTTATATAAAATTTCCTTCTGAACAATCATGTTTCCTTTTAATATAAAAAGTTCTTTCTAATAATTTCAATTCTACCTCTTTTTTTTATTTATTAACATTATTGTGGAGGACAGGTTTGTCCGGTAGGGAGTGAAAGAACATTGACATGATCAATACTGAAGGATAACTATTTTGGTATAGAGTACTGAGGAGTTGAGAGAAAATTTGTTTCTCAAATTTGTGGGTATTGAACAGTGAAGACACATGAGGCTTTTGATTATTATTGGTTGGTTTGGAAAATTTCCAAAGGTGGACAGCCGGAATGGGTCAAGAGACACATGTTTCATTCATGATAGAAAAATATGCCATATACAATGGACAGATAATCCAAATAAGTGAAACTTTGAATTAGGTTGAAATGTAAAAATGTTTGAAAATTAGACCAGAAAATGTGAAATTTCTGTGTCAAAGATAAGACTGCAGTAACTAGGGGAAACAGTTTATAAAACAAAGAATCTTGAAGTAGACTTTCTTTTCTTTTTCTTTTTTCTCTTGGCTTCTAATCGGAAAATTATAGTACTTTTTTTTTTTTTTTTTCTCCCTTAAGCAAGCATTACTTATCATATAGAAATAGCTTCAAGATTAAGAATGATGAAGACCAACCGTGGAAGCAATCAAATCAGCCGCTGTCATTGACATTAGCAAAAGTTTTTAAATATCTAGAGATACATAAAGCCTAAGAAAATTAAAATTGTCGGTTATGGCTGAAAAAGAAAACAATGTGAAAAAAAATTTGTCGGCAGAGAAAGCTGCCGACTTTCAATTAGCTCTCCTCCCAACAAATCCAATTCCAGCAGCAGGTATCCTTCTAACCTTCTGCTTTCACATCCAAATCCCACGATTTCGAATCCATTTTGGCTTTCTCATTATTGCCAATAACGCACCAAAACAACAAACACGAGCACTTCAATTACAAACAAAGTGACTGTCAAAAAGGGTAAGCTTGCCATTCCCTTCAATTTGTGGAAGAGACAAAGTGACAGTCATATATCTCTCATGGACCAAAGAAATCCACATTACTATAATTTATAGTTTCACACTATGCATGTCTTGAGTCTAAATGTCCAGAGTGCAAAATCTAACCCAAAAGAGATCCAAATCAGAAGCCCAAAACCTTGAGCCCAAACAAAAGTTGGAGTTAAATTCTTGTCCGTTCCTGTTACGGGAACACTAAATTATTTAATTGGGCAAACCCACGCAGTTTGTGGGGGAAGAATATGGAATCACTAAAACCCTATTCACAGGACAGGGAGAAGATATTTGATGAATAATGCATCTACAGAGACCATTAATTAAAAATCATTTGAGGATCGAGTAGAATAGTACAAGATAGGAATCGCTGGCGCAATCAGGAAAGAGGAATGCGATCCATAACAAAGCACCCAAAAACATACAGCTTTCCTGAAGTCGAGCAGCAATCCCTGAAACCAAAGTATATAATCTGATATAAGACAATTCAACTGAATGGTCAAACAGTCCCAATGACACTAATATGGAATGGGGGACCTCGACAGAATATTGGCTCATCAGCTGACTCTGTTCTTGCACGGGTTCTGAGGATATCATTAGCATCTTCAATCACTGCAGCAGCTACCAGAGTGTACTCGCCAGGAACAAGAAAATGCAATGAAAAAGAATGCCTAGATTCTTGAAGCGGCGGAACCTCCATTGATATCCCATGCAAAACACCTATAAAGAAATAGAGCATGCCACTGAGTCACGTGCAACAATTTCCAATGGTATGGACATGCAAAGACCTAGTGACGGCGTAAAAATTAAAAAAAAAAAAAAAAAAAAAAAAAAGAAGAAGTGCATGAACATGAGCAAAATGTTAACCGCAGAAGAACAATTAGCAAGCATCAAAAGAAAGGCATAAAAGTCGAAAGGATATGACAAAAAAATCCTACCAGCCCATAAGACAGTGGCCTTGGTACCCTCGACGCAATTCTCTCCAGCAACATCCCTGCATGTAATGCTCAGACTCATCGTAATGGTTTCCTTGGTGTTATTGCGAACTATGACTTCCATAGGAGTCATATCATGAGCCCTCACAGAACCTTTTGGCTCAGAGAAGTCGTCAGCCCTGTCAGGTTCTTGTGTGAAATTATTTCTGGTAAGCCTGAAATTGAATGTCAATGGATCCGGTAGCAGTACATCCATAACAGATGTCTGAAGAGCTGCCTGTATGGCATCCTTGATATTCAATTCTCCAAAGCTGTTTCGTCCTGACTGCCACCTCACCTTTATTCTGGAAATAAGGTTCTTAATAGAAGCGTTTAGTTCAGCCTTGGCATTCTTTTCTGAGAAGCTTGAATTTCTGCTGTCATTAACCCCATCAGGCTGAAAATCCTTCATGAAAAATGAACCATCAAGAATAGGTAATTTAAAATGCTCCAGTGGTATTAATACCCTAGCAGAATAATCCCTATCGATTCTTGTTTTTGGATAACTATATTCGGTAGCATCTTGATCAGCAGAAAGGTTATCCTCATGGCTGTCAAGCTTGACAGAAACACTAATTTCAAACACAACATCAGTTGGATTCGACAATTCCAATTCCAGAAAACGAAGCCCCCAACTTCCTCTGAATGGATCAATTTTTACCAATCCGTCCATTTTACTTTTCAAACTAATAGCTCCTTTATTAAGGGTACTTTCAGCAAAAACTGGTTCTGGAAGATTCTCACCAACATGTGCAGGAATTTCCATTGAAAGCAAGCGACCCTTGACAAAAGACAAACCTTGCAGAACACAAATGTGCAAGGGAACAACCAGGCGTCTACCAGGAGGAACAGCAGATCCTTTTGTTGAAGGATCTCCAGCATTTGTCAATGGCCCTGTGAACCAAAATGAACAAAGTTGCAATCATTTAATAGCTCATTCTAAGTTCAGGGAAGTTCAAGTTATAATCCTGTCTAAAAACAGGATGATACACATAGAACTCTAGATTAAGAATAATACAAACTTATAAACTACTCTAAGAAGAAGATAATATGGCAGATAATCCATTAGGGGCTTTTCTTTTTATCACAGTATATATTACTAAGTAATATGAGAGAGAACATGACTCTAACCAAAGTTATGATAAATACCAGCATAATGGATCAACAATGTAGGACTGCTACCATCCTTTAACTGCCTCCCCATGCTTCCAGAGGCAAGCTTACCACCAGTCATATCAGGGTCTATTGGTCCAAGCTGCCAGGCCTTCAAGGTTACAGGTAGGATCACTTCTGCGCCAGGCTTCAAAGGAAGTGCAGATTTTAAAGTTTCATATGGTATTGAAACAACAGAATCTTGGTTTTTACCGGAGAGTGAGATGTGTGCTTGTTCAACTGGAACCGTGCCTGCATTAGACAGACTAATCCAGACATCACGTATTTCACCTTCATATAAAACTATTGAACCATCGCCACCCACAACATGAGAAACTAATAGTGGAAGTGGAGGTACTACAGAAATATTTGGAACTGATGCATTTCTCAGCTTTGGAGACCCACAACATCTGAAAGGGTCAGAAAGCACAAGCCCTTGTGCAGCACCAAGAAGCAGGTTATCAACATCCCTGAATAGGTGTTCGGTAATAACACCAAAACAGTGAACAGTACACCCCGGAATTGCCACTGTCCCCACAGAAGTTGGGATTCCAGATAAGGTGATCACTTTTGATGAATTAGTTGGAAGATTTACACTAACAGGAAAAGCATCAAAATCTCCTGAATGAACAGATAGGTATATACTATCAACCCTTAAATCGAAACCACAGGGATTGGCCAACTCCACCAAGACCTGAACTGGTTCTCCAACAATCCATGTGAGCTCTTGCTTGCTACTGTCACTTGGCTCTCCTTTGCTGAACGGCGTATATATAAAAGGCCCTGAAGGAGCAGATCCAGCCCACCAATCTTCTCTTGCTGGATTGCGTTTTACAATATCCATTTGGGAGGAATGGTGTGGAAAGGAATATAACCTAAAAGAGTCAATCAAATTAATGAAAATTGACTACAAATTCGAAAAAAAAAAAAAAAAAAAAGGAGGAAATATAGGACTGAAAGAAGTCTCCACTACAAATAATTTATTATGTCTTGTACCCCAAAAGATAAATTAATAGACAGAAAGATGTAAATTATACAAGCCAATAAAAGATGGTATTTAGACAATATTTCACGCATAAAACCAAATACCTTACAAAAGGCAAGGCAGGATCAGCACAGCGAGTTCCAGAGGGCAGCCTCTCAGCTGAACTATTAAGTGCGCTTGCAAGACCATTCTGTCCAGCAGGTGTGATTAGAGGATAATATGATCTTAGTAACCGTGCAGCAGCACTCCATGCAGCAAGAGGATCTCCTGCACGAACAGCAGAAAGCAGTATCTCCCTTAACACAACCATCTGCAGTGTGCTCCATTGAGACTCAAATAAAGAAACTACACAATGGTGTTGCATTTTCCCACTATCAGCATGGCTTGATCCAATCTCCTTGTAAAAAATAATGTAGCAAAAAAATTAGTAAATTGGAGAAAGACAAAAGTGCATATCACAACATGCTGAAACGAGTTAAAAGTATCTCTAATATTAATTAGGAACTTCATTGTCTCATAGGAAAAACTTTGATAGAGCTCCATTCACATAGCAAGGCATAGATAAAAATTCTCAAATACGAGTGATGAGAAAAGCTCAAATTGAAAACTAATACATCAAATAGAATTAACACCAAACAAATAGAAAATAATTACCAAGGTCGTCTCTTGATGGTCAGTTTAGCACAATGATAGGACAAAAACAAATGTTTCCTGAGTTCATGTAAGGAGCAATAAATACAAGTACAGCCAGCACATGTGATGAAAGGAATAGTGAAATAAGAAAATTAATCAGTTTGAGTCCATTTCTAATTTACCAGAGACTGATTGCCACTGTTATTCATGAATGCCAAAAGTTCCAAATATCATACCCCAACATTGACCATATTTTATTTCTACTATTAGTATTTTTCCCACATTAGCTAACTTACATTGGAATGAAGATGACTAGAGAAGGATGCTCTACTCTGAACACGATATGCTTTTGTGGTCATTGCCAAAACCTGCATGGCACTAATCGCTGCCAATCTATTATCTTGCTGCATATACAACTGGGCTACCTGCCTTGAGAAAAAGGCAGCTTTCCTCTGATAACCAAGAGACCCGAATAAGCGAGCTATTTCAACATATAATATCAGTCTATCACTAGCATCAATCAAAGACTTTGCACCATCAGCAGCATTGGTTAGCAACTCCACCACATCCTTAGTGACTCCTCTTCTGAAAAAAAGAAGGTACTACAAACGATAAAACATTTTCCATTATTTGACTATAATTTTATCCATTATCAATCTAATAAGTTATTCAAATGGGATTACATAAGAATACTGAATTCTTAAAAGAAGAAGAGAAAAACTATTTCCATGCCTATAGGGGCTGCATCCATGCAACTACAATTTTTTGGCAAGCAATCAAGTGAGCAGATTGTACATGGATGTAGCTATTTCATTTATGGGAACAGCCAATGCCTCTCTCTCTCTCTCTCTCTCTCTCTCTCTCTCTCTCTCTCACATATACATACACAAATGTACAAAAATATATATATATATTTACCTACAAAGAAATCTTGCAAATTTCAGAGTAGCTTCAAGTTCAAAGCCCAAAGGTGAAACCCTGCATACCAAACACCAAAAAAAAATTGGTCAATACAATCGATATAAAAAGGATACAAATACCTAAAAGACCTAAAGATATTGGTACATAACAAAATCAAAGTGCATAAGAGAGATATGTTGAGCAAGAAAAGAAAGCATTGAAAAGGTTTATTTTCCATTAAGATCAGAATGTCAGAAAGATAAAGAGATGGATCAAAACCTAGCAATTTCCCTAGGAAGTATAAGCAAATTAAATCAACTATTTTGTTAAGAACTGTTTCCATCAAGTTAGGAAACAGGAACTATATGACCATGCATTCAACCGATATCACATGCAAGGGTAAAAAAACCAAACCCTGAATACAATTTGTCCCAAGTGCATTGAGATACAACAACAATAACTAAGCTTTAATCCCAAATTAGTCAGATCAACTATATGAATCCTTTATTTCTATTTTGCTCTATTCATAGCTAACTCCGCACTAATGTCAAGAAGTAATAGATTTTTCAAGACAACTTCCCTCCATGTAGTTCTCGTTCCAGTGACCTCAATCCATGTGCTGATATATATTAATTTAAAAAAAAATGGAAAAAAGATGGAGTCGCACTAACCTAGATATTATTCCATCAAGTCTTTCAAAAAAAATAAAAAAAAGAGTACTCCATTGAGAATAACTAAAATGAAGCACCAAGAAGTACCTTTGAGCATTGTCTGGTGTGAATGACTTTTTATAATGTGATATCACACTATTGTACCGATATCTCACCTCTTCCTCAAAAACTGCATCCTTTTGGCCGATTTGGTCAATCTGATAGAGCCAAATGAACAGATAAGCAGATGCAAACTCCATATCAATAGAGAATTTAGTCATTCACTCTTGCAGCAACTGTATTTCAGAAATCTATATAGTTATGTAATATATATGATAAACGAAATTATGCACTGAAATACAATGGAGGAATTATTTTATCAAGACAGCTACAGGAAACATATTCAAATTCAGAAAGCTTAGACGTATGTCATATATGACACAGATCGTCTAAAGTGAACATACCAGTAAGGCACAAATACTACCCTCCAACGCTCCAGCATACCAAAAGAAATCCGCAGTCAATCTTGCTAATTCTAAGGCAGTGGAATAGTGGGCATTGGCATCAACAGGTGATCCCGCCAACAAACAGTAATCCCCTATTGTCTTCTGTGCACGTGCGAGTCTTCTTTTTTTGGCCTTGATGACCTGCAGTTTTACCATAAACACAAATTAGTAAAGGTGCAGATTCAAGATAAAGGCTATAAGTGGAAAATTGCAGATTCAAATCCTTAGGACACCTAGACATAAACCTCCTCTGAGCTTAGACTGGCTTGAGAATCTAAAGGCGTCTTGAGAATAGTTCCTGCAGATTCCGCCTGTAGCACCCACTTTTCGAATTCCATTAACAATGAAGCAGCTATATCTTGCATCATCGTTTGCAAGTGAACCTCAAGCGTTTCCCGATCCGCCGGAGGAAACAATCTCAAATTCTCCCCCTTCTTACTGCTATTCTCCAGCTGCAACAAAAACAACAAAAATTATACTCAATGCCTAAGGTAATGGTTTATAAATTAAACCGTTAAAACAACGAAGCACCGACCTGAGAGTCACAAGGGCAAAAAGCAAAACACCGCATCACAAGCGCAGAAGCGTAATTCTTACAAGCGACGTTGAATTGGTCGACGACAGAACCGAGATCAGGCGAGGACGGACAGTGACAGACACCGATAACGGCGAGGATCTTACGATTGGACTGGAAGTCCTCCCAGGGGTTAGGAGGAGAGCCACCGAGTACAAACCTGAAGCGCAGAGAGCCGGTGTCCCATGGCTGGTTGGCGAAGGGGGATTTCTGGTGCTCAGTGTAGAAGGAACTGATGGCAGAGAGAGGGATGATGTGGTGACGGAGGAACATGGAGTAGTAGTCGCGCAAGACGTTGGGAGGTACAGGCCCGATTGGGAGGACTGCGATGCGGATCATGCAGGATGTTTCGATGCTCACGTCTGGCTCCATTTAGGGATCTAACGGTCAGAGGTGCAGTGTAGGGATTTAAACTCTAACAATGGAAATGGAGTGCCAGTGAGATCGGGAACATAAAAAACGACGAGAACAGTCGTTAGAGGGAAGAGAAGATAGAAGTAAAGTCAGTGAGATCGCTTAGATGATGTTTGGTCAGTGGTTGTGCACAGAGCGAGACTGAAGGTTGCTTTTGGCTTGAGTGTGTAGGGAGCAAGCATGGCGTCCCTAGCAACTTTGATACAACAGTAACAAACACCCGTGCCTTGATAAAATCTCACCATTAATATAATTATTTATTACAATTTGTTTTCCTCGTTATAAGTATTTTGGTAGCTCTTTTCTGGGGAAAAAAAAAAAAGGTTATTAATGGCATTTTAATCTTGATTTATTCTAAATAGTCTTACCATATTTTTGTTAGAACACGACCCAACAAAATTTAAATATAAAGCCTCCTATAAAACACAAGCGGCCAGGTTCCAAAAATCTTAAGCTTTCTCGGCCCAAGAAGAGAATCGGCCTGGGCTCAGTAAGCCAAGCGGTCCTAGCCCAACTTTAAAGGCCCACGACGTGGTTACCGTCTGCTAGTTTATGCTTATTGGCTCTTCGGTGTTATTACATTCCTTGAATAATTCTTACAATTTATGTCCAGAGGTCTCCTTCGATCTCTCTCTTTTCTTGCTCAGAGATTCTGCTGCTTCTCGGCTCTATTTTGTAAGTCCTCATTTCCTCAAAGCTCGAATTCCAATAAGATAACAAGCATCGATTCTTTCCATGATCGTTTCTACAGTCCCTGATTATTAAACTGCAGAAATATCTAAAAGTTGTTATATATCTTTTTGTGTTAGAAAAATGGAAAGTACAAAGTTATTCCGGATTTTGGTTTCCTGAATTGGGGTTTTCTGCAGCTTTGTTGTATGATTTTTGTTTAGTGATTGCTTTTGATTTATTAATTGAAGGTTTTTGAGTGTGAGTGGACTGTTTTCAGCTACGGTTTGATTCAATTGAATGTGTGATGAATTGACTGTGTCTGGTCCCTGAGAAAACGGAGGAAAATGGCGAGTAAGAACTAACCTTAGTCGATTTGCTTTATCTCCAAAAATTCACGAAGAAACCCAAAAGCCCAAAACCACCAAAATGAAGAGAAAGAAATGGTCTGAACTTGAAGAACAAACCCTTTTGACCAAGTACTCCGATCTGCTCACTTCAGGCACGCTATCTAAGCTCAAAACAAGAGAAAAAAAGTTCCGCCCCATAGCCGACCATGTCAACTCGGTGCACCATCTGCAAGACCCTGTTAGCTTCCCGTTCAAGTGGTCATGGCGAGATGTGTCTATTAAAGTGCAGAACATGAGGCATCAATATCTGGGTGTGAAGCAGAAGATCAGAATATCCAAAGATGAGTTCAATTGGAAAGATGGGGAGAACCACTGGGAGAATTTTTTGAAGTACAAAGAAGTTTTTGGGGATGTGGAGCTTGAAGTGAAGACCAAGAAGTCCAGTGATAGTTGTGGCAGTGATTTATTCAAGGATTGTGGGGATTTGGGTTTTGGGATTGACAGTGAGGATTTAGAAGAAGAGGAGGAGGAGGATGGAGAAGAAGAAGGAGACAATGGTGATGATGATAACGTTAACGGTGATGGTGAAGAAGATGGTGAATCTGGGGGAGATAAAGGAAATGGAGATATGGGTATTGCACGAAAGTTGAAAACCAAGAAAGGTTTTGGAGGAAATAGGAGATTAGGGTTGCTTGGAGCACAAGCGGTGGATCTAAGGGATGTGGTGTTGAGGAGGGAGGACAAAAGAAGAGAGAGGGAATTTAGTAAAGAGAAATATATGCTAGAGAGTGAAGAAAAGAGGAGAGAATTAGAGCTTATGAGAGAAACAAGACAAAATGAAAGGGAAGAGAGGATGGAAAATTGGGAAATAGAATTGGAAGAGAGAGATTTTATATGGACACGTAGGGAGTTTGAGAGAAAGGCAAGGATAGAGAGAGAATTGGAGGAGGAAAGAAAAAAGAGGAGGATAATGGAAGAGAAGAGGGAGGAGGAGGAAATGGAATGGAGGGAAAGGATGGTAGCGATGCAGATTGAGCATGAGAAGGCAATGATGCAAATACATGCAGATGCATGCCAGAACCAAATGCAGATTCTCGGACTTGTGGCAAGGCTTGTTTGCCAGTTTTTTGGTGCAAATGATGGATTGGGTGGTGGGTTGGGAGGTCTGCCACCTCAAGTTTTGCAGAATTTGCAGCACCCTGGAGGCTTGGGTGATAATGGGAAGCCTGATACCAATTCGCCTTCTGAATTCATGTGAAGTAACTCCAGCATATATGCGTTTGGTTTTGGAGTTATTGCATATATTTGTACTATGATGGTTGTTACCAAAATGCTCATTTTATAATCGTGTACTCTGTAATATTATTGCTTATATGTAAACAAATCAGACATGAAATGCGCGAGAGAACACTTGTTTCCAAAAAGTTCATTCCTCTCTATGAAAATACTAATTTGTTGCAGGAAATAATTTTGCTGCTACTGCATTTCAGTATGATGCAAATCCCACATACATAGCAAAATCATTGTTTAAGCAAAAACTTAAAAAGTGCTAGATTTGGCCATATCATTTTTCTGTCGGCGTTTCTCTCGTCTTCAAAACGGGTCCTGTCTGTTAATAGGAAATTCACAGCAGCAAGCATCATCTAAGATTGCTTTTCAGTCCAGTCTCTCAAAGCAAAAACAATTTCTGTTTACAAAATGAATCAAATATCATCAAAATTCCTGCAGGTAAGTGTATCGTTCTAACAATAGTACAGCAAGATAGTCCTGCTTAAAAAAAAATGATCAATTAAAGAATCTGTCAAAAAAGAAACTAGAACCTAGAGAATCAAAGTGGTAAAATTAGTTGCAAGGGAGCCTTTTCATAAAGGAGTCAACTGTTTACCTACAAAAAATGGCAAATTATTTCTACATAATTCTGATTCAGAAGTAATGAGGGTTTACCCTGCAGAATTTCAGAGGAATCCAGATACCTCAAATAGAACAAGAATCTCTACATCTATTAGTCACAATCTCTACAGTACTCGTGAAACCTCCTCCGTTGACTGATTGACCTCTTTTGCCTTCCACGAGGTAGATGAAGAGAAATTTATGGGGCAGCATTGGCCGATTGCTCAATTCTGAGATGCCAACAATGAATGCGCATAAATTGAACAACTCCTTGGCTAAGGACAAGGCTACCTCTGCAGCTCTTCTGCTACCTGGCATCCACATCCTTAGTATGGAGCAAAGATGGGGTGTTCATACATTTTAGTCATATCATTCCAGTGTTATGATCCTCCTCAGATGGCATCATATTTAAATCAGGTATCAGGAAGGATCTATCGTGATTAGATTCTGCATCTTGCATTTCACAAGAATCTGACTGTGTATTACAATCAACTTTAGCAAGCGCTGGCAACACTGAACTAATGTAGTTTGCTGAAGAAGGTTCCCCTTGATGGGTCTGGCTGCAACTTGCTTTCTCTATTTCAGAAGACGCTAAATTCGAGTTCTTTGCACATTGAAAATTTAAATCGACCTGTAATATAGCAAAATTTTTAGTTTACAGCAATGCGTAAAAAGCAAACCAAAACAGCGCAAGACACACAGAGAATCAAAGACAAAGATACCTTTATTCTCTTCAAATTCTCATTTCTTGCTTTTTGTTCCTTTAAAGTGACATTTAAAGCAGCTAATTCCTGTTCAATATACATAAGAGATTTAGTAATGCAAAATAAGCTGGAGGGGAAATTTCAATTGTAGCAACAAGTTCAATGGCAGTACCTCTTTCAGATCCAACTTTTCTAACAACAACGCACTTTCTTCTTGTTTAAGTTCAAAAAATGTCTGGAAAAACAGAAATAAGTCAGCAGATAACAACTTAAAGGCAATATTAAAGGCATCAAATACTGCAATTCAGAGGAACATTGAACTTAAGTTAACTGCAAAATATGGAATTGTGCTTCTTCTTGAATTAGAAAGCACAGAAGCAGCACCCACTTAACAGAGAGAGAGAGAGAGAGAGACTTGAATTTGCCAAAACAGATTAACATGTACCTTTTTCCTTCTTGACCTCTTGGTAGTGGTGCTTGCAGTTTCCACATTAGCACTAGCCTGCAAATATCAGACAATATAATCATAAACCACGAAATAAACAAATGATAATAACATCTGCAAACCAATTATTGTTTAGAAAAGGCCAAAAAAAAAAAACTTTCTTATCCTCTATTAAACACATGAAGCAACGCGTGGCACTATGTCAAAGGATGGAAGTGGCCAAAATAACTAAGAGGTGTAATAACAACCAGCGATGTTCTAGGATCTCTTGCGTGATTTTCGGCTGCGAGATAATCAATTGGAAAGCTTTACAAAAATGGATTATTGACAGCTGGCCATTTTAAAGTGGGCAACGAGAAAGGCCCAAACTCATCTTGAATCTTGATCGTCTTCAGGATCCACGTACCCATACCCTAAACCAATGACCGCGGGCCACATCACCCATGTAAGGCCGCGCACAGCACGTGATAGCGCCCCTCTGTTTTTTATTGCTCACATGACCTTCCTGACATGGCCGGCAAACATTGGCTCACTGCCATGTTTTATGCACCACCCTCACCGGTCACCCCCGAAAAAACAAGATCTCAAACGGTGTAAAGTTGAGTGACCGCACCGAAGATTCATTCATTTTCCAAAAGGAAAGGTCATAACAACCGCTAGATAATTACAAGATATTGAAACTGACAAATATTAAACAGAAGACACGCTCGTAATGATGCGACAGCCATAAAAACGCAAATTACACCCGATAGTTTCTCACGTTAACAACTCCTCAACAAGCAAAAAGGCCAACCTCTTATTCAAAAAAAAAAAAAAAAAAAAAAAAAAAAAAAAACAGAAAAAAGCCATCCTCCATCCGCAACACAACAACAATACACCGAAGGCAGACCCATCGCTAGCAAAACCTCCCCTTGGCATCTTTACTGGGCCCAACCCCCCATGGCCAGTGGGATCCACCAACCACGCCGTACTCTCACATCAGGGGTAAAAGCAACCTAATATTTGACTCAAGGCAATGGGTTTTTTGGTCACAAGAAAATTAAAAATCGTGTTCCTGTGTGGGAAGCTTCGTGGTTTCTTATTCTCAGGCTGTGGCCTATGTGCGTGGTGAATGTCCAATGGATTTATATATTACATCTGTCAAAATTGTCCTCTCTAGAAAGCGTACAGTCGTAGAATCTAATGGAGACTCGGAAGGGTGATTTGGTCTATTAACAAGTGAGAACCAGAATGACAAAGCACCCGCAAGAGGCGAGAAGAAAACGCGAGCCAGTTTCAAAGTCTCATGACCTCGTGCGGAAGTAAAATCTTAAAGTGCACGGGCGCCTTTAGGACCGGAAAATTTTAAATTAACTGTGAAATTGTACGTGCCGACGGCTCCTCAACCTTGATCGGGGAGATCCACCCTGAACATCAATTGAGAGATAAAACGCAATAGACTGACAGATTTGTCTTCGTCATCAGATGACAAGACAAGAGTTAGTTTTGTCAACAGAAAATTTATAAAAAGAAGAAGAAGATAGGAATATTCCTTCAACGGAAATATATGCAAAAGAAAAAACACCGGCTAAGATTTGAGAACGCAGGAGCAGTAAAAGTAAATACGACATGAAATGAGGGACAAATTGGCCACAAGACACAAATCCACCGGATTACAAAGAATGTCTATTAGATGGGCGCACACGCTCCAGTTATCTCACCCTTCAACTCCAAGACTCATCAATCGCAATTAGAGTCTTAACAGTCAAGTCACGCAAAGCACACAAACAGAGAGAGAAAGAAGGTGGAGAAAGAACCTTGGATCTGACGCCAGGAAGGGAACGGCTGACGTGTGGGCTGGTTTCTTCAAAGCCATCAGCGGTAGCGGAAGGTGAGGCGGCGCCGCCACCACCGCTCCAGGAAAGCGGCGTGGTAGGACTACATCTGGTAGAAGAATCTCCTTCTTTCCTCCTGGAAATGACGTCACATCGTGCGGAAGTAGAGGTGGCAGGTCTCGACCTTGGGAGTCGTAACCCCCATCTAAACGGAATCACCGCCTGAGGCTTTGCCGGTACCGCCGCTTGTGCTTGCTTAAGCCGTACAAGCAGCTCCACAACCACTGTATCATCCGTCATCGCCGCTCTTACCCACTCGTCCTTCACCATCATCGTCGTCCCCGCCAAGTTATCGTTGCTGGAAAGAGACACGCTAGATTTCTGTGTGCAGAAACAGTGACTGTAGATAATTAGAGAGAGAGAGAGAGAGAGAGAGAGAGCAGTGGTGGCGACGAGAGAAATGAAATGAGAGGAGAGAGATTGAAGAGAAGGTGGGAGTATATATATATGAGAGTTGGTTTGTGGTTTAATGTATGGTAGTGATGGAGTAGATTCCAGTTATTCAGTTTTTTTTTTTTTTTAATATTTGAACATGAAAAAATATATACATAGATATATATTGTGCAAATTGCACTTTCTTGTTAGGGTTGGGTGTGGGGTGCGGGGTTCTGACCATTTTCTCTCTGTTCATCCTTTGTATAAAATGGGACCCATGGTGACATGTGGCACTGACAAAATTTTAGTAATCTTTAATTTTGAAAATGAAAATTCTTTTCTTTTCTTTCTTTGTATCTAGAGCTGTGTAAACCGATTACCGAACACCGATCCAGAGCCTGGGCGCTTTCTTTATGTCTGTCTTACGTGTATTGGGCAAAAGTGCATGACCCTCCGCTCTCTCTCTTTCAGATTCTATCTTCTGGACCTAACTTGGATGCGGTTCTAATCCTACAATTTTTTCTTCTCCATTCTGATTTTGCCACCTCACCTCACCGCATAACATGGTACTTCTTTCTTTGACTTGTACAAGTAGAACCTATCAATTACCATCTCAACTTCTTCTGGCTAGTAAAGTGACTTTAGAGATAATAAAATTAATATTTTTTTTTAATTCAAACCTTTTTCTTTGTTTCCACGATTTCAATTTGTCCATGTCTATAATTCATGTATGGCCCATATCAAAATTGAAATTAAAATTAAAATTAAAATTGTTATGTTTACAATTGCGAAAATGGCAGACACAGAAGATTTTCACGTCACCTTTCTGGTAGAACTCTAAATCATGTTTAAGTTTAGGTAAAACTCCACCTTTTATGTTGAATTCTATAGATTTCTGTAATTTAGTCCTTGGATAACTAATATTATTTGAACACATTCAATCAAACATCTATAAAATGCATCAACGATTAGAAGTACATGTGACATTTGAATATAAAAAAAAAAAAAAATTAGTGCAAATATCATACAGGTTTGATTAATGTAATCAATTTTTGCCCCACTTACGAAGTTGAAAAATTTACAGAACCAATAAGTATTTGGCAATGCACGTGCAAGGCGTGATGGATCCTTGGTTCCATTTGACAAGAGCAGAAGGCATCAACTAGCAAAGCAACGTGATTACTGTCATACAACTAGAAGAAGAGAGGTTCTGGTTTCTGGCGTGCATGCCAAGACTGTCTTTCGGCCAGCACAAGTTTTAGAAGCAGGGCCCTTCATTTTATTTTATTGTTATTTGTTCTTTCAATAACAGTCAGCTAAATTTATGTGGCAATTTTCATTTTTCATTGCATAATTCTCTCTCTCTCTCTCTCTCTCTCTCTCTACAATTTAACACGACAAAGGAGTTTAGAGTTCAGACCAAACTAACATTTATTTTGCGTGTAATATTATTCCAAGAACAAAAAATGATACGCGCATTGGGCTTTCCATGATCTAATCCATTCAAGGCTATTTTACATTTTAAAAAACTTTAGGCCTTCAAGCCCATTACAAATTTTTTGTCCTCGCTTCGCCGCCTCTCCTTCAGAACGTATGGAATAAGATCTCCTTGCCATTTTAAAATAGAAGCATCTTCGTTTTGTAGGATAAGCTTGCTGTAAACTAAGGCTCTGTTTTATGTTTTCTCACAGGCCCAAATATGCTAACAACGAATGAAAAATGTGAGGATTAAAAAGGATGGCCACATCCTATCCTATGGCTACGAGAGACTGACAATGGCTAATAGTTGTTATGCCATGTGTGGTAAGCAGCAACAGTAGGGTTTGTATGCAAGTATGTTTGACAGACATGTTTAGGAGTCACGAATTACATCCAACGTTAACAATAAAGACCAACAAAATTTGCAATTGTTAATTTGAATTTTAAGTCGGAGAAAAACAAAGAGAGAAGCAAACAAGCAATCATATTCCTTCACATTCCTTGATAGCCATGTCCTGGCTTTGGCAAAAGTATAAGCAAGTTACGCAACGCAGATCTCTTCTCATCAAGGGAAAATTCAATTCCATTTTAACACATTTGTAATCCATTCAATCCGTGAGCAGACCTCATTACCTCCCCTCAACCACTCTGGCCTGACGCAACACCAAAGGAAGGTGGGTACAATAATACATGCTAAAGAGGGTTTGCCTTGTAAATATATCTCGAGACGAACTAATGTCGCATGAAGATGATTAGCTTCTGAAATATGAGATTCTAATCAAAAGTAGAACAGCAAAAAGAAACACCCATGTAGGACTTACATGATCGAAGGTCGAAACAAACAGCCACTCTATAGATGGAGGACTTGAAGGGCTGAAGTCTGTACTGCATAAAATTTAGAGAAACTGGAAGGGTGACTCGAATCCAGACATCTGAGATCTCTCAACCCATCAAAAGCTTTAACAAACAAAAAAATTATCTCTATTGAATAAAACCACTTCAGGAACAAACAGGCATACATAACAACAAAAACCTCCAATGAAAACACAGACAGCATATCGGTTAATAGTCTTTCAAGGCAAATTTTACGCTTACAAACATCAAATTGTCGAAACTCCAATCACAAACAACAAAATATTATATTTGTTTGAGGTAAAATGCAATTAGACATGCCAATATGCAAAAACTTTTTTATTGTAGGCAAATTCACACCCCTTCACAAGAATCACAACTTCTAGTTATCCCACAACCTCAATTCACCTTCTGCTCAACCATAGAACAGCTTCAGAGGAGTAGAGCATCCACTAATAAGCGGTTGACCACATGGGTAGCACAAGTCAAAATTACAGCAACTTAATTTGACACTTCAGATGGAAGATAAATAACCATTTACTGGAATATACAACGATTCCAATACAAATGACAGGAATGAGGCATTACAAATTACCTTAGAAAGATAGGGATTTCATTAATTTAAAAACGGAGGAGAAGAAGGCTAGCAGCTGAATACAGATTTAGACAACACAATCTACTTTCAACACAGAAGGATAAAGAGCAACTATAATTAAATCACGACTCGAAACCCACCATAACAACACTAAACAACCCATTTTGATTCTAAGCTGACATAAATTAGCTATTCCTAGTGAAAGCTATACATTAATAAAAAGTACCGCTAGAGCGCTTAATCGCGCAACGCGTAGCTTGGGTTAACCGACTCGATCTTCCCCTTGAAAAAATAAGAGAAGAGCGATGGAAAACACAAAAGAAAACTTCTTCAACTCCAGATCCAAGTACAATCCACCCATCAAACGTCCATGGACCAATCACTGTAAGCTGAGGCCCAAAATCCGGATCAAATCACTAGTAGCATCGGTGTCGG
Organism: Jatropha curcas; assembly: GCF_041381405.1. Lineage (NCBI taxonomy): Eukaryota > Viridiplantae > Streptophyta > Magnoliopsida > Malpighiales > Euphorbiaceae > Jatropha > Jatropha curcas. The sequence continues at coordinate 812,565 of NC_143158.1, read as the reverse complement.
TGTTCTTCACATCGAGAAGACCCACGGTCTTTTTCATAAAAAAAGCAGGCAAAGGAAGAGAACTAGGAGGAGGTGAAGTAATAAACGCCGATCCGGCGTAAAAACCATTTGCTTTGCTAGACTCAGCGAGTCGGATCTGAGTAGGAACCAGCTCTGGATCGGGTCCAAGCCGGTGAGTCGATCCCAGATCTACATCTTCGTTTTTCTCTACTTTAGCCGGCAAAGGCAAGACCTTTTCTGGAGTTACTTCTGCCAGTTGTTCTCCACGCTTGAGAATTTTGACCTGGCCCATAAGAAGTTTTCTGGGATGGGCCTGCGGAGCAACAATGGCAGCGCGTGAGGTAGGAGAAGCGTTGGAGATTCGTTTTCTACGGTTGGGCTGAGACCGATTAGGTCGGTTTTGGTTTTGATTTTGGTTAGGGTTAGGATTTCTTGGAGATTTCATGCGAGGAGGAGGTGTTATTAACGATTGTCGATAAGATAAAGGATTCCGGAGGCAATCTTGCGGGTTCAGGACAGCAACTCCCATTTTCTTAGACAATATTTACAGATTAAAATCTCAGAACTTTCAGATTTAGGGCAAAGCTAAGTATAATTTAAGAGAGCGAATATGAAATCTTCAAAAGAGGAAAAAAAAAATAGAAAGAGTAAGAAAGAAAATGATCAAGTTGTGATGGGTCATGGGCTGGACGTGGAGGAGCAACGGCCTTTTATAGCGGAAGGAAAGTGATTTGATTAGGGTGCGTATGGCAAATGAGGCGGTTGGCAGGTTAAAACCACTCTCATATGCCATCCGTGACTAATACGTAATATTTATTTTTTTTGTGGGAAGGTTTTTATTTTCTATATTTCATTCTGTTAAAAAAAAAAAATCTACAGTACTAATCTACTCAATATAATTTTAGTAAATACATCTATTGCAAAAAAAAAAACTCTATATTTTTTTTAAATTAAAATGTAAAAATATTTTTATTACTATAATCAATGAAAAATAAAAAGAATTATTGTTATTCTTATGGTATAGTATTTATAATGTAATGTTAAAATCACATTTTAGAGTAAAACTCTACTCTTAAAATCTAATATATATTTTCAATGAAAAAAAATTCCAAAGCTAAGGTATTAATATCATCTTATTTTTTAAAATTATGTTAGTGTTTATGAAAATTCAATTTTTCAATTTTTGAGAAGGGAAAATACATCAAATATTGGACATTTCTTTTCTTTGAATCATTTTAATATTTAAATATTATAATTTTACTTTTCTGTGGGATTCTAGCAATCAAATGCCTCCAAAAGACTAATATATCTAATTAATAAACTTTTCTTCTTTTTTATATCTAATTTTTTAATAACCAAATATATATTATGTTTTGGTTCAATAAAAAAAAGTATAATTGAAGATTTGACCCATTAATAATGATGTAACAAGGATAAAATATTAAATTATGATATGAGATATATATTATATATGTCACAAGAAACACAATATAAATATTAAATTGGAAAAGAGAAACAAGCCCAAATAAGAAAATATATTTATTTCATACTGTAAAGGATTTGGTTTTTTAGTAATTCAGGTCATAAGTGGTAACCAAATAATGAAAAATTCAAATAAGATAGTAATTTTGCTTCTAAGTTAAGGAACTTCATACTTATATTCTGAATTCAAAAATTCTAGCTATCTCATCTCATCCTTCGGAATAACTTATTTCCTAATTAACACTATATCTGAAAGATGAATTTTAAAAAAATGACGAAAATTATAAAGGAAATGTTTCTTATTTTTCTCTCGTAATTCTAAACATTTGAGCCTATTCAATTATGAGAAAAAATAATGGCTATAAAAGAAAATTTTCACTATTAACTAGATAATTATAAAATTACCTTAAGTTCAATATTTTTCCTTTAGCAAATAGATGTTGGCTATAGAGAATAACATTATAATTTTTCTAATATCATTTTGTTTTTTTTTTCTACAATTCTTCCTTTCAAAATAAAAGAAAATATACTCTATTTTTTCTTCTTTTTATTTTATTTAACACAAATATAAAGCGAAGATTAATTAATGAAAGAAAAATACAATTCTCCTTAATTCTTTTTCTCTCTTATATTTCTTTTCCCCTTTTGCAAACATATAGTGTAAACTGTAAAAGTTTATTTTTGAATAATTTTGCGTTGAGAAAGTTATTAGGGCGCGTGAGAACGGAGTTGGTGTGGAAAGACCCCACCAAACCCTCGGTTATGGAGACTGGGTTGTCTCTGACGTGGGTGCGATGCGACAGGCAGCATAATTATCCAGGACCTTAATAATGCTCCTTCTATATTACCGTAATTACAAAAATGCCATAGCCTATCCGTATTACATGATCGGATAGCACCAAGTTGCCCTTTCTTACATGTCATCCAACCGTTGGACCAAACCCACTTTTATATTTATATATTTTTTTATTTTTTATTTCTTAATATTCTAAACGCTATAGTTTTTGAAGGTTTTTCCAGTTCAATTTAAAGCAAATCTGTCTGAATTAGTAATTGCAAACTGAAAAGTTAAAGGAATGTGTGAATTACTTGCAGGGACCAGAGGCAGAAAAGTCAAACAAGTTTGAATAAGGTTATTTTAGGAATGAAAAGGCCGACACGTACTGGAAACTCAATCGTCAATGAAACCGCTGAAGGAAGTAACTGAACCAATCAAAAATGGCATGCACGTGAATAGTTGGTTTGGATATTTTAGAAATTTTAAAGAGAAAGCGAGGGGCATATTACAGCTGAGAAAAGAACGTAGGTCCTGGTTTTCCCATGACAGCTGGACAAAGAGGAACGGACAAGTGTCTTGCATCCAGCGGAATGATGTAGACGTCAAAAAAGACTAAACGAAACCGACTCTGTCAGGTCAACCGACTTCGCTTGAACCGCGCTCTATGTTCTAGACGAAATGAACTAGCCACAATCATAGGCCCCAACCAAATTGTAACAAAAATGAATGAGGTTGCTTAGGCCCATTATCTATATTGGGCCTAAACAAGTGGGCCATTTCAAGAAAAGTTGGAATCTTTCCAATAAGCTTAAGAAATTTGCTTTCTTTTATTCGACATAATAGATAGCTTTGTCTTTGGGCACAGTGGGATTTGTTCACCTAGTAATGGTCCTCAGCTCGAGACTGAAAGCAGATTCCATGGAATCTAGATTCTAGCCTATGAAAATAGCAATAAAGAAACCAATAAAGACACTTTGGTCCATTTGGTTATTTCTTTTGACAACTCTTGCTAAGGTTTCAACTTTTGATTTCTTTCGATAATGATAATACTTTAATGCTAATCCACAAATTTAAAGAAAATTTTCATGAATCATAATCGATTATCTAAGTGGAAAGTAACATTTTTAAATTTGTAATATGGATTAATAATTATTTAAGATAAATATAATATTTTAAAAATATCGATGACAATTATTCATACACTTAATCATATAAAACTTTCACAAAATAAAAAAATAAAAAATCAAATTAAAGCAAAAAATGCATAAGCTGTTTCTCAGCCATGTTAGCTGAATTTGTCCTTTAAAAGGTATCATACGAATTATTGTCCAAAACCAAACAATCTTAAATGTCTAAAGCCTCATGGCTTTTAGCATTTGGAGCTTCTATCAACTTTTTTTTTTTTTAATGTAATATTAGAATTTCATTAAAAAACTTCAAATCAATATAAATATTACATAGAGAATATGACCTATCTCTTGAAAACCAGATATAGAACAAAAATTATAAAATAATTATTTTTCGATAATCTAATAAAAAATCTTAATAAAAAATAGAAGGTAAATTTGAAAAAAAATAGATAGATCTTCAAAAGTTGTTAATTAGATGAATTCCTGAAATCTTCTGTACATAGCTAATTATTTATGAATTAGTTGCTTATGAATAAATACAGAGAATTTGAACTACTAAATCCAATGGAGAAACAGACAGTATTATCAAACTTTAAAAGACGAAGATCATCGTATGATTGAAAAATTCATCGCAAATTGCAATCCGTTCAAATAAACAAAACAAATGCAAACAATAACAAAAAAAAAAACTTCACATAAAATGGAGAGACCATAAACTCTACATAAGATGAAGATAAACACAAAAACATATATAACACGAATCTATAACATAATAGACATAGATCTGTAATTTATTTAATAAAAAGACATAAAAATTTGTAACAAAACTAAAAATATGAAAGAGGGGCTATCATAAGAAACAAGAATCAATCATTTCGAAATAGCATAAAAAAAAATATTAGAGAAGAAAAAATTATAAAATTTATTTCACATTAAATAATGCAACTTAATTTCTCAATTTATTAAAGATTGTCCTCTTTTTATTTTTTATTTTAATTTTAATTATCTAACTGCATTTTTTATGTATTAATTAAAAAAAATAGAATAGCATGATTTTTAAAAATTTTATATATTATTACAAATTTTCAAAAGAAACTTTAGCATGTAAAACCTTCATTGTCCTGATCCGGACACTGTACTAACCTTTGGATCTTTTGATTGTATTTTACTGGTTAGTTCAACGGGGCCCGGATGATCTACTCCAATTGATTGGTGGTGATATTTCTTTGATGATGACGAAGGGCCTCAGATTGAGGGGAAGAACAAGAACTGAAGAAGGAAGGAATAATAGTAATAATAAATAAATAAATTAAATAATAGTATTAACAGTAATGAATATTGGAAAAGGGACCCACATGGGGCCACTAATCCACCGGCTGTGACCTGTTTTGTATTGCTAATTCTCAAACACACTATTTACCTAACACGTGAGAAGTGTATTTTATTTTTTGCAATTAACTTTATTATTTGATTGGCCTAATTATTGGTATATATGATTTAAGAGGATAATTGTGAAAATGACAAGCTCTGAATTTTGAGTGCAAAATACTTTTGTTTCAATTTTTTTTTTTTGGCAGTTGTCGGTGTCATAAAAGAGCATCAAGCTTTTATTCTCCTTGATGGATGCATCTGCATCACATTATTATTATTATTATATTTAATATTGTATCACTATTTCCAAAATCAAAAGTTTTAAATTAAATTATTAAATAAGTGAAAATTATATTGTAAAAATAATTAAAATTTAAAATTTATCGCTTTTTATAAAAGTTGAGACACGAATTAAATTACACCTAATTGGCATGTACTAGAAAATATTAGATTATTAATGTTATTTATATACTAATGGATATACCTGACCCAGCAACATTTTGTTTGTTAGCCGCCATAATTGAAAAGCTGTTTCCAAGTTCACTTCATCAAGATAACAAAGACATAATATAGGAAATTTCTGAATAATGCTTGTAGAGTAAAATTTACTTTATAGAAAACATAATTTTTTCTTAATCAGAAAACATAATTTTTTTTTAGTACAACCTTAAAACTTTAAAATGTACATATATCTAATTACAACGCATTGAATGAATTAATAATTGAAAGCAACTTGAAATTACAAATATTTTACATTTTTTATGTATTATTATTTAATTTTTTTATTATTTATCGAAAATTCTCTCGTCAACAACTTTAATCAAATATTTTTTTTTCACTTTAGTAAAGAAAATAAAAAGAAATTGGTCCTTTTGTCTTCCATTAATACTCCTTTATGTGGACTGTGAGTCTACAACCAGCTGGCTTTCACGATTCACAGCTTTTTTTTTTTTTTTTTAAATAAATAAACAGTTTCTTATTTGTTTATCAAAAAACTAAAACTAACACACATGATTGGTGTGTTGACTGTGCAGTGTACATTTGCCCCACTCCAACGTAACTAAGCTTTTGCCGCTGCCACTTTCTGTCCTTTTACCTTTTGCAGGCATAAAAAACACAGTAAAAGTAGTGTAATTTCCTTTTTTTTTTTTTTTCTTTCAATATATTCATACAAATACAAGCCATTCCAGAATAGAAGATCCAAAATCCATAAATTTTCATGGGTTTTCCAAGTTTTTGAGATCTCTCCTTGTGTCCTTTTTGAACCCACAAGGCAGGCAACCAGGGGCCTAACATATCTCTATCTCCATGTGTTTTTTGAACTTGCTAACGAACAAAAAATGAAGCTTTTGCTTCTTCTTCTCCTTCTTCTCTATATACCCACTTGTATTTTAAGCTTCCGTCTTGTATATGCTTTACAGGACCCTTTTGTTTCTTCACCGGCTTCCTCTCCCATTTCCCCAATCTCCACTTCCATGGCTGCTTTCTCTCCAGGTACTGCGCACGCCCACACACTCTCTGTGCTGTCTATTGCTGCTTTTAGCAATTAATCCCTTTTTTCTTTTAAAGATGTACTTTTTCTGGGTTGGTTAGAGTTAGACTCTATTCGAAAATTCAAATTTCCAAAAAGTAGTTTCAAATCCGGTGCAATAAACACTATTACTGACATAATTGGTAGTTAGTTGGAGTATAAATTATTGGTTAATGACATGATTTGATATCAAAATGTTAACGTTTTCTTCTTTTTAAAAAAAATCTCAAGATTTTATTTTTATGATTCTTTCCATTTTCTCAAAGCTTGAGCTTAAACGTGCTCCTATATGTCCCTTGCTACCAGGAATTCAATTGCAGCTAGGAATGAAAGAAGACCACCAAAAAATGAAGTTAGATAGGAAAGTAGCCATATTGCTTATTGTTGCTTGTGGCATTCTTGCTCTAATAGTCCTAGCCTCATTGTTTGGTTGTTGCATTTACTATTGGAAATTCTCTCAAAGAAAGAAAAAGGCTCGGTGCTCAGGTACCTTCTTTTGCATTAGTACTCGTCTTTGTTTTAAGGTTATTATTAATCTTTATGTTAATTATATTGCCTAATATTCCTTTGTTTTGTTTCTTTCTGTTTTATGGTTCTAAATATGAAGATGTTGAGATAGGGGTATCCGTGACACCATTCTTTGATAAATTTAACTCACTGAGGATGGTTAGTAACAGGGGATCTGTTTCATTGATTGATTATAAGATACTAGAGAAGGGCACGAACAATTTTGAAGACGACAATTTATTGGGTAAGGGTGGATTTGGACGTGTTTATAAAGCTATATTGGAAGAGAACAAGCATGTTGCCGTCAAGAAACTAGACTGTGCAGGTGAAGATGCACAAAGAGAATTTGAGGTATCCTTTGTTTTTGTTGGATTACATCTTTTTTATTTTCAAGTTATTCTGCATTTTTGTTGATTCATCACTTGGAATTGCAGAATGAAGTGGACTTGTTAAGCAAAATTCATCACCCAAATATCATTTCTCTTATGGGATATAGTGTTCATGAGGAGATGGGCTTCATTGTTTATGAACTGATGCAAAATGGATCCCTTGAAGATCTATTGCATGGTAATACATATTTCTTCATCTCTTTTTCGATTGAGAATTTGTGCCGAGGAACAGTATGATATCTATTTCCCCGTGTTTGATTATAGGACCTTCTCGAGGATCTTCATTAAGTTGGCATATGCGATTGAAAGTTGCTCTAGATATAGCAAGGTATGTTTATTTACCAATATATTAACTTCTTCGGATAGTTATTTTTGTATCTCATAGTATTTCTTTATGATCAATTGTTGACCAGAGGATTAGAATATCTACATGAGTTCTGCAAGCCAGCAGTGATCCATAGAGATCTGAAATCATCTAATATACTTTTGGATTCTAAATTCAATGCCAAGGTATATAAAAAAGAACAAGAAAATTATATTCTCTTCTAAGCTTATCTATCTATAACATTCATCATATTAAACAAATGATATTATTTATTAATCTTTTTCCATAAGGTTCACTAACCTGCTCTCTTTCTCTCTGATTTGTATGGTTTCAGCTATCAGATTTTGGTCTTGCTGTAGCAGATAGCTCACAAAACAAGAACAAGCTCAAGCTTTCAGGCACTGTAGGTTATGTAGCTCCAGAGTATATGTTGGATGGTATGGTAATTAAACTTGTTATATCCTTAATTTTGGCTTTGAGGGATGTTTTGCATTAATTTGATAAGTCAGTTGTTAATATTATCATTCTCAGTTTCTAAGATACTACTTAACTATCACAGATTAAAAAAAAAAAAAAAAAAAAAAAATCTCTCTTAACTGAACTAGATTGTTCATTGGGACCCCTGCTCACTTGCAATATTTAATATGATACTGTTGATATTCATAATTATATAATCAGTACTCCAACAGACCAAGTTGTCTCAATCCACATGTAGTGCCACTTCCTAGCATCTGCACTAATTATATTCTTTAATCCTAACAGCCATGATTAAACTAATTTTCCCCTTCCTTTTAATTTATAAATTCTGAAAAATTGGCTTAATTTCAAAGATGATTTTTTTTTTTTTCCAAAAACTTTAGGTGAGCTAACAGAGAATAGTGATGTGTATGCTTTTGGGATTGTGCTTTTGGAGCTTCTACTGGGCTAACAGCCATGATTAAACTAATTTTCCCCTTCCTTTTAATTTATAAATTCTGAAAAATTGGCTCAATTTCAAAGATGAATTTTTTTTTTTCCAAAAACTTTAGGTGAGCTAACAGAGAAGAGTGATGTGTATGCTTTTGGGGTTGTGCTTTTGGAGCTTCTACTGGGCTAACAGCCATGATTAAACTAAATTTCCCCTTCCTTTTAATTTATAAATTCTGAAAAATTGGCTTAAGCTCAAAGATGAATTTTTATTTCCCAAAAACTTTAGGTGAGCTAACAGAGAAGAGTGATGTCTATGCTTTTGGGGTTGTGCTTTTGGAGCTTCTACTGGGAAGAAGACCTGTAGAAAAACTGGCACCAGCTCATTGCCAATCTATTGTAACATGGGTAAGTCTTATTATGATCTACCAGGGAGTTCCTTTGGGATTGGGAGTGATCCAATATTTAATGCCATAGCCTACTTTAAATGCAGGCCATGCCTCAGCTCACTAATAGAGCCTCCCTTCCCAACATCGTGGATCCTGTGATAAAAGATACTGTGGATGAGAAGTATTTATTCCAGGTTTGTTATCTGCAAGTCATTAACTTTACTAGGCATGGGGTAATTGAAACCACAGTAGTTTGCTCCTTTAGACTATTAATCCGTTTGTATTATGAGATAGACATTGAATTATTAGAATATTAAGTAATCTCTAAGAGGATTATAATCTGTGCAGGTTGCTGCAGTGGCTGTGCTGTGTGTGCAACCGGAACCAACATATCGTCCGCTCATAACAGATGTTGTGCACTCTCTAGTTCCACTTATTCCTGTTGAGCTTGGAGGAACACTAAGAGTTGCAACACAAGCTGCAACGCCTCGAGGAAACCAGAGTGACTAAACAAGTAGACTGTTTTGTGATAATGATGCACCTTTCCTTTTGTTTTTTCCTTCTTTTTTCTTTTTATATAAATCCATAGATCCATACCACCGGACTTGCTTATGTGCATATCGTTCTTGCTGGGAATTTGGGTTGTCTAGATGATGGACACAAGATTATTTTGAATTTTGTCCACGTTTGTAAATTGAAGCGTTGTTAGATAATTAATTTTATATAAACTTAAAGTATTCTCAAAAATCTTTTGTAACCCTCCGCCCATCATGTGGCTTATGAATCTCGAGCATCAAGATCTCAGCATAATTTGCTAAGTACTCGTGTTGTGTAGCAAGAAGAAACAGGGTCAGGGGGGCCGGTTGGCAAAAGTCAACTTTTCTTGTTCAATGCAAGGTCACAAACATCAATAGATAATAGCAAAAAAATGTTTAGGGAGACAAAAAACGAATTAAAAGAACAATTTTATTTGAGCAATATATGCAAATACATCAAAGTCCTTTCCACTGCAGAGTCTATAAAACTGTCTAAGTAAGAACTATTATTACAGATATTTCTGACTGAACTTAAATTTATTACAAGATGTAAACATTGAACTGGCCCAAAATTTTTCAAGCTTTGCTTCTATTACGAGTATGTTATGCTCTATCATTTCAACTAACATTATGGTATGAATCAATAATTGCATCTGCAAGATATTCACATTTGGCCAAAGACAATCCAGCCAAGGATATCCTTCCATCCTTTGTCATGTATACATGCCACTTATTGGTCATATTTTCGCTCTGATCAGACAAAAAAAAAAAAAAAAAAAGGTAATACAAAGATATTAGTAGTCTAGGAAGAAAGTCCAAATCGTTTCATCAGCAAACATTTGAAATGATTCCAGACATGTGCAGACCCGTCGCAGATACAGAACTTATATAATCGTGGAAGTTGATATGCAAACACAAAAATAGGAATTAGATTTATCTTTGATAACCAATTCTATGTTGAATGATGGAAGAAGTATGCTATATTTGTTGCAGTGGAAAAGTGGAAGGAAGGGAAAACAATTATAGGAAGGAAGCTCCTTGACCTCAACTCATGGAGGATCCCAATGTTCATCCTTTCTGTTTGAGCATATTATTACCTTTCTTCCCAACTTGGTTAGATTCAAATAATGAACAATATGTGGAATTTCTCTCGATAGAATTATCCATTTTTACATGAGCATGCAATATTAAGTTGAGATAAAATTTACCTGAGTTTTGCTCAACCCGGTGAATGAGAACATGCCTATCTGCTTCAGTATGAAAGACCAATCCTTCCCACTCTTATCTTTTGCAGAAAGACTATCAAACAATTTCTGTCTCACACCTTTTATCCTTCCAGCCATCATCTCCATCTCTGCTTTCCATTCATTGAAGAGAGTTGGATCCCCAACAACATTGGCAACAATCCTAGCACCGTGTACAGGAGGATTTGAGTACATTGGCCGTGCAAGTCTTTTCAGTTGGCTCTTAACCCTGAAGTTTAAGGGAACCATAAAAGAGTTTTAAGCAGGTAACATGATTACAAAGAACATTACATCAGATTCACCTAGAAGTGAACAAGAATAACAAAGCAAATTGATCAATGGCACCTTGCTGCGGCATCTGCTGATGAGCATACAACATTGATTGCCCCAATTCTTTCTGCATATAGACCCAAATTTTTGCTATAAGACTGAGCAACTAGAAGCTCCATTCCACGTGCAGCAAATAACCTCACTGATGCTGCATCCGCATCAAGGCTTCCACTAGCAAATCCCTGAAGAACATTGAAGAGGGAACTAAATACGAATCCTAGATAGTTTTTGAAAATTTTCACATCTTAAAAATCAAACCACTACATGTGCACACACATGCATAATTGCATATCACACATTTCCCATTCACCAGGAAAAAACCAAAGTTGTAGCCAAAATTATGCAATTTGTACCTGATATGCAACATCAAAAAATGGAATGTGGTTCTTCTCTTGAATTACATCAGCAATCATTTCCCACTGTTCAGGAGTAGGATCAATTCCAGTTGGGTTGTGAGCACAGCCATGTAGCAAAATAAACGATCCTTCAGGAGCTGCCTGAAATGCAAAAAACAATGCATAAATTAGAGAAATTATCTTATCTAAATTTAATCATTAACAAACAACTAGAAGAAAGCAATATTCAGGTGCATCCCTCAAGACCGCTTCCCCCAGTGTGAAAGAGAGGCAGTAAAACATTTCTTAAAATATAATGAATACATAGCAATACCAATCAATCAATGCAGTACCAGTCAGCAATATTCAGGTTTAGCATTAACGGTCAAGATCTAACCTTTATGTCTGATATCATTCCCTCAAAATCCAAACCAACTGTCTTGGGATCATAGTATCTGTACTCAGACCATGCCACTCTAGCGTCATTGAAAATATTCTTGTGATTACCTGCAAAATGATGTTATTAGCCATAAGACTTGGTGCTCCTAATGCAAATAGTATAGAAATTGCATAGAAAGTAACATTACACACCCCAAGTTGGAGATGATATCAGGACTTTAGCCCCAGGAAAATATCGCTCGATGAGAGCTGCAGCTAACCGAAGAGAACCAGTACCTGAAAGACCTTGGACTGTTGCAACCTGGAATTTTCTTTTACAGAAGTTAGAAATGACCAACACAAGTAAATGTCTTACAAAAGAGTCCAATGTCTTCACATACCCTTTGTTGCTCTATCACTGGGTTGTCAGCTCCAAATAATAACTCTGCAGTCACCTTGTTGAATGCAGCCAAACCTTCGATCGGCAGATACTAAATGATATAATCAACACAAGACAAGTTAAATTCAAGTGAGTATGAATTAAGATCGTGCAAACATTTGAATACATTAGGATACCTCTTTATATTCACCCCTCTCCAGCATAAGATTCTCTGCCTACAGAATTGAAAATGTTTCAGTAAAATTAATCTAACTTATATATGGCAAAAGAAACCTATACTTGGTTCCGTCTAAAACAAAGGCAAAACCAGATTGTTATTCAACAAACATTACTATCTACTAAATTGACCGAGAAAGGTAAGCTAACCTTCTTAACAACATTGAGAACATAAGGATGTAGCTCTTCAGTTCGGTAGGCCCCAACTCCAAGGTTGAGTTTCAAATCATTTGTGTCTGCTCGAAAAGCTTCTGATACACCAAGAATTGGATCAGGGGGAGCCATTGTTATACCTTCGAAACGAGATACATTGACTGCAATAGCCATAGATATCCTTCCTGGAGACTTCATGTGAGAAACGAAAAGTTCAGATCCTGATACTAAGGCAAATAAATTTCGAATCTTACAGGCTATATTTATAAGATCAGAGCCAATGATGAATTACAGGCCATATTTTTCTAATGAAAATCCCATCGAGAAAGAAAGAAAAGAAGAAGAAAAAGAACATAATTTAATGATCCAGATCAAAAATAAAAATAAATTTAAGATTTTTAGATTAACTTATACCTTAGTGTTCCTAAAGCGATTTGCTTTCTCCTTGTTAAACCATGTAGTCAAACTGCCAGTTCCATGCCTCACCTTTCCCTAGGAGAGCACAATAACTACTCGTGATCCACACCATAAACATCCATCGAAAAGAAAACATTTTGGCTCTAACATGAACTTCAAGTCTCAATAACCAACCGTCACAGTCAAATGCACTAAAAAATTACATTTTCCACCATTTTCTTAAAAATCCATACTCGAAAAAGAGCTAGAAGAAGAATTGGAGAGGGAAACCAATTATACCTTGAGAGTCTCATGCACGGAAAGCGAAGCAGAAGGAGATGTGGAAGCTAAAGAAAGCATTGAAGAAGCCATATCTAAACCAAAAATGAATACAGTTGAGTGATTAGATTTTGGATATAAAATCAAACAGCGTCAGCTAGTTTAAAAAACAAAAACTGTGATGAAAATAAAAAACAAAAAAATTGGAGAATGATCTAATGGCAAGAATTAATTAACCTTAAAACCGTTGGATTTGATTGGCCTGCTCACGGTCAGATCGAGAAAGAGGAAAGTTTGCTGTGGGCGATGGCTCCAACGGGCCTGTACTGCTAGTTGATAGTTCGTTATGTGAGGGGTTTAGCTACACGAAGCACCTGAGACGTCTTGGTACGGAGGGCAAATTTGGGTAAATAACTATGTAGTCACTCTATGAGCATGGCCATCGGTAAAATTGAATCACTGTTGAATCAGAGGGGGTGAATTTCTATTACTGTTAACTATACGTCGTTTCTGTCGCCGAACGACAACGCAACAAAAATTTGAACGACCGACGCGCTGGATTAAGGTGACGTGTCTCTACATCCTCTGTTATATTAAGTACACGTGGTATAAACCTAAAAGTAGGCAACCGGTCGTCGAACAACCGCGTCTAACCTTGGTGGCTTGTTCATCTTTTCTCAATTTTTTTTTACCAATTATTGGACAGCCCAAAGCCCAAAAACAACCTCTTGGCCCAATCTGTACAAAAATCTTAGTTTCCCCATCTCCACCTGTCTTAATAGTATTTTATTTTTGCAATGGCATGCATTAACATAAATACGAACTAGACTGTTGTTTGATTTTTTTTTCATTAAATTATTATTCGAAAATTTTAATATTTAAATATATTTCATAAAACAAAAACATTTTCAACAATCTAAATAATAATTTTAAAGTTTTAACAATTATAAACATAAATAATTTTTGGAGTTCCGCATTTGTAAAATAGAAAATAGGAATTTTATACAATATAGTGTATGTCCATGGCTAAAACATTTTAGTCTATCAAACCATTAAGTTTAACTTAATAGACAACAAAAAGTACTATATATATATTTTTTTAATAAAGCTTTCTTTAATTATTTTTTAGGCTTTAACGGTGGAAATTTTTTATTTTTCTATTAGAACTCAAGTGAGGAAAATGATGGATCTTAGATTACTTTGTCCGAGAGGCCCATCTGAAAGCCCAAATAAGCCTTATGGTAATCGATCCTTTAAAAAACTAGCAGCAAATCCACAACCTGTCCCTGGAGGAACAAAAAGAATTCGGATGAGATTGAGAACCATTCATCTCGTGCTTCAGACTCTGGCCTTTCCTCCGAGCATCAAACAAACGCCTTGTCGTTTGACCACCACTTCAATTAATTCATATCATAAGCTTGCCGTCTTTTACACAAGTTGAATTCAGTTTAGAAAATTAAAATGTAACAATTTAATATAAATATCACAGCTAGACTATATGATTGTAGCAGATGGTATCTTTGATCCAAAATATCATATTTGTCTGATGATAAGTTTCAATGTTGTTCCAGGTGGAAGAACGCATTTTCTTCTTCGAATTCCCCCTTTAAATATTAATACTACTTGTCGTCAGCGCACAAAAGGAATGAGAAAATACTCTGCGTAGAATAACTGTTGTAAAAGGAAATCATTAGCACTAATTAGTAATTACTCTCTAATAGTTAATTAATTAAAGAAGAGAATTGAATCACTTACCTTCCAAATGAACATGTAAAAACAAGTTATAGAATTATTGGAGGAGAGATCGACAGATTGTGCTTGCATCCACAAAACCAAAGCTAGTGTACAATGTCCTAACATCTGCATGCCCAACAAATCTTTATCTTTATTAAAAATGGGAAAAATAAAAAAGAAAAACAATAATTCATACTGAATGTGGATTGTCATTGTGAAGGTATTTGATGAGTTTTCTAATACTTATATCCACTGCGTAGAGGTGAATCGGATCACGATTCGGGTCCAGTTTTATCCACCCTATATTGGATCGGATCCAAATGGGTACTCAACCGAATGGAAAAATGACAAACCCTAATGCTAAAACCAAAATTTAAGTACATTATTCATATCACGAACTTTACTTTCAGGAAATTTAGTAATACATACTGTTATAAGCTTGCTTGGGCCTAGTGAACAAGAAGCTCCTACCGCCACAGCAGCCCCATACGCCAATAACAGCATGTTAACGCAAAGCCAAAACACCTTTATTGCAAATTAAAATTAATCAGAGAAATGAGTTAATAAATTTCCCACTTCTTCTATTTTCTCAATCAAATATAGATAAAATAACTTACTCTTTCTTGGCCAAGGCTGACACTGAATGATCGAATCCCAAAATCTCTGTCCCCATCCACATCAGGAATGTCCTGTTGAGACGACGAAAAAAAAATCAATCTCGCATGGGTATTTGGGATTTAGGGTTGCATGGTTAATTACTTACCTTGAATAATGCAATAACAGCGGAGAAGAAACACATGAAAGCAACTGCAAACACTAACGATTTGGTGATAACAATTGGTTTGCCAAGAACAAATTTCTGCATTTATTATTATTATTCCAAATATCAATCAACAAATTAAATATGAGTAATAGAAATCCTAGTAAAGTTTGAAATTATACCTGCATATGTGCAAAGAAAGCGAGTTGAACAACAATAGCCCTAACGATAAGGATACAAGTTGCAGCAAGAAAAGCTTGTTTCTTCCATCTCATAAACGGAAGCTATATCACATTCACAGTTTTATTATCATGAGCTTGTGTTTTAAAATTTTCCCATTAGCAAAAGTTACTTGGAAGTAAAATGCCTCAGGTGAACTTTACCTACAAGTTCACAGTGCGAACCTGAAGTTGCTTCTAAAAGAATTGATAATTACCTCAACAGAATATACACTTCCAAGCACAAAACTTATGAGGAGGGCAGCAACAACTGGTGGAGACTCAAACATGATTCCCATTCCAAGACTCTAATAAAAGTTTAAACAATTAATTATCTCGTAATGGCAAGAAGTTATGATGTTAATATGATTTAGGGATAAACATATCTAATTTAGATTCTTAATACTTACCATAAATAAGGATATAGAAACTATTGTGATGCCTATTTCTTTTGAAAAATTTCCAGAAGCAAGTGGGAGATAGGGTTTATTTACCTGCAGAGGAGAGGACAATATCCTTTTGTAAATGAAAAATAACCTATTTACAATTTTTTTTTTTAGAGGAAACTACTATTTACAAATTAGTTAAAATTACCTTGTCTATTTCTATATCGAACAATTGATTCAATCCCACCACGTAAATGTTCATTAACACTGATGGCACCAGTGCCTGATTCACAAAATTAATTAAACATCTTCTCAAGCACTAAATTAATGCAATTTTGGTATATAATAAATTAATTCATAAAAGCTTACTTTGAGAAGTCCCATAAAAAATGTAGGAGACAGTTCGGTAATTGTTTCTACCGGAAGAAGCGATACCGATGTTATTCCTATAATCTGACCGTAACAGCAAATTACATTAGACCATCTCTTCCCCAAATACTCCAGAACAAAAAAAAAAAAAAAGGTGAATTGAGAAGTTAAAATAAACTCACAGTGCCAATTACAGTGTGAGGACGTGAAAATTGATATAAGGGATTGAAGTGGTGATGTATTGAACTCCATTTGAAACTTGACCAAATATCACCATCCTTAGGATTTGATGGATAATCATTCTTTGAAGTGGCAGCAACAGTTCCATTGTCGTTTCTTACTTTCTTGCTGCTGCTTTTTACCCAAGAAAATGATCTGAAGGAACAAATTATCGGACTCTGCCACTTCCTTCCTCGTAGGATATGATTGATTACCTTTTTCTCTGCTAATTCAACATTTCAACATATTGTTTAGAGGATTAAAAAAATTAATTTATATCTTATATATACGTACCTTGTTGAAGGAGATGGCAATTTGGAGGAGTATTGAAGCATGGATGTGGATAAAAACGAAGCATACTGTCTAGGTCAGAAATTAATTTGTAAATTGATAAATGCTAAAATTGGTAGGATTATATTTGGCACGCACAAGGCTTAAATTGGAAAAACCTTTATAGTCCACGCATACACATATTATAAAGTGAAAAAAAAAAACCTTATAATTCATTTTAATAAGGACTCTCACCTTATAAATAAAATTTACGACAGTGAAATAAAAATTTTCCTGTCAACAAAATGCGCATTCTGAAAATTGAATTTATATTTTTATGCTCATAGAATTGAGATTGTTTACTGCTCAACGGTCCAACGGACACCTGTTTAATAATCTATAAATTTATCAAAATAAATTTAAATATGTATTTTTGCATGTCCTACGCTTGGCAAGAGGAATCTCACTAATGACCAACCTGGAAGTTACAGAACTTTTTTGCTTTCCAATTTGGCCTTTTTCTCTCTTCATTTGTAACGTTAGTTGAAGACTTTCTTCCGCGTAACTAGTCTGACTCTTCCCGCTTTACATTTACAGAAAAGTAATTGAAAACCAAAACCAAATTACATAATTGGATTGGGCTTTGATGGCAGGCCTATCCTGCATTTCCCCGAAAAGGATATTAGTTGCTGGGTCCATCTTCCATCAGCCCAATTGATCCAACAACGTTTCTCCATATGCAGAAAATTCCAAAAGAGGGAACAAAATATATTCTTGACAAAGCTGAAAACTGACAATGTAAGAGCAACATATACCAACTACCAGAAGAATACAACAAACGACGCGGATTTGACTTGAAAATTTTTTTAAAAAAAATTCTATACATATCCAGGCCTGAAAATGACTCCAGTAGTTTCCTTGTAAAGAATAGTTTCACATTCCAAAAGGATGTCATGATCACAAAATTGTTATATTAATGTATTGAACTATTGAAGCACTTGACTTTCTAAAATTCTCCCTCTTTGGTCAAGCATGTGCTTTGCTTGTGCATCACCCAATTTTGCGCGTACTAATACAGTTATAACTGATATATTAGGGCAGTTTCAATATATATATATATAATTTCAGAATTTGAGAGAGAGAGAGAGAGAGAGAGAGCGAGAGAGAGGATACTTCATTTTCATGATAAAGCTAATGATGAGAGGTAGAGTAAATGGTCTGCCAACAAAATTCAAAGGAACAGGCTGTGCAAATCCCATAGACTGCGGGAGACAAATTGTTTTCTTACAGTTTCTGTTTCTATCACTTCGTCTTTCTTTTCTGTAGCTACCTTAATAACAACACCGCGTCAAGACTAATAAAACTTAAGTTGTTTATTACTAATTTGCTGAATTAATTTTATTTCTTTGACTAATCACAAAAAAAAAAAATTCTTCAATGGAAGATGAGAGGAAAAGAAAACGAAAAATGGAGTATTATGCACGATTCTAGAATATCTAAACTTATAAGTAAAGTTTTTACTTCATTATCAAGAATTATTAACTATTAAAAATTCCATTCTTGAATAGTTTATAAAACTATATAAACTAATAAAAAAAATACTAATTGAAATAATTTAAAGGGAAACAAAAAGGAAATGATAAAGAAATGATATGTACATGAGTAGATGCAAGCTGAGGAGCAGCATAGAAAATGAGATGACGCAGAAAATGTTTGTGGTGTAAGCATAATGGTCGTGATTGATAGAGAAATATAAAACCCATATGTCGTTTTCCAATATTATACCAAAAACAAAATTTCATAGTTTGTTCAATGAATTCTTAGAAAATGCATGTGATTGTTGCATAAGATAACAAGCCAAAATGACATAAGGGCCATGAAACCGTGGGAGGATTTGGGTTTTAAGACTAACACCCATTTATTTAGCTATCATCACCCCATCACCCATGTTGTTTGGGTCCCATCTTACGCGTTAATTTTTGTAGGGTCCATCTCTTAGTTTTAGGCCTTAGCTTACGTAAAACTACTTATCTTTATTGATACTTGTCTTATGTTTATAGCTGTAATCCAAGATCCAATGCTTTTTCTTAAAACATCTTTCTATTTCTATCTCATCTCCAATTTTCCCACACTAACGATAATAAATATATTTACAACCTGTCAATTAGTTCAAATAATAATAATAATAATAAATAATAATTTTCTTTTAAACGACACTCATCTATATATTAATTACACGATAAAAAGAAATTAAATATTTTCCATAAATAAATTAGAAATCTCGATAAATAACACGAAAAATATGTTAACTTGTCAAACCAATTGATAAGTTAAAGGCAAATATTCTCTTTAATTAGCTTTTAATTACGTCAAATCCAGGATTAAGAGGGGATTAAAATTGGCAAGCAGAATCCTAGCTAGACCCCACACATCTGAAGTGCATATGCAAAATTAGGCCTTGCAGTTGCTTGTGGAAAGCAAACCCCTCAACTATAAAACTGTGGCACGTGAGAGAGGACAAATCCATTCAACGAATGAAGCAAACCAAATATTTCTTGCATGTCTCTTTCTCGTATGGACAACTCTTGAAATTAGGGAGGGCAAACAGTCAGAAATATCGATTGCAGATTTTGGATTTGTAGTTATCTGCAACTATATATGAATATATCATTCCTTGTAATGGAGCCAAAATTTTAAAATAAGTGAATAAATTTTCAAATACCTATATTAATAAAGAAAAAGAAAAAAGGTCCCAAAGCAACGCAGGAGTTACTACGTGTGTTTATCTGTTATTGATTCGTCGTTTCATGTATGATATTTCACATGGCATCACCGTTTTATTGTATAATTTTTCCATGACATTATCATCTTCTACTAGAAATTGCATGAAAAGGGCAATAATAATAATAATAATAATAATAATAAAAAGCTATAAGTCTATAACAATTATATCACTTGCAAATATGAAATACTCCTTTTGTATCTTCAAATGTGATCTTGATCATATAAGGTATATACCACTTGCAAGCATGCATATTGAATAAGATTTGATTATTATGCTTTCAAGAATCTTCAATCTTTTGTGTCCCAACTTGGGATTTGACTCAATTATATTTATGTTTTATTATCAAATTCTTGTATGGACCTTTTTTTTTTTTTTTCTTGTGGACCAATTTCATTATATATTACATAAAAATATGAACAACTGTGCATCTTACCAATGAACAGTATACACTTCCATTCTTGGACATTTAATGATGGTAATCATGTCTGAACATACAAAAAATTGGAAATATTTTTTTTAGTTTTTCTGCTAACAGAAAAAAAAATTATATTATGATATGTTGAAAGATTTCTTTTATAGTTAAAAAGTTTATGCAGTAAGTTTTTAATTAATTAATGTTTGTAGTTTGAAGAAAAATTTAAAAAAAAAAAAAAAAAAAAAAAAAAGAGGTGAGCTTGTAGTGGAGTCATAATCTTCTCTTATAAAACACTCACATGAAGAATCTATTAGACAATGACCTTAGATTTTCTTGAAGAAAGAAAGCTTAACAAAGCAGCAGTTGAATGCTAGCTTCAACCTTATTTGTTGCCTTTTATTTAATATATATATATATATATATATATATTGAGAGAGAGAGAGAAAAAAGAAAAGGTCTTTATGATAGTCATGTGAATTGAATTTGGTCATTTTTTGAAATTTCAGTTCACCAAAATTTTTCAATAATCATCACCCTTGCAACAAGCTAAGCCAACTGGGTAACACATAAGATAAAGAAATACCACAAAGCTTCATCAAGTGGGACCTACTTGCTTAAATTGGTTGCCAGAGCAGGCCAAGAAAAAGAGACCAGTTGCCCTTATGTCCCATAACAAACCCAACTACAAAAACCCACCTCTTCCCCCCACCCTTCTCTGGCATCGATCACTCTCTCTCTTTTGCCTAATTAATTCTCTCTCTCTCTCTTCTTTCAGGCATTTTCACAAACACTTTCCAAAAACAAACGTTTCTCTTTTTCACTAACATGGCAAGACCACAACAGCGATATCGAGGCGTTCGACAAAGGCATTGGGGTTCTTGGGTATCTGAAATTCGCCACCCTCTATTGTAAGGATACAAACCCATTGAACCGTTACACTGATGAACGTTTTCTATTTGGAGTTCTGAACGAAACGTTTCGTGTTCTTTTTTCTTTCTTTTTGCAGGAAGACTAGAATTTGGCTAGGCACATTCGAGACGGCTGAGGATGCAGCACGAGCCTATGATGAAGCTGCAAGGCTTATGTGTGGACCAAGAGCTAGGACCAACTTCCCTTATAACCCAAACGCATCACAATCATCATCATCCAAACTTCTCTCTGCAACTTTGACGGCCAAATTGCACAGGTGCTATATGGCTTCACTGCAAATGACCAAACAAACATCACTTTATGAACAGCAAAAACAAAAGGCGCCAACTTCATTTCATAACACGACAAGCACAACCACTCCCACTAATGGCATTGCCATAAAAAATGAGGAAATGGGTACTCTGCTGCAAGAGAAATGTCCATTGCAATTTCAAGTTGACAATACCCAACAGTTTAAACCTCTTGAAGATCACCACATTGAACAAATGATTGAAGAATTGATTGATTATGGGTCTATTGAGATATGCTCTACTGTCTCACATCAGCCACTGTGATAATGTGCAATAATAAATGCACATTCTTGCATAATTTGCTAATTTAACCCAATTTTTATTGGCCTTTTCTATGGCTTTTCAAGTGTTTTAATGGTTTTAGAGTTTAGACCCATCTTTGGTTCCCTAGAAGTATTCCCCTTAAGTGACTCATTGGATTATGCTTGATGTACAGTAGAGTATTT
Source organism: Jatropha curcas (assembly GCF_041381405.1). NCBI lineage: Eukaryota > Viridiplantae > Streptophyta > Magnoliopsida > Malpighiales > Euphorbiaceae > Jatropha > Jatropha curcas. The sequence goes on along the minus strand of NC_143158.1, from coordinate 790,668 downwards.
CATAAGTTATATATATAATGTTGCCCTATGCATTATATATTTCTTAGTTCCCGAACAATTCAGTGGAATTCTTTCTGCTTCTTATATAAAGATGACTTTTTCTTCATTATAAAAATGAAAGTGCAAGTTATAACCTTGAAAAACCAGTTATATATTTCTTATCTTTGTGTTCTAACATAACAATCCTGGCATTCTAGTACAAAACAGAGATGCTACAAAAATCCTAGGATGTGAACACTGTAGTGTTGAAAGGAACTTATTTCGGAAAGTTGATCGCAAAAAGAATGAAATTTTAGTGGAAAGAAAGAGAGAGCTTTTGCAAGCCCCTTTTGTTAAAAGCTTAGATAAAAGGGACAAGAAAGGCTATGCGTTTTTCTGCAAAAGGGAATTTCAAGAAACAATAAATTATAGTAGTTTGTTTTAGAAAATTTTTGAAAAATCTTGAAAATTACCGTGATTTGTAAAATTAATTATATATGACAGAATGTTATATATAAAACAGAGTATTAAGCGAAGTGCTTTAACAATGTTGTTTCCATAAATAGTGGAAATGTTATGCCAATTTTCTTTGGCTGTCAGAAAGATATGTGACCAATTTTCAATGGTAGTTGAAAAAATTGAAATTTTTGTTCAATTGTTGGGTTTGAAATGTTTTTTGGATTCATTTCAGCTGAGACAGGCTTCTAGTTGGGATTGCTGCTCGTCAAGAAAAGTGACACTGAATGTGATTGAGTGGGTGTTTTAATTATTAATGAGGTCCCCCTTTCCCCCTTTTTATTTTTTTTCTTATAAGATAAAATCAGAGCTTGTAAGTAGTGCTTATGACGATCGTTCTACAAATTAATCTAATGCTCTGTTCTTGATTTGAACTGGTTATCCTTTATTTTCATTTATAAATGTATCATGAAATATATTTCTCGAGTTTAGGCAAATTCATAACAATCTCATAGCCCTATAGATGACTTCAATATCATAGAACAAAGCATATTAGTACAATTTGTATTTCTGAAATGCAAATAGCCTTTCTTTTCTTTCCAAGCTAGAGTCTCCAATGATGGTTGTCATATTCCCTTTCTTTATAAGTTCTAACAAAATATATTTAGAACGTAACTAGCTAGAGCAGAACATTTTTATATCTAATTAGAGAATATATCTAATTAGAGAAGATAAAGCGTGAGTTATAAACATAAACAAATAAGTACCAAATCAAGATTACTCTTTGCATCTCAAAATATAAATTGATTACTACAAAATATAAGTTATTTTGAGTATTTTAAAAAATAAACGATGTTTTTCAAATCTTACCATTATCGTTGATTTTGATATAAAGGATAGTTTAATAAAATTAAACTTGGTTTTAATCTTCGAACATGGGAGTAATATTTATTGTGATGAAAGAAGATTTGACCATTTCAGTAAAATTTCTAGTCTTTCCACCATTATTGGTTTCAAACCAAAATGGAGGAAAAAAAGTGATCAAGTAAATTAGTGATAGATATGTACCAAATTAGGTAATTAAAACCATTTGATTATTGACACGTAATGATATAGAATTGACAAGCAAATTCCCTCTTAGTTCGCATAATATGTCAATTATGTGACAATTTGAAAATAATCCTTTGCCATTTTTATCTCCTCTTCCTGCGTGATAGCTATAACCTTTTTACAGCATTTTTAAATGTGTCGTTTTCATTTCTTGAGTCTACTCATCAAAAATAACCAAACCATCAACATTTTACCATTTCAAGAATAAGATTAGGTTAAAAAATGTCTCCTTTATGGGTGTTGGTGTCCAGTCCTTATCAGTGAAACTTCATCATTTGCTTACCTGTTTGGAAATTGATTTTGCTCCCCACAACTATCAAACAATTTAAAGTTGTTTATTCTCATTATTTTGTTTTACTTTTGATTCAGCAAAGGCAATTAAAATCATAGCATGTTAGTGAGTTTATCATCATTAAAAGTTTGAAACTTTGTGGCCTTAGGGGGGCACTAGCTTCATATTTCACCTGACCAACCACTTCTTTTTTTTCTTTTTTCTTGTATCAAGAAACAATTTTCATGTTAAGCAATTAAGATTTTGGTTAATTACTGTTGCTTTTTGGGTAAAAAAAGAGTAACAGAAGGAAATTAATCCGTTAAAGAACTGAGGTGAAAGAATATTACTGGTGCAAGAACTGATAACTTGATATGATAGACGATGGACTTGATGGGTTTTTGATCTCCATTTATCATTATTTTTGTATAATTTTAACAACTTTTGTTTAAAAAATTTTCGCAATGCCTTCACAATAATTAGCATAAGGATTATAGCTATTATTTTTTATTCACAATAATTAGCATAAGGATTATAGCTATTCTTTTTTATATTTATTTATTATTCTTGACAGAATTTTAAATTCACGCAATTAATATTATTTCGAAATTCTGTGATTATTCCATCGCGTAAATATATTTTAAAATTTATTATTTATAATTAGATAAACTAACTGAAAGTAGCAATGGTCAAATTAACGACAATAAGTCATATGATTCATAAGAAAACAAAGTTTTTGGTAGAGAAAATGTTGAGTGAACTAGCTAGCAAGACATTATTAAACGACGTAACACAGAGGTTAGTGCTATTTTATTTTTTTTTTTTTTATTTATTTTTTTTTTAGCTGGTACAAGCACAGGCCATACTGCTTCTACTGCACACTCAGTGCAAAAGAATGAGAGAGAGAGAGAAGTGATGGAGTCAAAGATGAGATCTTCCTAAGAACAAATACAAAAGTGGTCAAAACCAATCATAGTGTATAGAATCTCATGTGGAAATGTTGGGGAAGAGACAATCATAAGGCCTCAATTTCTTTTTTTATTTTATTTATTTATTTTTAACAAACCCAAAAAAATTATTATTTGTGATGGGATTTTATAATTAATAATTAATTTTAGATGCGTTGGATCAAGTGAGTCATGCAAAATTCCAAAAGGGAAAGAAAAGCTTTGTTTGGGATTGAAAGAGAAAAGTTTGGTGGCCTACTCCCTCAAAAGCCAAAATACTTTCAATCTGTTTTTGGAATCACATTACCAAATTTTAATTTCTTTTCTTTTATTAGGTATAATGGTGCATGATATGTCTACTGTACCCATTCACATGGACCAACATGTGCATGTTAACATCCACGTCTTCCTACCTTCTAACAACTTCTTTCTCAATTGGACATTTCCAAATCATAAATATTTTTCTTTTCTTTTCTTTTTTCTTAAATTAAATTATTTTAGACTTTCTAAAAAACACTCTTTAGATTTTATTTATATTTTTGGAAGATGGCTTCAAAAAAAAGTAGTGAAAAATAGCCAATGAAGCTTTGACCTAGCGGATAAGGGAGAGGCTGCCTTTCTTTCTTTAATTTGTAATATCTATCTTTTAAGTCTATTTGAAAAAAAAAAAAAAAAAAAGGAAAATAGTAATTGGAAATGTAAAATAGTCTGTATAATTGGTAAGGCCCAAATTTCAATTGGGCCCAAAATGAGCATTACCAGTGTTACGAAGAACAGAAAACGCAGCGGAACACCGCATTAAAAAGTGAAAGCTTAACCGCTCCATTGACCATTGTTTGAATTCTGTTTGGTAATATGGTTAGCAACTGGAAAAAATGGAAATTAGGGCCGTGATAGAAAATTCAGGCCCAATTTTATCGACCCAGTATTAAAATTCAGGCTCATTTTATTGGGCTCGTGTTAGCCCAAATAAACCTATAGCGGACCTGTTATTAAAATTGAGTCTGAAATATGCCCTAATTTATTGGGCTTACTCTGGGCCCAAACATACTTAGTTTATTAGGTTTATTATGTTTGTCAAACAAGCAGTTAATGACTTCAATACTACCAAATTCTAACTCCTTGCCGTCCGGTAAAGTTTTGTTTTCTTCGATGGAGTCCAAATAATAAATCTGTTCTTGAATACATTTGGGTTTAAGGTCAATGAAGCTTAATATCACAATTAATGCTTAATTACAAAGTCTAATATGCATATTTAATTGTTGATCACATTTATTTATACGGGTCAGTCAGCAATTTGATACAAGTCATAGTCCTAATTGAATCTTTGAAGCTTGTTTTAAATGACAAGGTGATTCTCCTAATTGGATTGAATAGTCATATATAAAAAAACAAGAAGTTACTTCATAGTTTTCCAACAAAAACATATATGGTTTGATCCTATTATTTCAAACTGAATCAAACAAATTATGTATGTATGACTCGGTCCAATTTTCTGGTCATACTTTATATTTTTTTCTTCTTCTCCCACTTGTCCTATTACTTTGAATTTTTGACTTTGCTTATTAATTAGATTCCTCGAAAATGGGAGTTGAAAACAGAAAAAATTCAGTTAATTTTAACTTATTTGGATTTAGACCAAGCAATATTAAAGTTTAAAATTTTTTTATTTAGTGCGCATCTTATTCGGTAAAAATATTTTTTTACCATCAAACATTCTGCACTGTCGATAATATTAACCGCAATATCAATTAAGCATAATTATAAATTTCAAATCGCAATAATGTTTTATTACAATATTTAAAAAATTATAAGTTTGGGATCCACAAACAAATGAAAAGCATTGTTTAAAAATCATGCACAAGTAGCTTTTCAAATTTTGACAATTAAAATGTACATGTGAATTAATTATTAGGACAAAAGCAAAGCAAAAAAAAAAAAAAAAAGGTACATTGAAGTGATGTACTGGTTCCTACCTAGGCATGTCCACACCATAATCATAGCTGGCAGATTCAAACAGTTGGAGAGCCAAGGAGACAGTGTGTTAAGGCTGATAATGCAATAGGAAAGCTCCTGCCTTCTTCTTTCAGACAAGTTCATTCTCAAGGTTGGTCTGAAAATGAATTGCTTCACATGCTTTTGCTTCTTTAATTTCTAATCCTTAATTTTAATGGCCCGCTAATTACATATTAACCAATTAGATTGTTTTCTGTTACTTTCTAACCAGATTGTTAATCGGGTTGTCAAAAATTAAGGTAAATCAATTAATTAGCAGTCTGGATTTGAAGGATTAATTGGTTTGTATTTTAATTAAATTATGTAAACAGATAATTAACACATGTGATGTTTCATTGTTATCACATATTGGTGGGTCTACAAAATATTTTTTGGGTTTGGATATGGATCTTGTGAAGGTCCCCTCTTCTAATTTACACATAAAGTGCCACACCCACATGCTTCATCAACTATCAATGTCTAATAATTTTAGCTCAATGATTCTTCATCTTCTTCAAGCAAACTACCAAACAATTCTCTGTCCGGTAGGTTAAATAATTTTTTTTTTATATCTTATAATACATAAAATGTTCGCGATTTTTTTAAAATGTTCTATAAATCGAGAATTAGATCTGTTTTTTTTTTTTTGTCTGAATGTATTTATATATAATTAAATAAGTATTACGATATAATTTCAATATTATTAATAATGAAAAGGGTTTTTTTAATTAAGGAAAATGTTTTAATTTATATATTTAAATAATTATCATTTGACTACTAATGTACTTACCAATTTTATTAATATCAAGAAAGACTAAAATAGTAGTCAAATTTTAAGTATTTTATCAATAATAACAAAAAAAATATGCACAATGTGGCCCTCTTTACTTATAAACAAATCTTTCTAGAATTTAACAAAAAAAAAAAAAAAAGAGAGAAAATGGAAATTAGTACTATAAATTTTTGAACGGTTCAAATTTGCACAATGTGATTTGGAAGCATATGAACTTTTAGGGTGCATATCTCCACAATATGAAGCAGAAATATTATTTGGTACTTTTTTTTTTTTTTTTCAGGAATGGACAAGCTCTCAATCTTTTTTGAGCAACCAATCAAAATTCGACATTTTTCACTAATTATGATAAATCAAAGAATCAAATCTTTAATGCTTTTACTATATATATTTTAAAAGATAAATATTTTTTTCTGATAGACCATAGTTGGCAGAAATATTTGATGCATAATTAATGATTTGGAGTATGTATTAGTTTGTGGATATGATTTTTTTTTTTTTTAAATCGGGAAAGGAATTTGAAATTAAATTTATTATCAAATCACATATGCAATTACTACTGAATTATGCTTTCGTGTACTTTTGGTATATGATTTTGAACTTTACTTATTATAGATTAAAAAATTTTTAATATACAATTTTCTTTTTATAGTAGGAAATCCACTTTCTTTTAATGGAGATTAGTTGACTAGCAAATCTAATTTAGGAGATGACTAATAAGTCATTGCTCACATGACCGGCAAATCTTCCTTTTGTAGTAATTATAAGTTGCATATTCATCTTTTGGAGTTTAAAATTAAATAGTAATTCTTTTTATTTACATTAGTGTTTCCGTGCTTGAAATTTCCAAAAATGAAAACTTCAAATTTTAAATCCTAACTTTATAATTATGTTATAACTTATAAATTAAATAATAATTGATAGATTAAATAAATATTCCGAAAATATATATGTAATTCTATCAGAACAGCGTTACGTAATCAATTCAAATATAGATAACGGTCGGTCAAAAATCTACATTTAATAATCTACAATATTCGTCTTGGCTATTTAATACTTTATAAAAAAACGATCATTACTATTTTTCTATAAAATTTATGTACTACTAAACGGTCCAGAAAACCAAATTTAGTTATTTATTCTTTGAATTTTCTGCTTATCATTTTACTTATATCAATAATAATAATTGGAGGCGATCTTATAATCAATTTAGTAAGAAAATGAAAAGTAAATTTAATTATAAATTAATTAATTCACTCGTTATTTTGATATATGGCTAACATAAATTAGAGAAAATAAATGATAATAAATAAATAAATAAAATGCATAGCTTATGTTAGTTGTACTTGAAATTATAACGTGAAGGACACTTCCTATGACAGATAGGAAAGATTGTCTCTTTGGAACCAACTTAACAACTCAGTTTCGCATTTCGTGGTACAAATGCTCAATTACGATATATAAAAAAAAAAAAAAGAAAAAAGAAAAAGAATTACGATCTTAATGTACAAATAAATATAATTTACATCTAACTAGGATACTGATAATGTACTTGAAATAGAAATGAATTTAAATTCATACCCAAAATAAATAATATAAATATAAATGTTAAATTCAAATAAATATAATTTAAAAACTTTAGTAAATACATATTGCAATCTAAACATATTAGGTAAATATATAAAATAAAGTAAAAATAATTTCTAAAATTTTTATTTTTATTGATTTGGTCCGATTGGTTTCAGAAAATCTAATCCATTGAAATATATGTAAAAAAAGAAATACAAAAATAATTAAGTAGCTCCCTTTCGTTATAAAGTCTTTCTAGTGTTTTTTTTTTTTTTTTTTTTTTTTTTTTTTTTTTTTTTATCTTTTGAAAATTTCGTGTTTTTTGGTCTAAATTTACAGGTGGGCAAGTCTTTTCTATCCTCTCCATATATATATAAATATAATGTATGTAATTATATATCATCTCAAAACCCTTGAAAACCTCACATTTTAACGAACGCATATCCCTAACCCACAGTACCCAAATGTCCCCTCGCTCCTCCCCCTTCCCTTCTTGCTTCCGCCCCTCCTCCAACACCACGGTCCCTGAAAACAACCGAACTCCGCCGTCACCGCCGCCTCCGCCACCAACAACTTCAGGCAATCCCAACCTTACAAGCTGTCTTTACCAAACAGAACTTGGTCTTTTCTCTCTTACATGGTCTCGCTCCTTTATCGGCCACTCTCTCCACCTCCAACTCCACTCCGGCGATACTGCCACCGCCTCTCCTTTTTCTTTCTCTAACCCATCGTCTCTTTCTATCTTATCTTTCCATGTCCATATTAAGCCTTTCATTTTTTGGAAAAAACATGGATCCAAGAAGCTCCATGTTATCAATCAAGAACCCAACGCCTCCGTCCCAGGAGTCCAAATCTTTTGGGATCTTTCAAGAGCCAAGTTCGGATCCGGACCTGAACCCCAATCCGGATTCTACATCGCTGTAGTTGTTGACCGCGAAATAATTCTTCTTGTTGGCGATTTGACCAAACAAGCTTGTGCAAAGACTAGAGCTAAAAGGGCAGATAGAAGTCAAGTTCTTGTTTTAAGAAGAGAGCACGTTTATGGCAACAGAGTATACACAACAAAAGCAAGATTTGGAGGCAAAAACAGAGATATATCAATAGATTGTACGGTCAATAATGACGCGAGATTGTGTTTTAGCGTTGATAACCAAAAGGTTTTGCAGATAAAGCGATTAAAGTGGAAATTCAGAGGAAATGAGAAGATTGAAGTAGATGGAGTGCCTACCCAAGTCTCATGGGACGTTTACAACTGGCTTTTTGAAGATGTAAATAATGGCCATGCAGTATTCATGTTCAGGTTTGAAACTCAAGACATTGAAGACGCAGGGGAAGAAGAAGAAGAAGGAAGAGGAGGAACTGAAGTTTGTAATGGTCAAGATGAGAAAAACGGTGTCGTTCCCTGGCAACATAGTAATTTGGGAATGAGTGGAATAGAATGGAGGAAAATGAGGAGTTTAATGAGAACAACAAGGAGTTCATCTTCATCGTCGATTTCAATGTCGTCGGCATCTTCCGCAGGCGGCTCTTCTTCCATAATGGAATGGGCTAGTACGGAGGAGAATGAACTGAGTTCCCCTAATGGCTTCTCTCTGCTAGTTTATGCTTGGAGGAAATGAAGAATTATGGGTTCTTTAAATTTTTTTTGGCAATGTTAATTAATTGAGTTCAACAATTTTCTTTTTGCTAAATTTTATGACTTGTGACTAACCCATTTGTTGATGAACATATTTCTATAGAATGAACCATTAATTAGGAGAATTAGAACTATATATGAATGTTGTAATCAAATTTATCAGTGAGAAAGCGTTTTGGTGTAATGATAGATTTATGAATGAAAATAGAAAGATTAACTGATAATTTCTGTTTGATTTTTGAGTTGTAAATTGTAATGGAAATGTGGGAAGAGGACAAAAGACATGTGAGGGTGGGTCTGTTTTATTTGTTTGGTTGGGTAGTAAGCATAGGATCTATGTAATGTAATTATTTTCACCAAAGAGAGGGAAGCGTCTAAGTTATTGGATCACGCGAAAAGTCGGAAGCAGAAACATGACATGGTTCAAACTTCAAACTTGAAACATCAAAAACAACAAATAGTAATAGTATCCGATGAAAAACGGCACCGAAAGAGGCGAGAAATATCCAGCATTTGGACTCAACTGACCATTTTGACCACATGACTATGTCTCCTTCTCCTGCTCGTTTTATTTTGTGGAGGAGGACCGACCAGCCTCAGCCTCAGCCTCAGCCTCAGCCTCTCCTCTTTCTTCTTCCTCTCTCGTGAATCTCATCATTTTTTCTTCCTACTCTTTTTCTTTACATAGTAATTTTTATTTGTCGGCTTATTTCTTTCTTTCATTTTATATAGTTTTAGAGATAATTTGAATATCATTAACGGATATTTATCGATATAATTATAAATTTTCCCTTCTCAAAAACTTGAATTTAGCTCTTAATCTATATTTTCGAGAACAACATTAAACTTCTTCAGTTGAGTACAAGAAACTAAAAAAAATTATTAGCATACTGAGTGGTGACGTATGTATGAAAAAAAATCTATTTTAGAAAGTAGTAACATGATTGAGGCATAAATGGTGGGGAGGTTATTAACTGGCAAACCCATAACTTTCCTTACGCGCAATCAAAAGCATATGCCATTTTGACCATTCAATTCAATTTATATATAAATCCTCAATTATCTTATCTTTCTATTAACTGCCCTAATACCCAATTAAGCTTTAAATCTGAGCCCTCTTTAACATAATAATTATTAGGTTATCCTATCCCAAATATAATATATATATATAATTTCAATTTTTGATTGAAATCACGAGTGTACCGATACGCTTACGTGGATATTAGAGCTTTTAATAATAGAGTGACATTAAGTTTTACAACTCTGATATTTTACAAGTAAAATTTATTTAGAAATGCAATTCATTTATGTCCGTTCAATGATGGATCAATAGGAGAAGTACAAGAAAGCATTAGACAGACTTGGAAGTAACAGACATTGAGATTAGCACAAAAAGAACAAGAAACTCAAACTCAACCCACAAATTTAGGTAGTATTTTATAGAGGAAATAGCGTTAGAAAATGTAGAGAACTACCAATAACCACCTCTCAAATTGAAATGTTAGTTGTAACAACTGTTAGAACAAGAAGCACATCTGCAAGCCTAAGCCTACCCAAGTGGCACCTTTCTACTTGGACATTACCTTAAAAAAATATCAGTATGGCTGTCCCGCTAGCAAGCCAATTGCCTTACAGAAAATTTTGAGATTAAGCTAATAAGTTTTTCTTATGTTGGAGTATGATTGAATCTGAGCTTGGTTAATTTCTTCTCCTAGCTTATTTTTCAAGCAGGAGGCTTCCAAATCTTTTTGCTAAAGAAAAGTTAATTATTATTTATTTTCAGTAACTTGTTAAACACTACTGAATGTTTTCATCAATTAATTAAAAATAGACTGAAATTAAAATATTACATATATATATATATAAATATTAATATTTTAAAAAACAGGAAGAAACCTTGCATTTGGTCAAAAGTAGTACAACGGGAGAAAGACATTGCATCTTTAAACAAAGTCAAAATTATCAGAAGTTAATTACAACGTAAATCACATATATATAATTTTATTATTATTATTATTATTTTTTCCGTTTTGTGACTTTGAATAAGTAAAGCCTAAAAGGGTCTTGCAATTGCAAGGGTTAAACTGCAATTGCATGTGCTCATTTCATTTGGGCTTTTCGTGTGGGTTCGTTGTCGGTTTTGGATTCGTTACAGCCGACAAACGTGACTTCTTTTAATAACCACTTGAGCAAAATCTCCAATTCTTGTTATTAACCACTAATTAAAATAATTATAACAATCATTTGCCAAATTAATAAGTTTAAAATTTATTAATTTGCACTTAATCACCAGAACGATTAACCACAAAATAAATAATTATAGAAATTGATTTTAGGATTTTACCCAAATATTATATCTTCAATATAAATATTAAAACACGTGTAAATTAGAAAAAAATCAACAGGAGCCACAATTTAGTAACGACTAAAATCAACTAAAGTCACGAATAATAAAAATCTAAATATTGTAAAAGGTAAAATGGATTATTGGTTCAAGTTTGGATTGAGAGGCCAATTCTGGGGGCTGTGCGCGTGAAAATAATGTGGTTGACATGTCAAACTTAAACCAATGGCTACAATGAACCTAGTTATTAAGAGGGAATGAACCTTACTTTGTGGGAGAGGCTTATGGTGGTCTGGTCACTGGTCAAGAGAGTGGTACGGTACGGCAGTGCAAATCTCTAGTTTTGGATAAGATTAACAGTTTTGATTAATGATGAAAATTACATTTTTTTCTGATTTTCTTGTCATTCGGATATGGCAGAATTTAATAGAAAGACACTAGTATCATTAAAAAAAAAAAAAAAAATCCTCATATTATTATAAATTCTGATAGTTCTGTATTAGTTTTAGAGGTATAAATTAAAGAAGATATTTTAAATTAGTAGTTTAGTTATCGAGATTAAATCTTCCAAAGTATTTTAATGGACCTCCCCTTCATTGGAAAGGTCTCAATATATGCAGGCCCAAAACCCATAACTAGCAGGCCTTAAAAGTGGTACCCGAGCTTTATAAACAACCCAACTTCCAGCACAAGGCGTTAGGTTTAATGATTCACATCGACTATGAATTAATCCTCTCCATTTAAGCTAATACGAGGATGATGTGTTTGAGTGAAACTATGAGAGGAACCAATGTATTGGATTGGATGTCACAAGGCTTACACTTCTTGAAAACAATAAAGTAGCTTTACAAGTAGAAACGGCTGTAACAACTTGTCAACTTCCCAGCAGCCGTTTAGGAGAAAAATGGGGGGAAAAAGATAAGGAAAAACCAGATAATAAGATGGGGGCAGGAATGAAATTTGCAATTTCGATCGATCTATAGTTGATTTCTTTCTTTTTTGAATTCTATATTCCTAAAAAAGTTTGAAAAACCTGATCCCATTAAACCTTCACTTTCAGTTTTGGGATAGAAGTATCATGAACTGTAGGTGGAGAAACACGGTGTCTTTGTCTATTACTTCTGTTCCCAGCACCTGTAGAGCAACAAGGAGTCAGTGAAGGGGAGGCTGCGCTTGTTGCAGCTAATAACCTGCTTGAATGGCTTCTCAATTTCTTCTTCTCTCCCTCTTGCACTTTATCTTGTGATCTAACTTGGCGAACTTTGGTTTCATTTAATTCCGCTGGCAAGACACAGTTACAAAGAAAACCTGCAAATTTATTAGACACAAAACATAATAAATCAATTCCAGTTTACTTGTTAGAGGGTGGAAGAAGCAACTACAGTACAGGTTTTTAGGGGCCAAAATTCGCTGTATTATGCAGATTAATATGATGATCTATATTATGATCATAATTCATAACTACACAGGCAATGCAATCCAACAGCACACTTATCCATTTCATTTTCAATTTTAATTATCATACTTCAGTTTACGCAAAAACCAGACAGATGCCCCCGTAAGAGAAGAAGAGTTAGGAAAAGAAGGGACAAAGGAATAACAAAGCAAGCTTTCTGCAGCTCTAAACCTCTGCTAAATTGTGAGTGACACCATATAAAAATTTAGCCTCTTCAACTGAAGGAGCAGGAGATGGCAATCCATTTCTTATAAGCAGTTCTTTAGAGAGAATATTAAGATAGCAAGGAAATTTGGTCATTTTGGCAAATGCATCAATATTTTAGGGCAATGGTGTAACAGACGTTTCGCCAAATATAGAGGCAGTGGAATGCAGTGAAAGTTGAAAACTTAAAAAGTGCAATTCTCTCCAGTTCCAAAAGCCCTATTACCCATATCACTCCTAATAATTCTTTGGACTTGATGGTGATCAGTTATCATGCAGTCAGGACAATGTCATAGAAGAAATGAGGTTCAAATCATCACAGTAATCATAGAATGTTCTTACCTAAACGAGCAAGACGATTAACCCAACGAGGAATTGTTTTCCCAGTCAACTTGTGACACACATCATTGCAAAAGTGGTTGCAGTTTTTGGTGATAAGATGGTAACTGTTCCCAGGATAATCTTGAGCTAGCTTCTCCATGAATGTACGGACTTCTTTAGGACCTAGATCAGTTCTTCCAATCAATATTGACTTTCTGAAAGTGAAACCAGGGCATTGCTTTGGTTCCACCTCAAAAATCCCAGTGCTTGGATGGTCATGTGCTCCAAAACCATATTCAATATTATGAACTACAAAGAATAAAATCATAGCAAACATTTCAGTCAAAATCTAACTTGGATAACTTTAGATGAAAGTAGTGCAATATTACTCAAGAAAACTAATCAAAAGGACCCGTGTCTTTGCTGGGACTGCTTAGTTTGAGGAACCAGATTAAAAATTCAAATCCAATAACTTGTTAAACATAAATTTTCATTAAGCAATATCAGTTGCCTTAAAATTATGTGCTTTAGCCACCAAATCTCAGCAACCAAACCAAGTTTATACCGGCTCTTGACTGCTAAGGATCAAAATAATTAAACAAAGTAAGCAGAATATCTTTTGACTACAGCAATTTTTCTTTTCTTTTTCCCCTTAATATATTATATGAGGTAGGACTGGATTACGTTTCCAGTGGACGCAGCCACGAAATAATAGAAGAACACCAATTAGTCATTCATGATTATTAAAACTATAATTAATTTTTCCGTTCAATTTCTCCGAAACCAAACACTAAAAGACGCAGATCTGAGCTAAATATCATCACAAAACATTCAGAAGAAAAATGCACGAAGCAACAATATAATCGGAACAAAATCGTAACAGCAGCCGATGAAATGAATGAAAATTAATGTCTATCAAATGAAAATATCAAATAGATAAATTAGTAAGACAAACCTTGAACACCGGAATGGTAGATCCCAAGACCAAGCCAGTAAGCATAGCCATTAATAGGAGTCAAATCATAGACATTCAAATAAACCGGTACAGCACCGGTCTTTTTCTTCCGGTGAAGCAATGCCATCCGGCACAGCATTTTCTTTTTCTTTTGCCACCTGTTCGCTTAGCCTTCTGAATCTGGGAGAAAGTTCCAAAAAAGAATAAAATCAAGCTGAAAAACTATATTAATTCTTTACATGATCGTTGGAATTCGATAAGGAGAAACTTCGCTTCGGCGAAACGCCACCGGACCGACAAATTCCTCGAGAAAATTCGAGGAATTTCAGGAGACAGAGAGGGAATCGAGATTCCTTTTTCTTTTTTCTTTCTCTTTCTCTCTCTGAATATATGAATTTAATGAAGGGGAAGAATCTTCTCCTTAGGTTCCACCGGCGGCCAAAAGCGTCCGCATTCTCGCTTGGCCTTCCATTTTCGTTTTTTATATGGAGAGGAAATGTTAAGTGCAAAAATAAAAGATAATAATAATAAATAATAATAATTTGGAAAGGAAAAAAAAAGGAGTGGGAGTGATTAATTAGCACAGAGAATTTCTTAATTACAAAAGTGCCATTCCATTAAATTTTCTTTTCTGCCATTGAAGCAAAGAAAAAGCTCCACATGCTCTTTTTGTCTTATCACATTCATCTAATCTTTTTTCAAATAGTATTAATAATACAGAAAAAAGACAAAAATATATATCTAACCTTGACTAATTTGTAATTACAGCTTCATGTAATGGCGTTCAACCCCATTTTCATATCTCGATGGAAATTAAGGGTAATATGGGAATTATACCTCTGAGAATAATTTATCTAAGAGAGAATGTATAGTTATGCGAATAGGTTCTCTCAGTAGTATATCCAGGAGCCGTTATCGTTTTGCGAGTTAGTGAGCAGAAGAGCAATTTTTATAGGCTAATAGAAATATTTTTGGCGTTTTGTCTGTTAATTGGACACCTAAGTGAAAAATAAAAAAAATGTAACAAATTCATTTGTTTTAGGCATCGTTACTTCGACTATTAGGATATTCTAAATAATCAGATGTTATAATTGGCATTTTAACCGTAGCAAAATCTTGCTGACATTTGCCAACGACAAGATTATAAAGCTAACCGCTGTCTTTAACTATTTTGCTAACGTTGTTGTGCCGCTTCTTTTTAAGACTTTTAGAAGACTAGGGGAGGAAATTGGCAATGGTCCATGTAAGAATGTGACTGTATTTAGTAAATATCAGCTATTTTCTGTCCTTAATTCAATATTAAGAAAGTAACAATTTTATATTACCTATCTAACTTCTAAATATTATATAGTAATAATTATAAAAGAAAACTTAAAATCTGTTATCCAATTGATATTTGTTTCGGATTGGGTCGGATCCAAGTGACATGACATTTAGAGGTAAAAAAAAAAAAAAGAAATGTATGAAAGAAAAAAAAAGAGAAAAAAAAAAAATGGAGAGTATTATGATGCGCATTATTATAGTCCGGCAAGAGACAAGGATAAATTATTATAGGCAGTGGATGTCGGATAAGTAGGGTCCACGCACAGTCAAATTATATGCAGTTTTAAGATTCACGCATGCGGTACACAGCACGTGCGTTTTTACAGTCGAGCCAGTTGAATGAATAATGTGAGCACGCGGTTGACCGTATGAAGATCCATGGGCCCTGGCTTCTGTGTTTTTGGGCTTGGTCTCAAACCCAAATGCTAATACATGACCAGAAGGCTTTCAATCCAAACGCTAGCATTTAAGATGGACCTATATCAAGCTTTGAACCCAAAACGACATCGACAGTTCACAGGTTTATTAGACAGTCAGAAAGATTTCCGTCAAGGTTCCCTTCTAAAAGCGCTCACACGCATAAAAGTCTCATTGAACTGTCCGACTCTCCCGGTCACGGTGGCTGTCACTTCTAAACCCCGTTGCTTAAACCCTCACTGACCTTCCTTTTCAAAAAAAGGGAAAAAAAAAACCTCATTGATCCCTCACCGGCAATTGATTACCACTTCAATGTCTCGCTTAATTCGAACTGTTCGGAGGACAATTCTCTCTTCTTCTTCTCTTTCTCTTTCTCATCTCCAATGTCGAAACGCCATCTCATCTCTCTTTCTCCAATCCAGACCCTACAAAGCTGACAAAATTACCAAATCCACCTTCGAAGCTAACATTCTCCGAATCCTCCACAACGAGATCGATTACCAGTCCGAGTATGCTCCTCCTCACCAGGTTCGTAGTCTTAATTCTCCTAATTTTCTAATAATCTCACATTCGTTTCTAATTTCTCTCCTAATCCTGGAATTATATAGCCTGCAACCAAATTTGATTCATTTGATGTACAAGATCGACCGGGAGAGCAGTGGATGACAATGAGAAGAACATTTAGTTATTGTGAAGATATTAAACTTGAAGTTACAATGTTTGATGGTTATGAAACTGTTCCCAATACTGGGGAAGATAGCTCAGGTGAAGATGTGCGCGTCCACATTAGTGTGCTTGTTGATATCTCCAAGGGAGATGGTGGCGATGCGTTGGAGTTTTTGTGCTCAGCATGGCCTGATTGTTTGGAGATTCGGAAAGTTTACTTGCTCAGCCGTGACAATACACCGGCTAGGCCTTATATGGGACCTAATTTTAGGTATGGTTTTCGTTTTTGTTTGTTTTTTTCCCCTTTGTCTTGTTTCACTGTTTTTGCGATTTTTTTTTTTTTTTTTTTTTTTTTGGTTGTGACTTGACATTTACTGAATTGGCTTTGCTTGATTTTTTTTTTCTTTCAGGAGTTTGAATCGCCAGCTTCAGAATAGATTTCGTGAGTTCTTGGAGGAAAGGGGGGTAAATGATAAACTTTCTGTTTTCTTGCATGAATATATGATGAATAAGGATAGAGCTGAACTTATCCGATGGTTTGGAAAGGTCAAGTCTTTTGTCAAAAAATAGAGGTTTTTCTTTTACAGTGCCTTCTGTAAGACTGGCTTTAAAGTTTGATTCGATGGGACTGGGGATTATGCAATGTGTGTAGCTCAATTGTGAAATATAATATGCCAATTGTTGGCTTCTCGAGGATTTTCTTTTCTTTTTTAAGCTAATGATTGAGTCTCAAAGCTATAAAGCTGCAGGAATATTTCAGTATTAATAATCTTCATTGTTGTTAAAGGCGTACATAATGCACAATGCCACTGGACTCAGCACTTCTTTTAAGCGGGACTCCCATATGCAAGTACTAAGAAGCGAACACTTTGGCATTGGTAAGGTCTTTTGTCTGTAAAGGGGACCAATAGTAGACAGATAACTTGCTGTTCTATCAGAAATTGGTTTGTGCACGCTGGGAAGTACTAAAAGTGCTGTTGCCAACTTGCCATCAGCCAAAATTCGTCGGCTTCCTGCTGGACAGTCAACCTTGGGTTGCTGGTTATCAATACTTTTATTTCCAACATTGACGTGCGTTAAATCCCTTTCCTGCCTTGTTTGGGTCCTCTTTTTCTCTGGTTCAATTTCCCCTGTTCCCTATCGTAACTTAGATCCTTTTTTGGTAACACATCTCAAAGAAGTGCTACTTCTGGTTTGATTTTTGTGGCAAGCTACATTAATAACTTGTTGACAGAATTTTCTGTTATATATTCTAAATCAGAGTGGAGATTCTATCAATGAATGGAAAGGTGAAAATGTTACAATTTGAGGGCCTATGATAGGAATGGAAGGGATCATCAATTGACGCATGGTAGTCTTGTATTTGCCACCGTAAATGTGGAAATTTGAGTCTTGTGAGTTACTGCATAATGCAATAATATGGCAGGAGTAGGATTCTCAGTACTTCTCACGCCCAAGCTTCCACATCTGTGGTTTGTTGCTTTTCCTATTTTTCCCTGGTGGTTAAATATGGAAATCGAGAGATTACCATAAGTAATAGGCTGCAGTCAGAAGCAATTACCTGAAAACACGAGATTCATTGTTTATTGGAGCAGTTGGCAAGTTAAATTCATCCTAATTGTCATTTTGAGTTATGGGGAGAAAACATTACTGTATAGACTCGGAAATTAAGTAGCATCATCTTGAATATAAATGAAGAGTGTATTACTGTTATTCTCTTCCTGGATGTGGGTTAACTGGCATATACTTTAGTTTAGCTGGTTTTGCAGGTTGAAGCATTAAAGGGTTCTGAGATCAAGTGAATAGAGCTCAATAGATCAAATTGATGCCTTTAGGAGAGTTCTTGCAATATTTACTTTCATAATGGCCTAAAGAGGTTCAAAGAATGTTGGAATTTCAAAGACATAAGTTGACTGGAACCACAGACAGGAAGTCAGTCCCTCCAACATTGCTTTTTCTCATTGCTTAGTGCTCTTGCTCATCTTAGATAGTGGAGAGGAGGACATTTACAATTGGATATGGCATCATGTTGATCTGTTGAAATATATGCTCGCCAAAGTTGTTTCCACATGGTTGGCTAGAATTTTTGGACTTTGTGTTTTACATTTTATGTTAGGATCAATTAGATTCTTTTGTTTATGTATGACCCACTAGAACTTTAATTGCATGTCCATCTTGCTCTTTAGCACGATGAGCTTTACTCAATTCTCACACGCTTGCTTCCCTTTCCTACATGCCTTTGGTTTTGTCCTTTATATATGTCTTCCTTTTACAGGAGTATCTTTGCTTGTGACCTCTTATCCTAACTTGGTCTTGAGGCATTGGCCCACCCGTATCAAGAGTCCCAAAAGTATGACAAAGTGCCCGATTTTAGTGTGCATCCTCACGGATGATTGTGCTATGTGAAATGAGAATGGATTGAATTTGTTCTTAAACCACGTGATTCGCATTCTTTGAAATGCTAATGATATGCAAATTAATTAAGGAAATTTGTAATAATAGATGATTGAATCACTTATCTTGTTTTTCATTCACACTATCAAATCTCTTTTTTTTTTTTTTTCCAATGAAAGCGGAAAGGTTTAAGTGTATACATAATTGTTTAGTCTATTCAAGTTTTCAGGCTTCTAAGCTACATGATTATATATATTCCACCGTTCTGCATGATGAATCTGGCATAAAAATTCCTCTGCTTTCTTCAACATAGTCATACCGAGCAGAATCTCTGGGAGCCCAAAACTAGTCCCGCTTGAAAATGTTGCAAATTATATGCAATTAATTAGAGCATCCTTGAAACTTCAACTTCCGTCACCATATACATTGGTTGTGGACTGTGGACACCTAAATAGGCTCATCGGAAGGGTGTCCGTGTGTCTTAATACTGCTTGACTGCCATATTCAGGGTTATGTTGACACTGCTTCATTCAACCAATTGTCCGTGCAATCATAATATGATTGCTGTTTGTGCTCAAACGATGTCACACTGCTGGATAGGTCGAGCAGATTAACTGATTTAGGATGTCACATCAAGCGCAGCTAGCTATAACTCACTGGGTTCTGAATTCTGATAGGTTAAAAGTGTATCAAGCAGAATTTTTCCTTTTAGATGCTTGCACATTAAGACTAACACAAATTCGTGCATATGTAATTGATTCGGGATGTGGCAAAAGCACTATTTTAGAACCCAAAATTTGGGTGACTGGTACTGTTATTTCCTTATGTGAAGTGCACGTACATCTGTAAATCTTGGAAAGGCTGGCTTCTGTAACATCAGATTACTGTCTTTTTAATTTTTATTTGCAAATTTTTGAATAAAAGAAGATTGCTCGATTACTTCTTGCTGTGAAATACTGAAAATGGAATCTGTTACTGCTGTTAGATTGCAGAGAACGTTAAAGCATTTAGTAGTTCTCTTGTTATAATCCTGTGGCGAAATCATATAAAATCATTTAATTGTGGTAAAGTTGAAAATATTGATGGTATTATAGTTCAGATCCACTAGTAACTAAATCTGGTGCAAGTAGAAGATGTCCTGATTTGATGTGATCTTAATTGGATTGTAGGCAGCGGTAAAGTTATTCGACTCTTGTCATAACGTTTCTTGCCAAGATCAAGTTAAAAAATTTCGACTGAACACTCATCATTTTGACCATTTTCTGTTATTTTTTATAGTACTTTTTCGTGTTGTTATTTGTTATCTTCTCCGGAGAATAGAGATTTTATGTGTAACTAACACCATCTATCAAATTTTGCTAAACGGACTTTACTAGATCTCTCTGAAAACGAAGTGCAGAGCAAGGTCATTCGGAGCTCAGTTTTGTGGAGTTGGTGTACCTAATTGTCGTTTTTGCTCTGTTTTGGGGTAGAGGCTTATTGACTCTGGGATATTCTGTAGTTGGGTAGATTAAAATAACACAATTATATATTCCTTTTCAATTTGCGGGACATAAGAGTTGCAAAAGTAAGTCAGGGCCCCTCATCCAGTGATTGTATTTGTATAACAGGCTCCAACACTTTATTAGCCTTTGATGCTTCATTATTTTGTTGTTATCATTGCACTGTGTTCCTTAGAATAATAGCATGCGTTGAATTATTGCACCATTGTCTTAAACGGTTAACCATGTTCTTTCTGTTGATATAGCATTCATTGAGTTCGACATTATCTTGTCTTAATTAGTTTTAATATAAAGATTAAATTTTTATGATGATGAATTGAGTTTTTGAGTTCTTAATTTCAGTTCTGCAAATGGGAGTCTTTGATGCTGGGTGTTCCTCTTGGTGAAAGAACTCCAGAAAAACATAAAAGGTTAAGTATCAGTTTTTTGTCAACTCCCATTATTCCATACAATAATATGCTCTGCTTTAGCTTTCGAAAGGTGCTAGCCAGCCAATACCTTACTTTGCTTTGTATTGATGTTTTTTATTATTGGTTATTGAAATCTCACTTTTAAAGCTAAAAAAGAGGATGCTGTGGCCGTCTAAAAACACCTCCTCGGCGGGGCCAAGTTAGGTTTTAACTTGTAAAAGTAAAGCCCTGAAAGCTGAAACAGAATAAAGTACATAAAAGAAACTGTGTAAAATGTGATTCAGTACAAGCTGACTAGGCTATGGGATTAAATTGCATATTAAATACAATGAAATCTTCCCCAGATTTACTGATCAGTTTTTGAAAAAGACATCTTACACGCCACTTGGAAATGGACAAACAAACTGACTGTTCAATGAAGTTAAATAATGGAGCAAGTCTTAATCCAAATATTAACCTGACTTGTGTGAAGACAAAAGAACAGTTTCTTCCATAAATTTTAAATTGCACTACTGATGAAGTTTATCCCACTAGCAAGTTCGGTTTGAAATTCTACAATAATATATTCATGTCTAGTTGACAGCTTCACGCTGTCCATAATAGAAGCAATAGCTTTTATGATCTTTCTTGTGAATAATACAAAGATCTTCCTAATTTTCAATTGTCATGATATCCTATATTTTGTCACTTTATTTAGACATGATACTGCATCCATGTAATGTTGGTATAATTTACCCTATCCTGTTCCACTTTTGAACGAATCCCATTTCAAAAATTCTTTCATATTTTCTAATTTTTCATTTGGAGCGCCTGCGAGTGATTGAAAATGCATCCTGTTTACGATAAATATCTGAAGTACACAAGAAATGGAGAAAGGAGAATCTTTATCTCTGTTCTATTTATAGACTTAAGTAAAGTATAGAAAACTTAAGAGGGAGTTCTTAACATGACCTAAAACAGAAAATATTTAAGCATTCCTTGTATAATCATATTTACATAACATGATTCCAAAAGAAACGTACAAAAAAAATACTAAGAAACAGAAAATGCAGTTAAAGCTTGAGTGTTAAGTCAAGTTTCTGCAACTCATCTTGATTAGTCTTTAAATGAACGGTGCCTGCTAACCAATAATTACTATCAATTCCCTGGTCGGCTGGAGAAGCCATGATCTTACTCTTATCTTCTAGGTTGAACCTACCGACACCGGCACGTGACAGTGCAGGTGGTGGTGGTGATGTTATTGTTGTTGTTGTTGCATTCGCATGATGATTGTCCGTTGACAGCTTTCTTACAGCTGGTTGTTGGCCAATAGGGAGCCTAGACCACCTGCCATGTCCATAAATACTTCCAAACCCGTCGGAGGAGGATATTTGACAAGGCTTATGGATCTTAGAGTGAACTTGAATTCCAAGGGATCTGCCATATGCACCATGGAGAGGGAGAGAAGCCATGCTTGAATAATAATGGTGGTGCAGGTAAGGATTGTGGCCGAAAGCTGCTAGAGAAGCTGCTATATGTGCTCCTATCTTTTGTCCTCGTTTGGCTAGTGTTCTTTCTCTTTTATGGGCATTTTGGTGTCCTCCTAGCGCTTGTGAGCTATGGAATTTTCTCTGACAATAGTTGCATGAAAATACTCTCTGCTCAACATCGGGGTTTTCTGATGATGAATCCATATTGATGCAATCTATAAGATTGAGTTCTTGATTAAGCCCATGATTGGAATCGCTTCTAGTTAGCTTTAGATCCAATATAAATGAAGGAATAGCCTTTTCTTGACCTTGATCTTCTTGCTGTTCTTCTTCTTCTTCTAATTCTTTAACAAGTTCTTGCTCTTCCTCCTTTATTAATGCCTCTGAGAGACTTTGTTCTTTCGTTTTTGATTCCATGGGAAAGAACAACTTTTTGAGTTTCAAAAAGGAGAAAAAGAAAGGAAAGTCCTTTAATTTTTTTGGTTCGTTCTGTACAGAGAAGAAAATATACA
Source organism: Jatropha curcas (assembly GCF_041381405.1). Taxonomy (NCBI): domain Eukaryota; kingdom Viridiplantae; phylum Streptophyta; class Magnoliopsida; order Malpighiales; family Euphorbiaceae; genus Jatropha; species Jatropha curcas. The sequence continues at coordinate 767,939 of NC_143158.1, read as the reverse complement.
GATCGAGAGCTATTTAAAATTAGGGAATGTTAGGTTTAGTTATAGTGACACACATGTACACTTGCGCTCTTTCATTGGAATCCCACTACTTTGATGTTCCTACTACATGGATTTCATTTGATTATAAGAAGTCTGTGTCCCCACATACAAATCTATTGCCTGTCCATGAAAAGCAACAAAAATTAGAAAAGAAACAAACTTGGACTTGCACTATTACATATGCAAGTGCCTTGCTTCAATTATGGGGAGACAAACTGGCCTTGCTGTGTAGACCACACAACCCTCTCCTTCGTGTGTACTTTCAATTCCATCATCCATGGTGCTATCTTACTGATCGTTAGTTCAAATGTATTTTTCTCTTTACTTTTATATATTCGTGGGTCATCTCTTTTCATGGGTGTTCGCTGTATAGGTATGTGCTTTGCCTAACAGAAACATCAATTCCGACACCAGTTTGACACTGCTATTCAGTGTAATATCTTCTATGCTATAACTACTCGTTCCAATTATTTAGATGGTCATCATAACTATCCAACAGTTCTCCATTGTTCAATCAATTAAGATTATTTCGCATGAGGATAAGATTTTGCCTACACTCCCTGCATGAGACTATTCCCTACACCAAATCAATTAAGAGAGTTTTTTAAAAAATTATTATTATTTTGTCATGTTTTTCTTTTATACAGTAAAAAATGCTCTCATTTGATTTAAAAAATTATTTTTTAAATTAATTTGATGCGTAAAGTGGATTCATATACTGGGTATAGATGTCATTGCTTTGTTGGAAAAGCTATTAATATCAATATATTTATTTAAGAATGAGTTGGAATGCACATGAAAAAGTATATATCTTTATTTAAATAATGAAAAAATATTTGAGGATGTGTTGGAGTTAGATTCATCCAAGTCAAAATACATTTTGTGTTTATTTCGTATTATTATGTAAATCAGGTTGGATAAATTTGAGTTCTTGAATAAATTTATTATGAACTAATAATAAATATTAATTTATTTCTCGTAACATATTAAGAAAAGGATTTTTAATGATTTGTAAGGAAGGGATTTACGGATTGAAATTATTGAACCCTAAAAATTTAGATTCGGCTACGAATGAAAATGGCTAGCTAGTTAGTACCGTAGAGCCAACGGAATTGGAGCTTTAGTACTAAAAATTTGCCACGTAGGAAGGGCCCACTTCCACTGCTTCCTTAGAAGGGTAGTGTATCATCCTAAGGATTTTTCTGTGTAGCCTGTCCTAAATGGCCGACATAGAATAATGGTGAAGCTGAAGTGGAGCCATATAGGCAATGATAAACTTGTTTAGTGGTAATTGCAAACCTTTTGCATTGCTATTATTATTATTATTTATTCGTTACATACCAGCAAATTCCAAATTAACCCTTGAGATATGCATAATCTTGGCTTTGGCTTTCACTTTCTAAATAATAAATATAATTTAATATGTCAATATTGAAAAAAGTATTTGCCAATTTTATCCAACTTGTTTCAGCCAATCCCAAAGCCACATTGAAAAAAGAGATACTGGATGATAAAAATTTCAATCGGCTACCCGTTATTAATACCCGCGGTTGATTATCAACTCGTTTGAATCGTTATTTAATTAAAAAACACACCACCACCACATGAACTATTTACATATCTAAACCGATTTGAACCAAATCCTATTTTTTTGTGTTCACTTTATTATATGAATGTACCAATGAGAAGAAGAGTATAAGACCAACGAGTTGGATGTTGAATTAGAATACTTAATTAAGCTAAGTGGTTAGATAATTATTAGTGTTAGTAGTTTGTTGTTAAAGATTAATGCAAATATATATATATTTAATTGCTGTTGTAAAAAGAAAAAAAAAAAAATCTCTTTATGAGATCTCTTTGTCTTCTAAAACAAGTTTGTACTTGAGAACCCAAAAGAAGAAGTATCCATGAAGAAGACATCAATTAAAATAGTTGAAAGAGGACAACAGAAGATCACTATATATTATGCTTCTCAAACCGCATCACACACTTGGGTTTTTTCATTCTCCCTCTCTTTTCCATCATGTCTGAAATGACATGGCTAAGTTGGAAGCATTGAATTTTTTATCTTCTTTCCATTTCATCATTGTTCATTGGAATTACTCCTCTTTGATGTGCAATCCAATTATTATTTATTTACCCATTTTCTTATACATGTTTTATCTAATAGGAATCATTTATATTGTGTATAGGGTAAATCTTTATAGTATATAAAAGTACAGGCTTGACTCACTAAATTAATGAAAATAATCATAGTCGAGAGGATTCGAACTTGAAATCTATCACTCCTCATATAAATGAGAAAGACCAATTAGATTACCGCCTGATTGACAGTATTAATGGAATTATTAGAATTATTTACTGGACTGGGGTTAAGAAAATAAACGAATGATCTATAGAAAGGGTAAAAGCCCATGAGATCTCGTCAAATATACAAATAGACGTGGGCAAAATTTGAGAATGAAAATCCAGATAAAATTTTGATTTAATTATAGCTAAATGATGGAATTGGGCCCATACAATATGAGTCAAAAGCCCATGTCCAAGTATAAATTGGACTCATTTTTGGATCCTAGATGGGTGTGGACCTTTTGAAGCTATTTTGACTTAATTTATACATGTCTTCCTATTTGTGACTCGTCTTTATTTTGTCTATTCACAATAGACAAACAATAGCTCATTATTCCTTTGTTCTTCAAACCTTTCACAGTCAGTATGACGCCGGACGTGGTGGTTGGTTTGGTTTTATTTATGAACTTTGTTAGGTCATATCGAAACTATCAAAGCTCTTCTCTTTGTGCCCTCAATTTTGTCCCTCCCTTAGTGGCTGTATCTATTTGGTCATACTTGCTTGCTACTTATTCCCTCTAATTAAATGCTAATGACATGTTCTATGTAAATTAAATTAATTTAATCACAACCCTAATTGCAATTTATGTACCTAAGCAAAGTTTTTAACTGTATATGAAACTCTTTATTTATAAATTTGCATCCAAAATTAGTTAAACCATCCCATTAATTCCTTAACCATGGCTAGTCCTAAAATCATCATACTTTCACCTCTAATCTTTTTGTTTTTATACATTGCAATTGCCAATTCTGAGTCCATTTCTCTATCTCCTTCTCCTTCCGTGTCTTATTCACCTTCGCGTGCTACTCCTTCCTACTCTCCAAGAATTAGAATAGCCCCTGCTCCACCTACTTCTCCTACTTACCCTGGAATGCCTGCTTCTCCTACTTACCCTGCAACGCCTGCTTCTCCGGCGTATCCAATAGCTCCGCCAGCCTGGTCTCCGGCTCCGGCTCCGTCTGCTATACCTACTTCTCCTACTTACCCTGGAATGCCTGCTTCTCCTACTTACCCTGCAACGCCTGCTTCTCCGTCGGATCCAATAGCTCAGTCAGCCTGGTCTCCGGCTCCGTCTGCTACACCTACTTCTCCTACTTACCCTGGAATGCCTGCTTCTCCTACTTACCCTGCAACGCCTGCTTCTCCGGCGGATCCAATAGCTCCGCCAGCCTGGTCTCCGCCTTCGTATCCTCCTTCAGCTACTCCAACTTCTCCTTCTTACCCTGCAACCCCTACTTATCCGGCTAAGCCGCCAACCCCTAGTGCTAATACCCCGCCAGGACCAGCACAGCCGCCGTTCTCGGTGGTTTATTACGGTCAAGGAATCAAAGCAGCCTACTGGCCTTCATTCAATGGACTTGTACCATCAAATATTGACACGTCATATTTCACTCATATTTACTATGCTTTTCTTTTACTTGATTCTTCCACCTTCAAGGTTAATATTACACCTCTCGATCAACAAACTATACCTGACTTCATTAACACGCTTCGTGCTAAAAACCCTAATATCAAAACTCTGTTTTCCATTGGAGGTGCTGATGAAAACCAAACAAAATATTTTTCAATAATGTCAAGTAACAATCAAACGAGAGCAGTTTTCATCAACTCAACCATTGAAGTTGCTAGGAATTATGGATTTGACGGTCTTGATCTTGACTGGGAATCTCCTGCTAATAATCAGGAAATGGTAAATCTTGCTTTTCTACTTCAAGAATGGAGAGAGGCTATAGATTATGAAGCTAGAACTAGTGGAAAACTGCCTCTCTTGCTTTCAGCTGCAGTTTATTATGCTTCAGAATTTACTAACTATGGAGAAAATAGGTCTTACCCTGTTCAAGCTATAAATAATTTTCTTGATTGGATTAATCCTATGTGTTATGATTATCATGGATCATGGGAAAATTTCACTGGCCCAAATTCAGCTTTATATGATAATAATAGTATTCTAAGTACTAGTTACGGTATCGGTTCATGGATCGGATCCGGCGTGTTGAGGGAAAAGATTGTGATGGGAGTGCCTTTGTACGGGCGGACATGGAAGCTCAGAGATCCAAACGTTAATGGGGTTGGAGCAGTAGCTGTAGGTGTTGGACCAGGAGATGGCGTTTTAGGTTATAGTGAGATTATAGATTTTAATAATGAAAACGAGGGAGTAGTTCATTTTGATGGTGAAGCAGTGTTTTATTATTCTGTTGCTGGAGATTCTTGGATCGGGTATGATGATACTATGTCCGTGGATCGCAAGATCCGGTTTGCTCGGTCACAGGGCTTAGGCGGATATTTCTTTTGGGCTTTGGGCCAAGACAAGAACTGGACTCTTCCAAAACAAGGTAAAATTGAATTTGCTTTCTAAAGAGTTACGACTATACTTTTTCATGAGTATTTTTTCCGCAAATAGCTAACTTTTATTTTTTATTTTTTATTTTTATTTTGAAACAGCTTTAAAAGCATGGGACCATTATTCAATTTGGTGAGAATCATTTGAGACGCGAAGGATGAAACAATTTCAATTTTTTTTTTTTTTTTGATTATCAACCTGTATTATCATTATTTGTATTTATTATATAATTTATTTCTTGAATGCAAGTTTTATCTTGAAATTAATAACAGGATATAGCAATGACGAAATTGTTTTTTTATAGGAGTTAAGACAAAAATTTTGGTTAGATTTGAATAATTCTATTTTGAATAATTCTATTTTGGTTCTTGTTATTATATAACTAAATTGAATAATTCTATTTTGGTTCGATTTGCGCCACCACTACAACTTTTTGTTTTTTATTCAATGAGTAAGACCAATGTTCCAAACATTAATTAATTTAATAAAAGAGCAAATTTTAATTATTTCGAATATTCTTAAGAGTTATGAGTTTTACTTCCAACATTTTTCTTTAATGATTTTTCTTCTCTTTTTCCACGATGTAAGAAAGTAAAATAAAATTAGGGTTGTGTAGGCAATGATATTCTTTACTCGAAGGGGCACAAAATTTTAGAAATCAATACACTTGCTTCTTTTATTATTAAAAGTTGAATGAAAATAAATAAATTTTCAATTCCATCTTTTTTTTTTTTTGAAAAATGCTTACTTATTAGCTCGTCTACAGACCAAATCAATGAAAATAGAAATTTATTAAAATTATTTATACTTTTTTTTTTTCAATGTATGATCAGAAATATTTTCATTACAATAAAAATTTATATTTTCATTGATTTGGTTTATAAATGGAGTCATAGACTCAGGCAACTCAATCTCATTTTTTTACATGGGTTTTTTGTATTTGGACAAAATCGATATTTAAATAAAATTCTTTTAACACTAATAATTGCAGATTTCAAAACATTCATCTTACAGGTAAATTACAATTCATTTTTACGAATTCAACCGCGTATTCATTCCACTTTGCATTCTATATTAAGCCAGCACATGATATAAAGAAAATAAAATAATTTAAAAAAAAAAACCTTTAAGTAGGAAGAAATTAATTGTACATTTCCATTTTCAATTCACAGGAACCCCTTTGGTATATGTATATGGTTTTATACTTAGGGTTACAATATCATATACATATATGTCCCTCATGGGAGACAACATTATTAGGTCATATATATATATATATACTCAAAAACCCACAGTATCTTATGTTCGTAAGCATCCACTATATATTAATGATATACTCTCTCTCTCTCTCTCTCTCTCTCTCTCTCTCTCTATATATATATATATATATATATATATCTTACATCTTAAAAATGATGGTAAGGAAAACTCATGACTTTGAAAAAGGAAAAGGAATCTGAAGATTTGGCACCCAACATGAATCTTGAAGGTATACATATTATATATGTAGCATGCAGCAATAATATGTAGAGAGGGTTGTGTTCGTCATGCAAAACTTAATATTATTGGACAGTCAAATGTTGGTGCGTTGGATAATCATATTATAAATTTAATTATTGGGATCTTGCATGTATCCACATTTCATTGCGTGTCTACCCCATATTATGTGGCTGCCATTTGGAATCAATTCCCAACAACAATAACAATTAATGAAGCTTTTTAATTATAATAGATAATTAATTTTTCACTTGGCAATATTTATCATAGATGGTCATCAAAGATTGATTAAGATTTGTGAATATAATCCTAAGCTTAATTACATGGAACCCACATATATACTACTACTACTACTACTACTACTCTATAGTCGTCTCCACTAACATGCCACACATAAAAGTGGGCATTCAACTGCCTGCTGATTTGCTGCCTTTTCTTTCACTAATTTCTTCTATGATTTATTTCTCATTACAATTTCCCTTTCTCCCTCCCAGCAAAATGCACTTTTCAGGGTCGAATTTATGTTCGAACTCTTATGAGTATTGAGGTCGTTTATAAAATTTTTTTGGCAAATTACGGTTCCCAGATATTAAACTCGTATTTTAACCCTTACAGAAATTGAGATTTCTTACTACTCCAACTACCACGTTATTGGTCCATTATGTACTTTAACTGCAAGGTAACTTTAATTCATTCAAGCTTTTACCTTTCACTCGACTAACCTCTTTTTCTCTGCGTGTTCTTGCATGAATGGAAATATTGAAATTTCCCTTATAAAAAATAATGATCCAAAAATTAATAAATAATAATTTACATATGATTAACTATATGAACAAAATATGTTAATTAGTAAATTAAAACGTGAGTATATATATACTGAAAGTGAGTGAGAGTGTTTGGGTCGGCGGATGAATAATTTGTTCCACTTTGTAGTGTAGTTTCCATAAGTAAGAAAAAGACTTGTTATTGAACCAAATAGAAATGTGAAATGTCAAGTCTATTTCAATTGCAGAAATCACCGTCCTTATCAACTTCTCAAAGTTGCTTTCTAATCAGCAATAAAAATGCATTGGACCACTTCCCAATTTCATCCTTCCTTGTTTACAAAGCTTGCATACTACCTAGAATTTCTATTTTTGGGATAAATTATTATTTGGATATCGTTAATTTATAACAAACACCGTTTTTTTTTTTTTTAAGACCGTTGCTAAATGGCACAAATTCTGCTAGACACGATTTAAAATAAAACAAAAAGAAAAAAAAAGTATTAGTGAAAGATGTCACTATACTACCCACTAGGATGGATTAAACAGGTTGAAAGGATTAGTCGTTTTGTGTAGTGTATTTTCACTAAAGCTTGAATTGATTCAATGGGCAATAATTGCAATTTTAACCTTTGTTGTGTCATAGACATCGATGCCCACTGAATCATGTTCATGTGTGATATTATAATAATGGGTTTGTCTTTAGGGCCCTAAAATTAAAAGGGCTTTTTAGGTCTCATAAAAAGAAGAACCCTTAAAATAAAATAAAAATATAGATTTTAAAATAAATAGTTGGCCACGCTTAAGCTTGTGGTTGCCTTTTGGTTTTGCGTAAGAAATAGGGAGCGGTGACTTTAACTTAACCTGATAAAACCGAATTAAATTTTCTTTATACCATTACTAAAAGATAATAATATAAAATTGTAAAAAAAAAAAAAGATAATAAAATTTTAATTTATCAATATGAATGCTTTAAAAATACTGCATTATTAATAAAAATTGTGTTTTATTATAATTAATTAATAAAATTTTAATTATATTGATTAGTCCATTTAATATTTTTAAATAATTGAATAAAAATATGAATTTATTTATCAAAATAATTGGATTTCATTGGTAGTCTCTTTTTTTAATTAAAGAATTTCATTCGTAGTCAGTGCTAGAATTCTAAGCAATTAAGCTATATGAAAAATATAATAAGTTTTTTCTTAAAAAAAAAAAATTATAATATAAGTTTTTCAAAAAACAAAGTATATGGTAAGTTTTAAATGTAATCCTTAAATTAAGGTATTAAATTGTAATTTATGGTTAAACAAACGTTTTGGAATTATATTTAAAAAAAAAAAAAATGGAATTCCTGAAATAACGATTCAATTATTCCAACTAGATTTTCTTCGTGGATATTATGCCCAGCAATTTCAAGCTTTTACATTTTCTTATTAGGTTAATAAATAAAATTAGACGACATAATCTCCATATTATTACTAATATTATGATTATGATCCTAATTATAGCTAAAACCACATCGCGTGGGAAGTACGCGCAAGCAACCAAAATTGGTAAAAGAAATGAATTCAGTGAAGTTGTTCAGCAGAATCACCGTCCAAAGCGTAGTTTCCATATTCTTTCTTTTTTTCACAGTTAAGGCAAGAGAATGATAGTTACTGTTTTATTTTTTAAGTCCTCTTTCTCTTTCTCTTTCTCTTTCTCCGTAGTCATCTTCACCATTCACATTCCTTAATCACCTTCTCCCTTAAATTTCTCATTTTGTTAATCTCTGCTCTTATTATGATTTCTGGGTTTTGTTGAATCTAAGGTTGAAGCCTCAGTAGAACAGGAATATATCCTCTTATTATTCTCTTTCATTTTTTTTGTCAAATTTCATTCAACCCAAGAAGGAAAGAGAGAAAATGACTGTGGAGCAAGGAATTGGAGAAGCCAAAGACCAGTTTCCCATTGGCATGCGGGTTTTGGCAGTTGACGATGACCCAACTTGTCTCTTGCTGCTAGAGACTCTGCTTCGTCGATGCCAATATCACGGTTTGTTCTTTTATATGTTCGTTTTTTTTTTTTTTTTTTTTTTTTGTTCTCTGTTTCTGTTTTTTGCATTATTTAACTAAATTGTTTATGAGTTTTCGGAATTGGGTTTTCGAATTTGAAATTCAAAATTTTTTATTTTTATTCACTGACTGGATAATTCATTTTAGATGTCCATTCGGTAATTTAGTTCAATATGATCTTGTTCTTCATTTGGCAATTTGTATAAATAGTGTGTATAATATGAAATCTATACGAACTATTGGCTTAATTAGAACTCTATTTCTCTCTTGGTTTTATTCGCATTGTTTTCTTTTACAAGTGTGTTTTCTGTATTGCATTTCTATCTTTTGGGAGATGGGCCCTCAAATACGCAGCTACTTTAACAAGATTTTATTTTTCATTATTGTGATAGAGTTTGCAGTAGCGCTCCGCTTTTGGATCTTAACTGTCTCTCTCTAGCTTTCCGTGATTTCATTTCACGTGGTCTATACTTATTGAAACTGTTGGATCTACTGAGTTTATTGCACATGTACTGTTGGTTTCTTAGTTCTCTGGGGTTAGATTTTCTTTTTCTTCTTTTTTGGCCATCGTTTTTAAGTAAAGATTTTTATGTAGATGTGTTCTCTGCTTAAGTTTCCAATATCTCGTATTTATTGCGTATGATTCATTTCTGGATTTCCCCACCCTGATAATCACATATAACTCAATTGATTTTACATGATCACATTTGATTCATTGTTTCATATGGTTTAGTTGATTATGGTGATGGATTTTGCAAGTTGATTTTAGTCAATGCGGATTGTGGATTCTGCAGTTACCGTGACAAATCAAGCGGTTTCAGCATTGGAGTTGCTAAGAGCAAACAAGAACAAGTTTGACCTGGTTATCAGTGATGTCCATATGCCTGACATGGATGGTTTTAAATTGCTGGAGCTTGTGGGGCTTGAGATGGACCTACCTGTCATAAGTAAGCCAAAAACACTACACATGGTCTTTGCTTGGTTTTGTTAATCGAAGACGTGTTTCAGATTCTACATGTATTATTAAACTTTTCAGCAAAAAAATTGAAAATTTTTAACTTTGTGCATTCCTGAATTTGCAGTATTGTATATTTCTATTGTTCTCTGAATTAGTTTGTGCAGAATCATATTGTAAGTTGATACTAAAGCTGACTACTGGGGCCATGTTCTGTTCAGTTTTATAATCTGGGTAGCACAATTACTCATGCAGCATGCTTGCATTATTAGATTATAGAAACATATTTGCAGGACGCTGTGTTCAACCAAGTTTTGATTCTACTTGAAAATATTGAAATTTTTGTAGTGCTGTCGGCAAATGGTGATCCAAAACTTGTTATGAAGGGGATTAGCCATGGGGCCTGTGATTATTTGCTGAAGCCTGTTCGCATGGAGGAGTTAAAGAACATCTGGCAACATGTAATTAGGAGAAAATTTGATAACAAAGATCGGAATAACTTTGATAACCAAGACAGGACTCAGTATGGAAATGGTGAAGCCACAACAGATCAGAAGATCAATAAAAAAAGGAAGGATCAGAATGAAGATGAGGATGACGATCGTGATGAAAATGGGCATGAAAATGAGGACCCAACAACCCAAAAGAAACCACGGGTCGTTTGGTCAGTGGAGCTGCATCGCAAGTTTGTTGCAGCTGTTAATCAGCTAGGAATTGACAGTATGTCTTTAACTCTTCATCAGAAAATAAGTATTTGAGCTATTGGATATCCTATTATGCATTTGATACTCAACTGCTTTGGGCATGTTCATGCTTGCACGTGTGGACTTGCAAGCATGTGCACACATGCTTTATTTTTCTTCTTCTTTTTTGTGCAACTCCAATGAATATTGAGGTTTTAAAACCACATTGGTGTAATATTTGGTCTAGGACATTACTCAACTATTTGAATTATTTGCATATTTTTTTGATATTCACCAATCAATTAAACCAAGCAATCTTACCAATTAATGGTTAATTCTTAGATCGTTTATTTGTCGTGGTAAATCTATGAATGGGTGAAGCCTTTCATTTTGGTATCGTTGTTGTAGTTGTATATTTCAGTTTTTCTTGGTGTCGATGCAGAAGCTGTGCCTAAAAAGATTCTTGATTTGATGAATGTTGAGAAGCTTACTAGAGAAAATGTTGCAAGCCATCTCCAGGTAAATGCTTATCTCTCCTGCCTCATTTCATGATAAAGTAGCATATTGATTCATATAGTTAATCAAATTATTTCGTGGTTGCAGAAATATAGGCTATACCTAAAAAGGATCAGCACTGTGGCAAATCAGCAAGCTAATATGGTGGCAGCTTTAGGCAGTACAGATGCTTCCTATTTGCAAATTGGTTCTGCGAATGGACTTGGATTCCACAATTTGGCTGGAACTGGGCAATTTCATAATGCAACTTTCAGATCTCTCCCACCAAGCGGGATGCTTGGTAGGTTGAATTCTTCTGCTGCTCTTGGTATGCGTGGTCTTCCTTCTCCTGGAGTGATTCAATTAGGTCATTTGCAAACAACAGGCCACCTGAATAATAGTCAGGGTCACTTCCAGCCAATTGGACATGCTGGAAATGATGGGACTGTGCTTCAAGGGATGCCAATGGCATTAGAACTTGATCAAATACAAGCTAACAAGGGCGTTGCCTATATCAGAGAACTTCCTACTGATATTAATAATACAGGTGCTTTCTCTGTTTCCAATGGCTTCCCAGATACAAAAACAATGGCTGGCAGTTCAAACAATCCTTTCCTTGGTGTCTCAAACAAACCCCTAATGTTAGAAGGCAATGCTCAAGGGGCTCAAGATGTCCAAAAGTTTGTAAAACAAACTTCTCTTTCTGTGACCTCCTTAGATTCAGGAATTTCTACTCATTTTCCGGATAATCGTACTTGTAATGACAGCTGGTCAAATGCTGTTCAGTCAACTGGGGTTCAATCAAATTCTTTTTCCTTAAATGACTGCTTTAAACAATCTACTTTGCACCCTAACAACATCAGAGATAGAATGTCAACAACGGCTTTGCAAAGTGCGAACAATCCTGATGTCTCATCCATTTCTACACTGCCAATTGACTTGCACGACTCTAAGTTGGATTTACAGTGCCAAGTAACTTCAATTAGAAATAATTCTGGACAAATAATTAATAATGCCCCACAAGGGTGGGATGATCAGAGGCAAGATGCCACTTTTCAGACCAATGCTGTATGTAGTTCAGTAAACTCAGGAGTTCCTATTCCTGGTGTTGCAATTCCAATGGGCCAGAATTTTGACCCAAATAATGCAATTTTCCACAGAACCACAAGCTTCAATTCAGAAAGGCAATCAAATTTTATTGATTCGTCTTTGATGAAGCATAATGAGGTTGAAAATTTGGCTATGGAGACGCTAATTAGATCAAATGAAGGGTATGGGGTAGGCCAACAGAAGCCACAAGGCAGTTATGTTTCTAATAATTTTGGCTCTTTGGAAGATTTGGCGAGTGTAATGGTGAAACAGGTAAGTTATTCATATCCATGTGCAACTATGAATTTCTTTTGGGACTTTTTGTTCTCTGTTGTATCTTGGCTGTAAATGATATTTGCATGATATTTCTTAGCTTAACTGCTCAATGAAAGAATCTGCTATATGCCTATGCTCAAGGAACAAGGTCAAAATAAATATTTTCTAGGTGCATTAGTAAGTGGTACCAATTTTCAATTGATTTAAAAAATAACAAGGAAATTCATGATATGTTTGTGATGGTTTATTACATTAAAAGCCCACATGGTAACTTTTCAGCTGTAAGCTGCATAATTTTTTTTGATTGTCTTGCTTTCTTTTGAACATGTAACTTTAATATTTTAATGTTTTGTAATTTCCAAATGGTACCTCATTAGAACCTGCTTTTGCAGGTTGTTGAGAGTTTAGCTATTGAATTGTGTATTGAATTGTGTTGCTTGTCATATTCTAAAAATATAGTGTAGCTATTGACGAATGCGCCAACTTCATATGTTAAACTTACATAAGACTCGTCCTCTATGGTTTACACTTATTTCTTGCTTTCTCAATGAAGTTTCTTTTCCTGTATCCATAAAAAAAAAATGCCAAGCACTACGCTTTCTTTTTTCCTTGGCCATGTAGCTCTTGTTACGAATTAAAATTGCTGCAAATATATCTTGTTGAGTGTTATAGAGGGAGGGTCCATATTCTATAAACATCATTTTGTTTCATGTTTAGGGACTTGATACTATTCTTTAATGAACAAACTGTCTGCTTGGCTCTTTTTGACTTCTCTGGAGTCAAAAATAGAGCTACCACAGTATCATTTTTACTGTGAGTCTACATGGAGTAGTATTTGGTAGACAAGTGCACTTACAGTTGTTGAAGGTGTGCCAAAAATTCTTAACAATGGCCTACTTAGGTATATCAGATACCTCCTATAATGTCTAGGAAGCTTGCCAGATGTACAGCCGTTGCAACTACAGCACACTCGGGATTAAAAACTAAGACATCTATAGTATCATCACCTCCTGGCAATCAATTTAGAGAGAGAGAGAGAGAGAGAGAGAGAGAGAGAGGGAGAGATGGAGAATTGAATTGCCTTTGTAGGCTTTTTATAGTGAAATTATTGATATGTGCTTCAGATGATTCTTAATTTTTGTCAAATGATTACGTAACAATGAAGTTTTTTGAAAATGTAACCACAGAACAAACTTAATGGAGCAGCAGGATTCATGTGAATATGTGTATTCTGTCTGCTGCTAGGATAGTGTTAGTTTTCTAAGTAACCCCCTGTGAGTTTCAAAGCAATCACTAGGTTTTCTTTCCAGTTTTGCTATATGATTGTCTTAAATTGTTGATAGAGCTAAACACCTGTTTATGTTATATTTATTTTATCAAAGAAGCATACTCAGTTTACCTTATTTTGAACATTCCTTATGTGGCTTTGATTTCCTAATCAGCTCTTGTTTTAGGCATCTGTTAACATTAATTTCGGTGGTGCAGGAACAAGATAAGGTGACATTTGCAGAAGGAGAATTTGGCTTTGGTGCATATTCTCTTAGGACGTGCATCTAAAGCAGATATCAGCTGCCGAAATCCCCAATGAGAATGATCTGCCTTGGAAGCAAGCACATGCCTTTTTTTTTTTTTTTTTGCCCCCCTTCGTATGTAATTTATACATCATTTATCTATGGATTCCACTCCCTACATTTTCTATAGACAGTTGTATGTTACTAATAGTGGTCCTATTTTTAGCAGAGCAAATTTTTCCAGTTAGCCATACAATAATCTATGAAAATTTCTAGGAGCATCTTTGCTTTTGAACTATAGAAAATGCATATTTTTTATAATGGGGCCAGAAGTACATTATTTGAGGATTTTGCTTCTTGTTTTTACATGTTGACTCGCCTTTTACTATTTAGCTCTTCTGCAAAATAATTTATTCTTATCTTGAGATTACAACAGGACCCACATTAAAGAAAGTGCTTCCCACTATTATTATTACAACAAGAAAATGGGTTCAAGACTCTTGCCTTTTAAACAAAAGACAGTTCCTTATGAGTTATCTAAAAACTAACTCTTGATTAACAACTGTGTTAATATGTAATCATTTCAGGCAAAAAGAGAGAAGTTGATTTCTAGTCAAGTACTCATATATAATATTAATATGAAGGTGGATGCTTGAAATTTATATAGCAGATTTATGAGAGGAAATAATGGGTGAAAGCATCTAGAGCTTGGGGAGGCAAACCAATCCTGACATCAATGCCCCTCATGTCAATTGGATTCTGCATAAAATATGCAACCTGAGGAATTGGAGAGACAAGAGGGGAAGCATAAGATGCATCTCCATTTAGAAAGTCAACCTTGTGAAATGGCATTCTTGTCCAATCAGAAACCATTGTCAATTCCTTCAGAGGTGGGAGATTGCCTTGAGGTCCTTCAAGAGCCTCCATATATGCAATCACATACTCTGCATTAACAGACATCTTTGCTTCTTTTATCTTCCCGATTATCATTTCATGGCTTCCTTCTTCTAATTCCCCGGCTCTTAGTGCAATTGATGCCAGAACATAAGCATTGCCGCTAAAACCCTTCGGCAGTGACGGGACCACCTTGTTCCTTGTATCCACAGCAAATTGCAGGCACACCATTTTCTCCTTTCTTACTCCTAAAGCCTTCGTCCTGGCCTGAGTTTGAACATTTCAATGGATATGACTTTTATAGGCATAACTTCTATTTGGAGATGCTTAATTAATCATATATGAAATTTCATGTGTATATATTAGGTGTGTATAATTTTATTCAAGGAAGAATTAAAAAATCAATTACCTAGGTTTATAATGTATTTCAAAATATCATATTACTAAAAAATAATAGTGCGGCTAATATCGAGAAAAATAAGCTCAACTCATTACAAATTCAATTATCAAATGAATATAAATATGAATATTATTTTTTTGTTTTTGGTACTACTAATCCCTAATTGATGTTTGGCTCTACCACTCGATCCTCCGATCACCAATCATGGGTTATATTGTGTGCTCAACTACTAGACTAAGCTAATATAATTATTAATTGTTAATGAATTTGTTAATTACTCCTCGGAGCAAGATTTAACCTAGCCGGCATTTTACTATTTTAGTTTTCCAAATTCTAATCATAATTCCAATCCTATTACATATCATGCATGTCCGTATGAATTTAATTATATTTGGTACAATCTCGTTTTTTTTTTTTTTTAAATGATATTTATTTAGTACTCGTTTCTTGTCTTGCCCAGCTCACATGAACAGTTATTTGTGTTTATGGTGTAAAGTTTCTATAGACAATAACTCTGCATAGTCAATTTCAGCTTATAAATTTGTCTCCCATATGATTGAATATCTGTGTAGAGTCAGCTTCATGAAGCAAATATTTGTCTCCTTATCAGGTTAAAAATCTCCCTTTATCTTCATTATTCTCTCTGTGTGTGCATATATATTCCATTTTTCAGAATGATTAATATATGTGATTTATACAAGAGATTAAAAAAATTAATTAATTACCTTCCATAGATGAGCTGTGACTGCTTCAAAGGATGAACATGAGAAGCTGCCTAACAGTTTCCTCTTGAGATTCTCTATCATTGCAGCAGTGAGATGAAAAGTCTTCAGAACGTAATTAGGGTTTGGACTATTAATCTGAGGATGATCGGCAACGGCTTGTTGTATCAACTGATAAAGATGATCAATAGCTGCAGCTCTCATTATTCTGTTGGGTTTTGGGGCATGATAATTGCCCACTTGGAGAAGTGGCCCTCTGTCATGGACTGGTTTCTGTAACTGATAGTGTCTAGCTTTCTCTTTCATTATTGCAGAATTCGAAGCCCATGCACACAGAAAATCAAAGGTGGCTGGTCCGTCAAATAAGGAATGGCTCGTGCCTATGCCCACCGAATACCCTCCACACTTAAATTTTGTCACCTGCAGTTATAACATATACATATATCCTCAGTTAATCAAACAAATTAAGGTTAAATTATCAAAATATTAATCAGTTTCTTGATAATTGACATGGTGATGGATCTATTTTCTTTGTGTATGGATACTGGAGGTGTTTCCAGGTAAATGAAATTTGAGACAGTTTAAGAAAGAAAAGTAAACAATTATATGAAGCCCTAGTTAAAAAAAAAAGATATATATGAAACCCTAAGGAAAACCCATGTCAAAAACATGGAAATATCACATAAGAAGAGCACCTGCGCAACCACTAAAGGCATATCAGAGAAGTTTCCATCAAAAACAGGCTTAAAAACCAAATTTTCAAGGAAATCATTGTACTGAGAGAGGTCTCCAAGGTCTGAGATCTTGACTTGAGTGAGTGCTTCAATTAGAAGTGCACCTTGGTTGTTGCACCAGAGATTGAGCTTCCCATCATTTGGATTCAGGTTTAACCTACCTGCTGCCGGGTACCAGATTGACAAGGTCACTTCCAAGCCAGATTTCAAGCTACTAAAAACTGAGTTTAAAGACAAGTTGTTGTAAGCATGAGAAGGCTTGTAAAAGAAAACCAAGTACATGAGCATAGGACACTGCCTGTCTAAGTTGGATAGATTGAGAATTTTTGGAGGGTGCAAAGTTTTTGGATATACAGGTACCCTCTTTGTAATAGTAACTGTTGGCTTATAACTTTCATGTTGAGCAGCCATCAAAAATTTGTAGACCAATTAAGGATTGTGCTTAGCCTTAGCTGCTTGCTGTTACAAACACAGTGTATGAATGAAAGACAAATTTAAGAGAGAAGAGAAGGGCTTGAAGATATAGAGAGGAGAATAGTATTGAGAGCTAGCTATCAGCTGATCCCTAGAGATCGCTAGGAGCCAAGCTATAAGAAATGATTTGTGAAAATTTTCCAAATTTTTTATTTGTGCTAAGGGCATTTTGAAGTTAATTTCTTTTTTTCTTTTTTGAATGAACTATATAGTTTAATATAAATTGCATTTCTAGGTCAGTCCGAGCGTGAGGAGACTACAGTGATCTAAAGGTTAAATCTTAGTTAATTAAAATGGCTTTGCATGGTACTGTTTAATTTGTATATGTAAAAAGAAATTGGGAGGTTAGGGTTAAGCAGAGCAGAGAGGAGAGGAGTGTATAATCTTATCTGGCTCGCACTGAACTGGAGTGACAAAGACCCACTACCTGTCTCTACACAGTATAATATACTCGAATATTATAAGATTAAGCAATATTACAACTATGTAAAATGGTGACCTACATGTCTGTGCTTATGGGGCCTTGAAGAACATGTAATCTGCAAGTCCAGGGTTTCCGGTCAGCCATTCATATTTTTGTCCTCAATTATGTGACGTTGATTTTTCGACTTCATTTTTGTACAAAGCTTGGCTACCTATATTTATATTTTTTATAATACAAATTTAGTTTCTATGACAAATAGATTTCGCATGCAATGATTGGTTATTAGCTAGTTTATCACTAAAGTTTGAGATTTGGTCTCTTTATTTCTTGTATAATAATTGTGGTGTTTAGATCATAATAAGGGAAAATTGAATAAATCTTTTTTTTTTCTACATAGAAAAATATTGATATTTATGCGCATTACATGTTAAAAGAATTTTATTTATTACATGTTAATTTTTTTTTTTTTTAATAATTTATACATCAACCTGAATAAACTAAATTTCAAATTATATTTTTTTATTATAAATAAATAATCAGAATAAACTCAATCTCGATATATTTTTTTTATTTTTATACAGTTCGTGCAGATCTTGGCTTGATCCAAAGCGGACAATTCCTCTGGTGAGTATGAGAAACTTCTCAAGAAGTCACCCATCCTAGGATTTCCGTTAAGCGAGCACGCTTAACCCTGGAATTCTTCCAACTCTCCAGCCATTCCACCAAAAGGCGCATCTAATGATTAGTTTCCCTCTTTTCAATATATGATTCGATTCATTCCTCTGTCTCGCATTCCACTACCCTAGCTAGCCTGTCATCCTAGAAGCTAGTCAGGAGTTTCGCTCTATCCTCCCTCTTAGGATTGTTTTACCGAGTCGGGATGTCACGTTAATACTGATGAAAATAATCTTTAAAGAATGTCAAGGCATAGCATAATAATAAATACATCCACGATTTGATAATTGATATAAGTTGGAATTGTTCTTTTGTTGTCAACTTCAAACTCCTACTAGTAATTATTAATGAGGTCTAAATAAGAGCAACAGCATTGCCTTATTAAATAATATTATCTTCATTATTTTTCACATTTTCGCAATTTCCATTCAATTCTTTTTCTCTCTTTAATTCTCTCACATAAATTGAATTTAACTGCCTTTTCAAAATCTCCCAGCAAAATTAATTCTAGGGGCTTGAAAAAGCAAAAAAAAAAGAAAAGAAACAGAAAAGAAATAGTATCCATATGTTGGAAGAAGCCCGTCAGGATATTAGTTCTTTACTTATTATTCATGACATTTGTGAATTTTTCTATATTTTGGTATATTTTTCCCCCTTATATCCGGGGAAAAAAGACAAGAAAAGGAAAAGAACCATTAATGCTTCAAAAATCTGATAGTATAAGATTAGTGTAAAGAAAAAAGTAGAGTAGATTGGAGAAAGAAATAAAGGAGTCGGAAAGAAAACAGGTTGGCATGTCTCAACTCAAGACTCAGGAGTAAGGAAGGAAGTTGGTGCGAGCGAGTAGCCAAAGCATGCGTGCATTTGAAGCTCAGACTTTGTCTTTTATTGCCTCTACTTTCCCAGCATTTCCCCTTATTTCCAGCTCTCTCTTTCTTCTTTTTCTCTCTTTCTCGTCCACCCTTTTTGCCCATCATTTTTTAGCTTACTTAATTAGCCTGCTTCTCTCTATATCCATACCTACTGTTAGTCATTATCACAAGGAATATAATGTATTCCTTTTTAAAAAAAGAAAAAAAAAAAAGTGTGAGCACCTTAACTTTCATGCTTTTTAAAAAAAAAAAATAATAATAATTTGATGGGTATTTCTTTGTAGTGATGTATATGGACACTTCTACCGTAATCTAAATGTGTTTTCTTCCTGTATTTAATTTGCCTCTTTAGATATCCAAACGCATTGTTAATTCTAAGATTGTCAGTTGTGCATTTATTTATTATATATAATGCTTTTAATTACTAATCTTACCGTTGAAGATATACTTGATTTGATATATCATGCTATGACTATACTTGAGGTACTTGTTTTGGCATCCTATTCCAGAACTATATATTATATTATCTTCTGAGGTGGGTTAATTTT
Source organism: Jatropha curcas (assembly GCF_041381405.1). Taxonomy (NCBI): domain Eukaryota; kingdom Viridiplantae; phylum Streptophyta; class Magnoliopsida; order Malpighiales; family Euphorbiaceae; genus Jatropha; species Jatropha curcas. Next base: position 748,136 of record NC_143158.1, on the reverse strand, counting down.
CAATCTACGTTTCTGTTCCCATATGCTAGTCTCATTTATTAGCCAAAAAATGGACAAGCAAAGGCCAGAGGGTCCACAAGTAGGCTTTCGGTTGCTAAGGTAGATAACAACTAATAGATTTTGAAAATGGATTCAAGTTTGGATGGTCCTTGGCTTATTCTTTTCCCATCTCTACCAAAGGGATGAAAAGAAACTCAACTGAACCCTAAAGATGCCGTTGCATTTTTAGCTTTTTACTAAAGTACGACAGTTTCAAAAAAAAAAAAAAAACGAGGCTGCGTTCACAAGGTATATGATTATCGGCTTACCAAACGTAAACACAATGCCTAGAGACTCGACTTCTAACGTAGCTGGGTGAAATTCTCATCCAAAAACAAAAATACATTGCTGGGTCAAAGATCATATGAGGAATTTTATGATAAACCTACCATCAGTCCTTGCCTTGTGCATCATAAGATACGGTACAAACCCTAAAGATAGCTTTACCAGAAATACCCGTCACACAGCATGAAATTTCATACCCTGCAAATTCTGAAAAAGCAAACAATAGATTCTCATGCAGTTTGCAAAGGAAGACAAATTTGCAAATATGGAAATTGATATAAGTCCTTTTTTTGCTAAACCCTTTAAAAATGTCACAGAAAAGGAATCATAAAACATATAATGAGATTGTTATCTTGCATGTATCAATCATCTAAAACAATGACCCCTGAGTTCGATTTATCTGCTACCTCATTTTCATCCTTATTTCCAATTGGTATGGCTTCAGTTTTGGTGTCAGTATCAATATCCGTTTCTCCCAACTCTGGTGAACCGACAGCATCATTTTTAACATCTTCCATATCAACGTCAGCATTGCGCATTCCTGTAGATTCCGTTGGAGACAGGGATGCATCTGCAGAAGCTGGAATATCAGATGGAGATTTCTTCTGCTCTTTAATCAGCTCCTGGTCTATCAACACGCTGCCTTCTTTTTCCAATTTCGACTCTGTCATTACATCTGTCATCTCAGTATCGTCCAAATCAGAGGGCTTGTCATTATTCTGCTCAACGGAAGGTGAACGTGATTCTGGTAGTAGATTGTCCTGTGGTGTTTGATTTGAATCCAGTACATGCTCTTCAGAAGCAGGCGCCTTCTGTTGCTCAGCAGACATAATTTGATTTATCTCCTGACAAATGGTCTCCAAAGGAAGAAGGTCCTGCCTCAACTTGAGACTCGCTGGTTCATTGGTTAGGGATGTCTGAATTAATTCATTGACATTTTGCTCCAACACATTGCACATCTGACAAGAAATTACAAACGTAGCATTAAATGCTTACATTCTGATATGGCTTTCTCCTTTCCCTGTCATCTTCAATTATTTTATTTTATTTCATTGTCCCATCCCAAAGCCATTCCTTATATATAATGAACCCGTACGTATGAACAATATTTTTACCTTGTTATAAAGCTTTGGCAATTCCAATCTATCTGGATTATTATCACAAGCAGCCACTGAAATTTCTTCTGATGCTGCACAGAGAGAATACTAGAAATCAACTAAATTTCTCTTGACCAAGGGACATGACTGAAGTCACCAAAAAACAGGCATTTATAGAACATCTCTACCCAGGTAAAGATAAACAGGCATTTATAGAACATCTCTACCCAGGTAAAGATAGATTGACCTAATCACCAGTATTGATGAACTTACTAATTGGTTCAATTTGAGGCAACTGATCAATCAATTGTGCATTGATCTCTACAGAAGTTAAACCCGAGCCATCAGCAGCTTTTATGTCAATTTCAGGCTCTTCATTTGTAATCTCATTTGCGTTCGAGTCATCCTGACATCATACGCAAAGGAGAAAAGGAACTATGTCAGTACATAGTAAACATGTCATCTAATAATATCTAATCAAAATTTAATATTACACACATATTATATAATGGAAAATACAAAGTACTTGAAAAGGATAGCTACTCACCGCAAAGTATTCTTTCTGGTACTCCGCATTTAGCCCTTTCTCCAAAAGAAGCACTCTCTTCTTAATGAATTCAACCTGCCGTCTCTGCATATCTCTAAAATGATATAATATAGAAGAATCTTGATATAACTGTTGTTGGTTAGGAACATCATTAGTCCCCTGTGCAACATCAGCGGCTAAAACATTGCCCCCACCATTTCCTTGCACCTGCGTGCTAGGAGCTTCTGTGGTAACTGTGTTGACACCATTTTGGGCTTGAGAACCAGCTTGTCCTGGGACAGGTAGATTTATAAAAGGAAGATTCAACTCTTGGCAAATGAGCTCCTGAATCCTCAAGTCTTTGTCATCAACAATAGCTTGCCATCTTCCATATCCATGCCTTGAGTTTGAAATAATAATATTAAGAAAACTAAAGTAATATAGAATATATCAATTAAGAAAACCAAAAATATGCATTTCGGGTTAAACAATCGACACAAGACACGCAGCAGATGCACTTCCATTCATACACACAAAAGAAAGGCCAAACTAGATCCAGCGTAAGACCTCTGTTCTTTTACCAATCAATAAGTTCCTGCAAAACCTATATATCCTACTTTCATGCATGGAAAGCACTCCAATTACTGTACCAATTCATTGTCAACAACAAGTTTATAATCTGCAAAATCTCATTTCAATCAACAGAAATATTATGAAACTTCAATTCGTACACTTGAAACACCACCCGAATCAGCTTGACCTTTTGTGATACTGATGATGTCTCAAGTTTTTCCTCTCTACCAAGTTCCAACTCTTGGACTTATATCCTTTATGTGATTTACCCAAGTCTGCTACAGGGTGCAATTGGTCAGCCAAGCGAAAAACCAAAAACCAAAGTACCTTTTTAAACTGAACAGGAACCAACTGAACCGGTCGGTTCGGTTCAGTTCTGGACAAAGTTAACTTATTTTCTATAACTAAAGCAAAAACCGAAACCAAAGTTATCTTACATCATAAGCCAAATTTGAACCGATTAACTGAAAAACCTAACTAGATTGGTTCAGTTTATCGGTTCCATAAGTAATAGCCACCAAACCAACTCAAAGGCCATGTTATAAAGGCATCGTTAAACACACAAAAATAAATAATAAGAACAAGAATTAAGTACACAGCATAAAGAACCAAGGGAAACATACTTCAATACCGCACGAAGTAACAGCAAATCGTGTTCTTCTTTCCAAAATTTTCCACTCTTCAGTCCCGGATACCGCAATACGATGTCATCTGTGAAAAGGGAAGTGCCTGGCTTCTCTGATGCAAACTTTACCTATCATTCCAAAGACATCACAAACATACTTGATGATAAAAACCCAAGTATCTATTAAATGCAAAATAGATCTTACTTGAATGATATTACAGAATTCTATGTGCATTAGGATCATCTTCCATTTTAAGTCATTTATTTAACGAAATTAGAGTTAGCTTGTATTACTATCATTTTTTAATTAACTAATTAAAATATAGTAGGGAGGGCATCACGACCATTGACCTTAGCACATGCATAAGAACATCCCGGCATCACATGTCAAATAAGATTGATAAGAAAGAATTATAACATGGAGGAATCATCCCTAACTTGTCCTTGACACGGTTGTTCATCAAAAATTAGCATGCTCTAAACATCAAATGCTCATTTAAGGGTTTTAGAAAGAATAAGAAAAGTGGAGTAAATAGACAGGGGGGAAGGAAGAAAGCATTCTCCTCTTTAGGTCAGATTAGAAGGTAAAGCGAGAATTGATTCTCTCCCCTCATTTGGTTTGAAAGATAGGGCATGGAAATGCAGATAAACTTGTTTTTAAGGTCAGACAATAAATAAATGAAGACAACTACAAAATTTCAGGTAAATAAAGCAACAAATATCATAAACCAACCCCTCTCAAACTTCCAGATAAGAAGATAAATATTTTTAACAGGTTAGAGGCAATCCTCTAATCCCCTCCTCTTCTAAATAACAACACCACATCCCAAACAGTGGCCAAGATACTATTCCTTCCCTCAAACAGACCAATAATTATGCAGACAGGACTAGGTCACCCGACAATACATCAGGAAAATGGAAAAAAAAAAAAAAAAAAAAAAACTCTTAAGAGCATTCCATTTGAATGCTCACCTTATCCCTGATCAGAAGCAGGACAGCAATCCTAACAAGCACATCTTGTATTCTGAGCCCTTCTTTAGGAACACCATCTACAACCAAATATAAAGTTGGTAACAACATACTGGCAGTACATCAAATAAAGGAACAACTCTCTCCCAGCATAAGAAAAAAAAAAAAAATTATAACTGTAATGTGAGGATCAATCACCTGCAAAATTTGGTGAGTCAGTAATGTCTTCGACTATGTGAGACAAGAAAAGAACCCCATAACTGAATTCAAGGAGGAAAGGATGCCAAAGATCAGTGGATCAAGTAGATACAGGATGCAGCATGAAAACAAACAGTAAACTAATTAATACAATATTAACTTTGCAAAAAGAATCACACTGATAGACTGATGAATGGTAACGACAATGCTTTTCAATGAATGAGAAGACTAGAGGTGCAATGTCAAAAACTATGCTTCAATATGTTCCTAATAAAAACAATAGCAATTACATGACCCCAGCAAAAATGAGAATAAAATGAAATCATCAATGGAAGACTTTTTATTAAAAAAAAAAAAAAGGAAATGCCCAGATTGTTTTAATTCAAAGAAGGAATATCTATGAACCATTCATTGCATATCTAGTAATACCATAACGGAAGGAAAACACAACATAAAACTAGAAGTTCATTTCATCCAGTTTCAATACAGTCTAGCAAAAGTGCTCTTCACTGTGCATGAATAAGAACTTGCGTTTTAGTTTATGCTATTATTGTCATCACTTGGGCCGATTCAGAGGATGCAGAAATTGAGGCTAACACTTGAATAGATTCTTATTGTAGAGATAGATGCAGAATGTGGAAAGTTATTCCATTTGCTATGTACAGGCTTAAGATAAGATTTTGCATACTCCACAGCCTTTTCACTTATCTTACAATGTTAGGTCTATTGCGGTCATTTAGCTTTTGTAAATTTAACCAACAGTCTTTTCCCTTTCTTTGTTTATTTCACTTCAGGGTAAGGTTCTCAAATTTTTTATTCTTAGAGTGATGTATGGTTGGGAAAAAAACATGTGAAATGGCCATAATCTATAACACAGATTCAGCAAAAAAAAAAAAAAAAGGTAATGTACAATACTCTCTTATTTCTTCATATGTCTTCTGTTTCATGCGGGGTGCAAACTCCTTCCAGTCATATTCCCCTACCCCAAACCTGCAACACATTCTTGCATAAGAACTCTAGAACAGATGTAGGAAAAATAATAACTCCAAACACTATGCACACAAGACCTACAAATTTCAGCAAAACAGTTACAGATTCTGTAAAAACCAATAAAAAAAAAAATAGACCAAAAGTTGATGCATCGGAAAATACATGTAGACATACTGACAGAGGCACAAATGTAATACCGTAGGACCAGAAACATAAATGATCTAACCTCATCAAAATTTGTACAAATGCAGCCCTCTGATTTTGATTGAATCCCAATACCCTGAATGCTCTTCCCTCACCTTCCATCAAAGGAATTGGTTCCATATTATCCACTGCAAAATGTTGTTTCAGAAATCAGCACCATGATCACACTCTTGCTACTAAAACACTACAAGAATATATAACAGTGAAAAGGTACCACGAGATCTCCTTCTGTATGGCTTTCTCCCAGGCTGAGTTCCGGAAGAAGCTGTTTCACTATCAGTCAACTCAGCTTCATAGTTGTCATCCTCGCCTTCAGAGCTTACATCTTCCAAACCAGCAAGATCATCTTCCTCAACCGACACCATCTGAACGAATTGCAAGTGCACTGGTTAATCCCATTCTAACATCCAATAATTTCAATTTAATGTGATGTGGAAGCCCATGAGCTAAACATTTTAAACCTAGAATAACAAAAATTATAAATGGAAAGCATAAAGCACAACGAGGATGAATAACATTGAATAGCCTAACATCTCTACAACACTCATCTCCTAAAAAACACACGCAGCAAAAGAAAAGTATTATTTCCTCTCCCATCCCATGTAATTAAAATCCTAGATAATAATATAAAATATGACAACTGTGCATTACTATAAAATTACATAATATAAAATATGACAACTGTGCATTACTATAAAATATGACAATGTATCCAAAATGGGACCTGTTTACGGCTTCTTTTCCCCTTGCCCAATGCATTAAACTCCTCAACCTTATGCACTTCATAACTATCTTTTAACAACTCTTCCCAGTAATTTGTTCTATCAGAATTATTCATTGCGGCTTTTGCTTCCGCTGCCGCTTTTTGAGCTTCTGCCTCTGCTGCAGCCTCTGCTTCGTCAATGTACTCAAAATTTGCAACCTAAGATACATATTACATTTTTTCTCTGAGAAACTGAAATCAAGTTCTAACAATAAATACGAATAAAATGATTAATAGAAAATAAATACAAATAAAATGATAAAAACAAGTACTTTCTACAACAAAAAAATTTTTATTGCCGCTCAATATTCAAGGAAAATTTTTTATTGCCTCCTGATGGAAATAATAACTTCTCACCACAAAGTCAATCATTCTATTCACTTACTCCAACTTCAGTTATCACCCACTAGCACTAGATCCTTTAACTTGGCATCAAAACCACATATACAACCAATTTGACAATCGATTTAGAATCTAATGCCAATTTCAGCCCTTCAGCAAGTAATCAAAAGGACCAAAAGCTTACTTCATCCCAGTAGAGCCCTGTATCTAATTTCCAACAGATACATAAAAAGGGAAGAAATTTTGGGAAATAAACATGAAACTTCACAAGACTAAACCCATTAAAGAAATTCATTAAATCAAGAATTTTCCATGTGGCTCAGACTTTATTCTGATGAGACAATTAATGTTCAATATTATTGTGCTTAAATTATTTCTCTTGATTCGTCACGTGATGCAGATAGCAGATAGTTGCAAGTGCACTAAAAACTGAATGGAGTCAAAAGTATGAGAATAACCAGTATGACGACTAATTAGAACTTCAAGAAAAAAAAGAGAAAATTTCAGAGCGAGAGAGAATGCTTACTAATGGTTAATTCGTGATTTCTTTCGCAGAGAAAGAGAAAGCAATTGGTCATAAATTTATATGAAAGTTAAGATTGAAGTCTTAATGGCTAAGATTTCATTATCATTTCAATTTGGCAAGTGTTTATTCAGCAAGATAGTTGTTAAATGTCAGGTCTACGCTGGATGATTAATGGACAACGAAAAATAAGTTGTAAATAACGGAATCACAAATAATATACTATATTTCATATCCCAATGTTTGACTAAGTCTTAGTTGCCATAGACGGTCATTTTGCGCAAAAAGGTTTCTTTCTTCCCTTTTTTGCTGGGGCAAAAGCACAAAAATAAAAATGCAATCCCTGCTTCAGATACACCAGGCAATGAATCCAACTAATCCCCAGAAGTAGCCACTATAGGTGCTGTATTGGACTTTTACACCGAATAAAAAACAGAAGAGTTGTTGAAGGCATTAGAAAACATAAGATAAATATGCTTATGTGACAATAAGTCTACTGATCTAGCTCAAAATTGAACAAATAGAGAATAGGCCTTAAACTCATAGGCAGCTAATGATACTTATAACATTGTAAAAGAAGAGAACACTGACCAACGGTTATAATTGGAATATAGATAAATAAACCTAGGTAAATGGGATGCCAAAGACAAAAACATAAACCAAATAACAGCTACAATAAAAGAATGCAACACAACCACGCCAAGAATTCAAAATCATGTGGGAAACCCATAAGGATACGAATGGCAACTTTAATTACTCGAAGACGAAGAAAGAAACCAACATAGCAAATTCTAAAAATAATGCTATAAAATGTTGCAAAACAACCATGCAAGGGTAAAACAATTGTGGCTGAACAACTTGCAAGAATAAATGAAAAACTGAAAGAACACAAACCATTAAAAGAAAAGACATGAAAAACCAAGGAACAATAAAATATTTAGGAAGATGCATGTAATAAGATGGAGAAACAGAATTTATCATACCCAAACACAACTGTTCCTAAGATATGTCTTCATATTTGGGACTTCTACAGAGACCTATAATAGGGATTGTGGAGGATAGTCCAATCTCTTAAGCTTCAGAATATGACAGCTAAAATCAATGAAAAAACAAAGGTGGAGATTTCCAATCATGCAGAATTGGACAAAAGATGTGAATCTGCAACCATGTAGAACTCTTCTGAATGGATGCTAAGGCCAATCCACATATGAGGAAAGGCAAACCCCATAGGCAACCACAACATTTTTCTTCTGATGATGTTACCAATGAATATCATACAGATAATACCCACGAGTTGAATATTCAAGTATAATATAAAATAAATCACCAAAAGAGCCTACATAGTAATTCAAGACAACTAAACCTTAAAGGCCTTCAAAAATCCATCTTCCTCTTCATCATCCAATGAAGCCTCTTCATCTCCAACTTGTTCACGGTCAAGTAATCTATCGAGGGAACAAAACAAATTAAACCATTGAGCCAAGGTTTAATCTTATTAACCATAAAATATTTGCAGTTAAAAGTGATTACCGGTCTATAGCAGTGTCATCGTAATGAATTTGGCGTGATTTTCCTGCTTCATCATTCTCATCAGCAAATAGCTCCTTTGAACCATATCTGATGATGTCATCTAACTCTTCCTACAATAAAATTTGAATCTTTCAGTAATTCTTTGTGTTATCAGGAGAGGTATTGGTCATTAAATATTGTTTTTAAATAATGTAGCTTTTTCATACTATGATCTCCACATTTATAACTTAGAATAAAAGACAAAGAAACATACAACTTCAAAATACATCAAAGAAGATGCATTACATAATAAACATGAGAACTGTCATTCTGGTCACTATATCCAAGAAAAATAAGTGTACTATATGGCTAGTTTGAGGTGGCTTCGAATAATTTCCAATGGCTTAATCCTAAACTTTTTTACATTGATCTTTGGAAGGAGATTGTTTACCTGGTTAATATTTTGTGCCTTCAACCTGCCAACAACAAGATGTTCTAAAACCATTTTCTTCTTAGTCATTTGCATCATCCGCTCCTCAATAGTTCCTCGAGTGACGAGCCTATAAATCATTACCTGCAAAATACAAACAATATCTCATATTAAAACCAAAAATAGCAAACATCTGTGCTATCATCAAAGAATAATTTTTAACCTTGTTGGTTTGGCCAAGTCGATGAGCCCTAGCCATTGCTTGAAGATCAGCATGAGGGTTCCAATCACTAAAGAAGCCAAGAACAATATGTTCAGCACTTGAGAGTAAAATCACAACAAACCAGTAGAACATACTCGAGGTAAAAACTTAATCGGCATCCGAGAAGTATATTGTGTATATGGCCATCAGAGACCTTAGCACAATTGGAGAAAATAATTGTAATTATTACATCACATACAGGCATCACAAAACCCTGAAAAAACTGATATAATAAGGAGACCCAAGATTAACGTAAGAAATATGAAACTTTAAAATAATTTAAATCTTCTATTTTTCTTAATTTTGTGAAATTGTGGCTAGGAGACTCCAATATGCATGAGAAAATCCAAGAACCATTGAAGTCATTGTTGGAACATGATTACATGCACCTGAGTCCAGGCAATATTATGCTTTCCATTGCAGAACACATACCTTGGCTATTAAGACAACTATGTAAGCACTTCTATTACAACTTTACTAAGAAGTTAAAAGAGCTCCTTCAGGATCAAACCATGTTGATGCTGAAAATACAAATCAACACAGTAGCATCCACTCTATGGAGAACCCTCAGTCCAATTGTTCCATTTTGTTACCACAAACGGGAATTTAAAATTTAGATAACCTGGTATTAAATGAAACCATTCCTTATGCATCTAACTGAAATAGGATCTAATTACTCATGTCACACGACCCTATTTTTTCACTCAATTAGTGATATACCTCCACATCGAATTAATTGAAATGCCCTCTGATGTATAGATTATCCTACAATTTTTTTTTTAATGTTTTTATTCCAGTTACACTACCCTTCAACCAAGCAATTATTCTATTCCAGCTAAATTTCTCAAAACATGTTTTCTCATTATCAATTCAGAAAGGAATAATGAAAGAACTCAAAAAATGTCAGAATGAACATCTCACCTGTCATATATTATAACTGTATCAGCAGTTGCAAGGTTTATTCCCAATCCCCCTGCTCTAGTAGAAAGCAGAAAACAAAATCTTGATGAATTTTTGGAATTAAATCGATCTATTCGAACTTGTCTCTCTGCACCCCCAACCTTTCCATCTATTCGTTCATATTGCCATCTCTAACAGAAAATTGCATACATATACCCATGTGAAATCATATTAATGCACTTGGAGATATATCAAGCAGTAGATAAATGACAGGTTAACATTGAAGGATGTAACTAAACAGCAATATCCTTATACCTTATAAGTGCAGTAATCTTCCAGCAAGTCTAGCATATGCTGAAATTGTGAATAAATGAGAACTCTATGCCCCTGCTCTTTAAGCTTCACCATCATTTTGTCTAACAGTTGGAGCTTCCCAGAAGATTCCACAAGCTGTCTGTCAAAGAAGCACAAACAAATGAACAAAAAATAGAAGTGTAATTTTGGCACAGTTAAAGACCTTCGCAATATTTTTTTTTTTTTCTACAGTTGTCTTAATGAAGATTCCAAGAGTTATATTTCAAGTAGGTAGTAAAATGTAAACATAGAAACACTGAACAGAATGAATCATTTCACAGTAATTTTTAGCCCACCCTATCACCATGTTTGAGGAAAAGAAAATGAGGAAAAAAATTGGCAACAGTGAAGGAATGAAAAGGCAAAGGATGGAAATACATCTTTCCTTCATCCTGCCTGGTTAAGATAGGAAATGATAGAATCGATTTCTTTTCCTGTGGACTAAAAATACAGCTCTTATATGCCTTTGATGCTACTTAAGAAGGAGAATTGGAAAATCAATTAAAAAATGACAGCTTCCCCAAGCAATATGCCCAAGTTCGTTGAGTAATTTGGTGGGTCCCAGCTGACAGAATGAAGATGGACTCTTCCATCCTTCTACATACTTTACCTCAGTCAAACAAAAGCACACAACTCTGACTGTCCTTTGCAACCCACCCCTCCTCTCTTTTCTTTCCACCCACATTTACTCCCAACCAAACATATTGTGAAGGATATTTATTAAACATAAGCCACCAGAATAGAGAGATTCCTTGATCCTATTGAGTAAATAGCCCATGCTCCCCAATATAAAAACAAGACATAATTGTAAAAGCTAAAAGAACATATCTTATCATACTGCATAAAGTCAATGCATACGTGTAAGTACCCCCTCACCCACGCGCACACACACCACACTAATGTAAATTTGGAAAATAAAACCAAATACTTGTAAGATTCATTGCTGTCTTCTATATCTGGTTCAACTCCTTCTAACATATAAGGATGACAGCAAAGCTTGCGCAATTCCATAACCACATTGATAAGAGAAATCTGGTCCAGGAAAATTAAAACCAATGTTAGGTTAGGGTGCTAAAAAAAAAAGGCTTAATTTTACTGATATAAGAAAACGCACCTGTGCACCACCACGGCGAGTTAATATTTGATAGTTTCGGGTCAAAATGGCTTTGTAATATTCTTTTTGCTTGCTACTCAATTCAACACGTAGAATAAGCTCCTTTTTTGGAGGCAGCTCTGTCATAACATCCTTCTTAACCCCTAAAGAAGCATCAGGAATTACCAACCATGTTTAATGACATACTATGATTTAATAAAATAAAATGTCAAACATCAATTCAACAACTTATTTCAGTACAATCACGACAAGCAATCCCACAAGACAAATAATTATTCTAAATAAGGCTAAAAACAAGAACGATATTGAAATTAGTTAATAACATATCACTTTAATAAGAAGCCTTGTGAGAGAAAGAAGTGGTTGAACTTTAAAGTAGATATCATGTCTCCGCTTTAAGGCGACAAACTATCTTTTTCCCAAAATGTAGTTACAACCTGCCTGAAGTTGAAAATATTCAATCTGAAATTATTCCACCAATAGGAAAAGCCTCTTTTTTACAACGAACATGATTATTCTTTCTTGAGTGTATGTTTTTATTTTCCCATGCCAGGTGGGTGGAGAGAAGCAATCATCCAGAAACCAAATACATCAAATAATATACCAGTATAAGTAAATAATAAACCCCAAGACAGAAATACTAAATAGGAAAAGATAAAGAGGAAATGCTAAAGTAGGATTTGGCACTTCTTCTCTC